>NC_137869.1:9518999-9903999 GCF_963924005.1 Protomyctophum bolini
TAGATCACGCTCTTCGCCAACGCACGCATGGCTCCAGGTTGCCAAGCAACGGATACAACCGGAAATATACCGGAAGTGAGTTTTTCACCTCCTGTCGTCTGCCTCCAGGTTATCAGATTTAGAAAAATGCATTTATATCTGAATATTTTCCCAGATTGCGTTTTTGGTCAAAATAAAAAGCTTTATAAGTCAACGGCCCATAACTAAAGAACCGATGATCACAGTTACATTTATTTTCTGGGTGAAATGAAAGACGATTGTCTGTCACAACACACAGCAGGGTTGTTTACATCCGGTTCACTTCTCGGGTCCCGGTAGGCCTTCAGAATAAGGATGCAAACAGAGAGTATTACATCCTGTTCACGTCTCGGCCGGGTCCCGGAGGGCCTTCAGAATAAGGGTGCAAACAGGAGAGTATTACTCACATGTGACCCAGACCTTTTGGCCACATCCAGCACTTTCTCCATGGACAGGTAGCTCTGTTGAGAGGCTGCTGGGCCGATGTGGTACGCCTCATCTGCCTACAAAGAAAACAAATCAGTACATAAGTCAGGGGCAAAGAAAGTTAAAACTATAAAAACATTGCAGATAGAAAGAGGATAATTCAAGCTTTGCGTACAGCTGCAGTGTTGGTGAGTTTAACGTCTAAACCCATTTTCAGATGGGAGTCCGCAGCCAAATACAGATAATTCTGGGGGTCTTTGACATGAGAATGTTTGAGAAACATAGGTTTTTCTGAAAACTGTCAACATTTAGAAGGCATTTGTAGAATCGAACTCAGGTCAAAATGGGTTAAGAGCTGACAGATGATTCAAAACCACAGGAGCCTATGGTTTGACACATCTGTGCAATAGCGCCTCACCATGGCCACGTGCATGGAGTGCCTGTCCGCCTCGCTGTAAACGGCCACAGAGCGAACGCCCATCTTCTTGGCCGTCCGCATCACGCGACACGCGATCTCTCCTCGGTTGGCGATCAACACCTTCTCTATGCGTCCCACGCCTTGACAGAACACGCATGCATGTTGATTGTTACAATCATTACAATTGATATTTAAGCTTTTTCTTTTAAAAAACTAATATTTAAAGTTATTGTATTGAGAACAAAACTAAGAAAACACACTATGCCAAAATAACATCAAATAGATTAAAATACTTTTAGTTTAAAAAAAAAACCCTGATCGGGACAGGTTTTTTTGCTTTTTGAGTATCTGCAAATACCAATTTTTCCCTGATCCGATATTTTTCTATAACACTTATGGCTATATCACAATAGTAGCCTACAATATCCAAAATCCAGTTTATATATATCCAGTCTAATATCATATGGATATAATATTGATATCATTAATATTGATCCAGATGACATTTTTTTTGCTCCTGATCCGATTCCGATCATTTGAAAATGACGTTATCGGCCCCCGATTTATCGGATCGGGACAACCCTATACTTTTAGTGGACATACTCTCGTCTGCTGCAATACAGCTGATAAAGGTGCATTTTATTTATGTATTAATGTGCAAATTATGACATCATTGACTATTCAGGATGCTCACAGGACAACAGCATTTGATAAATCCTTTACTCACCTCCTGAGACAAACCTCACACATCCTTTGGTCCATATCAATTTCCTGAAAGGAGAAGATAGCGTGGTCAGTCAGAGAATTGATTGACTTATTGAAATATGTATTAACAGTTTGCAGAATTACAGTACATGTCAAGCACAAACTCAATACAAAGACTGTTAACTGTAAGTGGACGACGCAATTAAGCATTACACTTGTTTACAAGAGGGTCCACCTTGTTCAATTCATCAAAAGAACCATAACATGATGAGCAATGAGGCACAATAAAGACACTATATAGGCAGTAAAATCCAGAGTTCCAATAACTCAGAGTGTAGAAATGGATCCATTACTCTCAACTTAGACTGATCACTGATGTCAAGGGCAGAGCAGCAGAGTACAACTTCACAAAGCTGTGCTGTGCTAAACTTGTCAGTTCCATCCCAACATACAGTCACATGAAATCCACTGAATTAAATGTTTCGTGGACTGATGAGCCAAGTTACAGAGCAAAATGATTTAGTAACATTAGCATTACATGCTACCTTAGTGATTGCTACCTTTAAATAACCTTGCATAGAGCTTACTTGGTCAAGTAGCACGCGCGCTGTGCGCACACACACACTCAACAAGGACACATAGCATAATTTCTGATCAGCAACGTCATCAACACATCGTTTCATGATATATGATGCATTATTAAACAAGCAACACACTGACTTTAATCTAATGTCTTGTTTGTTGTTGTTGGTGGTGTCGTGGCTAAAGCTAGCTTGGCTAACGTCAGACAGCCTGCCCTGGACACTGCACTGAGCGTAATAAGAACCAGAGAGAAGCTTGTAAAACGCGCTATCGTTTCCAATGTTGTGATCTATATATGCGACTTACTGTGTGAATGTTCTCGCACCGTGCAGGGCTGGAAATGTCAGTATCATCGCAGCCATAATGCCGTTATGATAGCAGCCAAGGCTGCTGCTTCACAGAATAAATACCAATGACAAAACGCGATTGGATGAAATGCACCCCCTTTTAGTCCAAAGGCATCCTTATTCCTTTAATATAGCAGGTTCAAACAACCGTATCAGTATCAACGGCTTAACCGTACATTAATGTAATAGTTATGTGATCTGGATAACCTGGTAAACAGTCAACACCAGCAGGGTTCAGGTTTGTAATAATGATTACACATATGTAGTTAGTATGGTCTGTGTCATGAATGGTCTGTCTGAGTACCCGTACTGCAAGTAGCCAATGAGAATGGCGAATACGGAGGCGGAGAGGTCAGATCAGAAGTAAGGTGTCAATCTGTAAAAGAACAGAACACCACACGAGGGCAGTGTTGCGCCTCTCTGTCATCTCTCTCACACACACACACACACACACACACACACACACACACACACACACACACACAATAAAGAATAGGCCTACAACAAGTTAGATTCATGGTTTATTAAAACAGTGTTAAAACTTTTCTTTATACTTTATCTCCCTTTAGAATTTGGTCAGAATTCCTTTTTATTGACACAATTTATTAATCTCAAATTGATGAAAGGTCATTCAAAGCTGTAGTTTTCCTTCAAGTTGCCCTGGCTCTCAGAGACCTTCTGAGCCATGCTCAAGGGTCGAGGGGTTCTGTCCATTTTCAACCCAGCATGTTGTCGCGTTCCAGTCACCTGTGCTGGAGAAGGAGGGAGAGATAACAAGTTAGACTTTCGGCTAGTTTAATCCAACACAAATCAAGCCTATTAAAAAAAGAAATGTAATAAAGTTTCATTTCATTGACGCATAGATTACTTGTTTTGTACAGGTCTATTCTGGTCTTAAGTTGAGAGAAAGATAAACTGCAAAAGCAGAAATCCTGCAACACTCCAAATTAGATGAATGGTCTTATAGTAGGTACAAGGCTCAAAGGTACAAACAGGAATGAAGGAATAGTCCATTTCACATGGTATATTTACCTCTGACGGACAACGGACGCGTTTTGGCCTGATGATGGGCCTTCCTCAGTGTTGGCAATTACTACTCTACTCCGGTCTTAATCAATGAATGACAATTCACTCCACATTGGAGTCAGTCAAGAGTCAAGACCCAACAGAGGTCTATTTCAGGGCTGTTCTACTGCCCCATAGTAATAGTAAATGTAAGTCTTTGACTTTTTGTGCAATCCGGACAATTCTGTACTGCTCTTTTTTAACTGTATCTTGAATATATCAAATAAATCAAATCAAATAATATGACCCATCGTTGTTGTCCTATATGTCCAAAACGTTCCTTTTTTTGTAATTATACAAAAACATTATATTATAAAATAATTAAAAAAAAAAATTTGAAATAGGTAGCCCATCTAAAAGCTCCCAACGTGTCGTGAAAAGCCTACATTATATGCCACTCCCATAAAAACGTGATGATACATTATCAGCCTTACCAAGGCCTGGTTGTTGTGTCTTCTGACATCTCCTCTGTTTTGGGTCAGTCTGTTCCACCACCTGGGCTACCTTAGCAGAACGGCCTGCACACGCACACGCAAACGCAAACGCACACGCACACGCACACGCACACACACACACACACACAAACACACCAATTTGAAATCCACCAACAATAACGTTTCCATGGTGTACCAAAAGTACTCTATTTATTTATTATGGTCAAATCAACTCAGTAGGCCTATTTGAAAAAGCTATGGTCTTTGATAAAGCAGATACTATTCAATTAACATTCGTTATTGTAGAAGTGTGATTCTTATAGCTAACCTGACGCTGCCAGATCCAAAAAGCTTGCTACACAAATTTGTTTCACAGCTTATTGGGATCTGGGATCTCGGAAGCAAATTCGATGACGGGACTGTTCCTTTTTTTCAAGATACTTGATAGATGATTGGATGGGACCGTCTGTCTATCACCGTGTGGGCGTGCAAACACAACCAATCATATTGACGTGTCTATATAGCTTCACATCCGGATTCGCACATATCCCGCTCATGCTGATTGGTTCGGTACGGAGCGGATCGGTGTTAGCTGAACTCCCTGAGAGATCCCAGATGGTTGCTGTGTTGGGGAACATGGTTACCCAATACCGCCCCCATCTGGCAGCGTCAGGTTATCTTATAGCTGTAGCAGTCCAGAAAGTCAATGGAAACAACCCATAGATGCTTTCTTGGGTTTAAAATCCTCTTAGCAGACCTTGTATCGAACTGTACTTTCCTAAGCTTTTATTATTATTATTATTATTATTATTGCAAACTGCTAATAAAGAATAAAATCAATCAATCAATATGACACATTAAAATAATATGAATATCTATTGGCATTAACCCTTGATGACCAGTATGGGTTGCGCACACCCAGCAGACACCCCACCTGATGAAGGCCAGTCATGGCCGACACGTTGTATCACTAGTATATATCGGTGTTTTAAATAAATAAAACACCGTGGAGCAGAGCTGTTGTTGACCTCCTTTTCTTTTACACAGCATTTGTTTCTACCCTGATCTCTGGTGAGATTAGGGGCTGGTAATGTGTTCCGTTACTAATGCTAAAAATCCTGAGTATATTCATGTAAATCTGAGAGGGTACAAAATGGACCTGGATGACGAACTAAAAAACTGTAGTACAATAAATACATTTAAAAAAATTGTATAGATCAAAAATAGTAGATACATATAGAACATTGATATGATGTTTTGTTTTCTCGTTTTGTGTTTTGTTTTCTTGTTTTTTTTCTCCCTTCTGTTTGCTGTGTTGTATTATTTTACCTATGAAAGCCATTTATTTGTTAGAAGGGTAGGCACTATAAGCTTAGGCTTCAGCCTACACCTTTTTGGTCAATGTTCCTTTTGCAAAAAAAAAGCAGGCACTGTATCGATTTGTTATAATGACCAAAATAAATAAATAAACTCTGTAAAAAAAGAATCATAACGAACAGCTGGCTAATGACCACCGCTCAGACCTGGAGTACGGACGCACTCATTCTTGTGTCCTTCATTCCAGGCCTTCAACTTGCAAGTCTTGGAGCAGTAGAAGACGTCATGACAGCGACTACACGCCGTCAACAGCACAGACACAGAGCGACCACATCGGTAGCAAAATTTAAACTGGTTCCTGGGAACAGAGAGAAAGACATCTGTCACCTGATCGGTTTGTTGTTTGGCTAACGGTCATTATAGGGAAACCCTGTGTATGCGTGTGTCTACGGTCAACTCAACTGTCATTGCATCTACATACACTAGCATGTTATGGCTTATGGCTTGTGTGGGTGTGTATATATATATGCATACTCCTCATTTCTATTTATACTTCATTGTCTATTTTTCTATTTATTTCCTATTTATTATATATTAATAACTACAAGTATATTTATTCCCATTACTGCATTACTGTATTGCACTCTGGTTGGACGCCACTATTCATTTCATTGTCAAAGTATTTGTATACTATGTGCAGTGACAATAAATTGAATCTAATCTAATCTAATCTCTGTATGTGTTTATAATTTTACTTTACGGGCGACACGGTGGGCGGCCGTGTGCCCCCCTAGCCTCTGGGCCCCCACGCAGTCGCGTTGTCTGTGTCGCGCTATAGTAACGCCCCTGGATGTGACGAGGCCTGGAGAAACCTCTAGTAGATCTACCTGGATGTTTCAGTGAGGAAAACCGCTAGTAGATCTACAGTACCTGGATGTTTCAGTGAGGGAGGCCTGGAGAAACCTCTAGTAGATCTACAGTACCTGGATGTTTCAGTGAGGGAGGCCTGGAGAAACCTCTAGTAGATCTACAGTACCTGGATGTTTCAGTGAGGGAGGCCTGGAGAAACCTCTAGTAGATCTACAGTACCTGGATGTTTCAGTGAAGGAGGCCTGGAGAAACCTCTAGTAGATCTACAGTACCTGGATGTTTCAGTGAGGGAGGCTGGGGGTTCCGCTGCCCGGTGGACAGCAGCAGACTGCCTCAGCAGATCTCCCATCATGCTCAGCAGTTGCCGCCGTGCGTTGAATGTCTCTCTCTCCTGCCTGTTCAAAGTGTGGTAGGGGGTTCGAGCAATACGCACGTCCTGGGTGAATGGGGTAGACAGACAGATGGACACTTACTTTTGGAGTGGTTCTCCAAGGAACAGCAATGTCCCTTTGTCCCAACCTATGTGACTATGTGACTATGTCCCGATGTTTAGAGTACCATTAGGGGCAAAAGTGGCGCTGTTGTGCCAGAAACAGAGAGAGATAGTGTTGCACTGTTGCCTGCTAATGAGAGAGAGAGACACAGAGAGAGAGAGAGAGAGAGAGAGGGGGGGAGTTGCACCACTCAGTTCACATGGGTGTGATTTTTTTTTAAAGATCTTTTTTGGCTAGTAATTGAAGATGGATGGAGAGACACGCAGCAAAGGTCGTCATGAACGCGACTCGTACACGTGACGCGCTGTCAGGCCTTGTCAGGCCTTGTGGTTAGAATGTCCGCCCTGAGACTGGGAGGTCGGGGTTCGATCCCCGGCCGGGTCATACCATAGACTCTAAATAATGGGACCCACTGCCTCCCTGCTTGACACTCAGCATCAAGGGTTGGATTGGGGGTGGGGAAGTGAGGACGCTGGCGTCGACTGTTGGCCGCTTCACCTCCCAATGTATGAATGAATGAACCATTGTAAAGCGCTTTGAGTAGGCACGTAGTGCATATAAAAGCGCCATAAAATGCAATTCATTATTATTATTATTATATGTGGCATGCGCCTGCCCTGGACCACTTGGCCAGCGGATGCAAGCTCACAAAACGTTGCATCGCGACGGGTTGGGAGCTTTCTATTTAACATTTTCAAAATATTCAGAGGCTTAATATCTTCACTGCCTACCTACCTGTGTGTATAGGCAGTGAAGATGGAGAGGAGGTATAGTGTATATAGTACTGAACATAAATCTATTATGTAACTTTATTTGATGCATATATGATTGGTGGAGTACAAGTATACTGTGTGTATGTACTGTAACAAACAGTATGAGCTCCTGTTACCTGGTTGAAGGTGTGGTGTGCATAGTCGACTGCTGTGCCCAGGGCAGATCTGCGGCCCTCGCCCACTGCGACGGGCATCAGGATGTTGGCACCAGCTTTGACTAACATGTTCAGCTGAACCAGCGACACATACAAAAAGAGTTGTTAGTGACAATACCCCCCAAAACAAAAAAACATGAAAGAATGATCTGGAAGGAGCAACTCGGACAGTTGAAACCTTTTTCTTTAAAGGACCACTTCACCACTTTTCAACCTATCTTCAGATAATAGGTCCTCACTAATCAATAATCATGATAAAATGGCACGATTTTTTTCTACTCAGTCTGTGTCTCATAGGACGGCTGTGGGCAGTTTAGAAACCGTCTTCCAGTGACATCATCATCAGGCAGATTATTTTTTTTGAAACAAGATTTTTTTTACAAAAATGTTTAGATTTTCATTATCGTGAGAACGATGGCTTCCATTTTTGCATTGCAACTTTTCAGGACTAGAAAGCCTTCAGTTTACATTAGCTTGTATTCCCCATCGATGATGTCACTGGAAGACGGTTTCTGAACTGCCCAAAATTGCGCAATTTTTTCATGATTATTAGTGAGGACCTATTATATGAAGATAGGTTGAAAAGTGGTGAAGTGGTCCTTTAAGGCAGGAACGACAACGTTTCGATGCCAATTACAACTTCGTCAGGTGTGTGTGTGCGTGTGTGTGTGCGTGTGTGCGTGCGTGCGTGCATGTGTGTGTGTGCGTGCGTGCATGTGTACCAGCTTAGCTCTGTTGCGTGGGTGTCCTCCAGAGTCATAGTGTACGTTGGCGAGGGCACAGAGGGCACTGCCCACACTGCGGCCCAGCGGTAGGTTGGGGTCAGCACCTGCCTTAAGCAGCTCCTCCACTGCCTGCCAAGGAGAGTCAGTGAGATTCTGTACAGTATAATATACTGTACAGAATACACACCCTTACACATATGTGTATGTGGATGTGTATATCTTTGTGTACTGAACGTTACCAGGTTGTTGCCGCTAGCAATAGCTAGCGAGAGGGGGGAATGTCCACTCCAGAGTAGGTGCGTGCTGGCTCGGTGGGAGAGAAGGAGAGATACCACTTCCCTGGCGTGCTGAAAACACAACAACACACAGCTGTGACTGTTGCGATAAACACAACAACACACAGCTATGACTGTTAAAGGACCACTTCACCACTTTTCAACCTATCTTCATATAATAGGTCCTCACTAATAATCATGATAAAATGGCACGATTTTTTTCTTCTCAGTCTGTGTCTCATAGGAAGGCTGTGGGCAGTTTAGAAACCGTCTTCCAGTGACATCATCATTAGAAAGATATTTTTTTAAACAAGATTTTTTTACAAAAACTTTTAGATTTCCATTATCGTAAGAACGATGGCTTCCATTTTCGCATTGCAACTTTTCAGAACTAGAAAGCCTACAGTTTCTATTAGCTTGTATTCCCCATCAATGATGTCACTGGAAACTGCCCACAGCCCTCCTATGAGACACAGACAGAGTAGAAAACAAATTGCGCAATTTTTTCATGATTATTAGTGAGGACCTATTATATGAAGATAGGTTGAAGAGTGGTGAAGTGGTCATTTAAGCTGGTTTCCGTACCATCGTACCTTCATTACACAGATGGACATGGTGTGGTGGGTCTGTACCTGCTACCCACTGCCTTTATAGTACAGTATGTGTGTACATGTGTACATTATGCCATTCCATGCTAAAATGATCAGAATTATATTCATTTTCAATTCTCATTCTCAATGTATTTAAGGGACCAAGAAGTCACGAAGTGACTTTGGTCACTTATTGTTTTTGTGTTTTTAAGGGACCAAGAAGTCACGAAGTGTCTTTGGTCACATAAAAAGATAGACATAAGCCTACATATTATTAAAAAGTAATTAAATAAAGATATATGCGGATATCAATCCTCCTCCAGTATGTGCGGGTGGATGAGTGTGTGGTGCACCACTGACGCTGTAGTCACTCCCTCTCTGACAGGCCACATGCAAGGCAGTCCTGCCCCCCTCGACGGGAGACGCACTGACGCTGTGGTCACTCCCTCTCTGACAGGCCACATGCAAGGCAGTCCTGCCCCCCTCCACGGGAGACGCATGACTGACGAGGGAGCTGGACGCAGCACGGGGGTCCCAGGAGGAGGGGGGGGCTTTTGGTGGACTGTTGCCCTGCGTTGCTTGGGCCTCCGCTGAAGGCTGCTGAAGGGAACAATTCAACTTTAATTGCAATGCCAATTATGATTATCAATGTGACAAAAAAGAAAAGACAATCGGATGCAACCCGCAAGGTGAAGTACAGCAAAACACCCACCATATCCAAGTGATAGATGTCACTCTGGTCGAGTGCCTGCGCGTCCACGTCAGCCACAGCATGCAACAGCAGCTCTGTGATGCTGGATCCCTCTGGACCGGGCAGCGCTGCCGCCATGTGGAGAGGATACAGGCCTTTCCTCTAGCGCGCACGCACGCACGCACGCACGCACGCACATGCACGCACGCACACACGCACACACATGCACGCACGCACGCACACACACACACACACACACAAAACATGCCAGGAGTGTATTTTACATTTAAGAAACACAGTCACACGACTCACACACGAGGCTACGGAAACTAGGGATGTCCCGATCATGATTTTTTGGTTCACGGTTCGATTTGATTTTGAGCATCTGCCGATACCGATTTTTCCCGATCCGATAATTATATTTTATAGAAAACATTTATGCCATATCACAATTAGTACAATATCCCAAATCACAGACAATATCCAGTCTAATAGCATGTTAGGGATATAATATTGATACTAGGGATGTCCCTAGTATGAAAACCATGTCACCATGCCTGAGAAAGAAAGACCATGTTCGCAGGATGCAAATTCAATTGCCAGATTTTAGATCCACAAAGAAGACAACATGTCAAGTGGCCTAGCATAGTTCTATATAATGCTACGTGTATGGTGATGATGGTATATACATATATAGACTATAGAGTAGTAGAGCAAATGGCTTTTGGGGCACTTCATTTTACCTCAGGCGGGAGGGGGACGTCGGTGCGTGCCCCACACAGCAGCAGTTTCCTCACTGCCTCGGTGTGGGCAGCCATGATGGGCAGAAAGAGGACGGGCACGGCTGTTCTGCACGCATTAGGGTCCGCCCCCCGGTCATTAGGGTCCGCCCCCCGGTCCAACAACAGCTGCAGAGTGCTCCAACGAACCCGGTGCCTGCATGCACAGTAAAACCATATCAGAATAACGGAGGACAACACAGTGAAGAAAGAAGCAAAGCAGAACAGGAGCAGACACATCAGAACAGGAGCAGAACACATCAGAACAGGAGCAGAACACATCAGAACAGGAGCAGAACACATCAGAACAGGAGCAGAACACATCAGAACAGGAGCAGAACACATCAGAACAGGAGCAGAACACATCAGAACAGCAGCAGAACACATCAGAACAGGAGCAGAACTCTTCTCCCTTCTGGCTCCAAAACTGTGGAATGCACTTCCCATTGCAGTCAGAACTGCAGCATCACTCCCAATCTTCCGCCGCAGTCTGAAAACCCACCTTTTCAGACTCCATCATGGCCCATAGCACTTACCCCACCCCCTTAGATAGCAATTCTAGTAGTCATAGCACGTCATAGTACATATGTGTAGCATAGTAGTATAGATGTATAGCTTATATGTATAGTTTCATTATAGATATTCCACTGTTACTTTCTTAGCTACGCATGTTTCATGATAAATGTCTTTATGTGATGTATTCCCATGCTTTTGTTCTTGCTTAATGTAAGTCGCTCTGGATTAAGAGCGTCTGCTAAATGCCTAAATTGTAAATTGTAAATTGTAACACTCACTCAGCTTTCATGGCGGCCATCTTGCGGACGGTCTCCTGTGTGTCGGTACTTTGGGCGATCCCCGCACGACTCATGGCTTCTGCCGTGCACTGCATGGCTTCTTCTGTGACCTGCAGGGGAAAGCTGTCCAGGGTGCGAGTCGAGTCAAAGGTGGCGTGAGTGTCACACTGCTGCGGACAGACGGACGGAGCAAGAGGAACATCCGTGTTCATTTTGACACATATTTCACTGACAATGTATAGTTTTAGTCAAATTGTATCCATGCATGCATCACCAATATTTGAGTCAAAATGGGACGGCACCTGTCAGTCAGCGGGGTGTTTTGGGACCTCAGTCTTAACCGGCCACGTACTGTAGGTCAGGTCGCTAACCCTAACTTCAGTCTTAACCAGCCACGCCCCAGACTTAACCGGCCACATAGGTCACTAACCCTAACCTCTGTCTTAACCGGCCACATAGGTCACTAACCCTAACCTCTGTCTTAACCGGCCACATAGGTCACTAACCCTAACCTCTGTCTTAACCGGCCACGTAGGTCACTAACCCTAACCTCTGTCTTAACCGGCCACGTAGGTCACTAACCCTAACCTCTGTCTTAACCGGCCACGTAGGTCACTAACCCTAACCTCTGTCTTAACCGGCCACGTAGGTCACTAACCCTAACCTCTGTCTTAACCGGCCACGTAGGTCACTAACCCTAACCTCTGTCTTAACCGGCCACGTAGGTCACTAACCCTAACCTCTGTCTTAACCGGTCACGTAGGTCACTAACCCTAACCTCTGTCTTAACCGGCCACGTAGGTCACTAACCCTAACCTCTGTCTTAACCGGCCACGTAGGTCACTAACCCTAACCTCTGTCTTAACCGGCCACATAGGTCGCTAACCCTAACCTCAGTCTTAACCGGCCACGTAGGTCGCTAACCCTAACCTAAGTCTTAACCGGCCACGTAGGTCGCTAACCCTAACCTCAGTCTTAACCGGCCACATAGGTCGCTAACCCTAACCTCAGTCTTAACCGGCCACGTAGGTCGCTAACCCTAACCTAAGTCTTAACCGGCCACATAGGTCGCTAACCCTAACCTCAGTCTTAACCGGCCACGTAGGTCGCTAACCCTAACCTAAGTCTTAACCGGCCACGTAGGTCGCTGACCCTAACCTCAGTCTTAACCGGCCACGTAGGTCGCTAACCCTAACCTAAGTCTTAACCGGCCACGTAGGTCGCTAACCCTAACCTCAGTCTTTACCGGCCACGTAGGTCGCTAACCCTAACCTCAATCTTAACCGGCCACGTAGGTTGGACTAACGCGATCTCGGAATCACGGGCAGTCCCCGGGCAGGAGGATTAGGACGAAGGCTCTACGGTAGAGCCTTCGTCCTAATCCTCCTCCCTGGCAGGTGAGTCAGTAGGATACGACAGCAGTGAGTCAGTAGGATACGACAGCAGTGAGTCAGTAGGATACGACAGCTGTGAGTCAGTAGGATACGACAGCAGTGAGTCAGTAGGATACGACAGCAGTGAGTCAGTAGGATACGACAGCAGTGAGTCAGTAGGATACGACAGCAGTGAGTCAGTAGGATACGACAGCAGTGAGTCAGTAGAATACGACAGCAGTGAGTCAGTAGGATACGACAGCAGTGAGTCAGTAGGATACGACAGCAGTGAGTCAGTAGGATACGACAGCAGTGAGTCAGTAGGATACGACAGCAGTGAGTCAGTAGGATACGACAGCAGTGAGTCAGTAGGATACGACAGCAGTGAGTCAGTAGGATACGACAGCAGTGAGTCAGTAGGATACGACAGCAGTGAGTCAGTAGGATACGACAGCAGTGAGTCAGTAGGATACGACAGCAGTGAGTCAGTAGAATACGACAGCAGTGAGTCAGTAGGATACGACAGCAGTGAGTCAGTAGGATACGACAGCAGTGAGTCAGTAGGATACGACAGCAGTGAGTCAGTAGGATACGACAGCAGTGAGTCAGTAGGATACGACAGCAGTGAGTCAGTAGGATACGACAGCAGTGAGTCAGTATAGGATACGACAGCAGTGAGTCAGTAGGATACGACAGCAGTGAGTCAGTAGGATACGACAGCAGTGACGACACAGAAATGTGTGGGTGGGGAAGGAATTAATTGGCATATTAATAACGACTAAATTGAGGAGAAAAGGGGTGTAAAGAATAATTGGCTATTCTACATTTAGGAAAAGGGGGAAAAAATGTAATGTGTAAAGTTAAACTGGAAGATATTTCTGACTGAAACACATGAATTGTATGTGATGATGTGCAGGTGTCATTGCTCCAGTCCACACTGTACCTGATCTATGTTTGATGCACTGGCTCCACCTATGGATCCACCCTCCAGCCATGACACACTGCCCAGTGAGATGTGACCATCCAGCACCAGCAGAAAGCCTTCTTTACCACGCTTCTCACATCCACCCCAAACCCCTCTCTCCTCCTCCTCCTCCCTCTCACCTGCGTCTTCACCCTGCTGCCCAACAGCCCTCTCTCTCTCCCCAACCCCTCTCTCCTCCTCCTCCTCCCTCCCACCTGCATCTTCACCCTGCTGCCCAACAGCCCTCTCTCCCTCCCCTGCACCGTGCTCATCCTCTTCTCTTGCCTCCATCTCTCTCCTCTCACCAAGCAGGATATCTGTCTCCACCATTTCCCTCTCCCTTTCCACCCCATCTATTATTCTCTTTTCCCCGTCTTCCCTCTGTCTTTCCTCCTCTCCCTGTCCTTCCTCCTTTCCTTCTATCTCGCTTCCCGTTTCTCTGTCCTCGCCCTCCGTGCTCCCCCGTCCTCTTTCTGTCACCTCCCCCCCGTTGACCTCGCCCTGTTTCCCAGCTGGCTTTTTCTCCTGTCTCTCTGCACGTCCTGTGGTTGTCGCGGTGTCACCCGGCCCGCCGTTGTGGGTGTCAGTGAAGACGCCATGGTGATCGCTGTCATCATCACTGTGTACATTGCTGCTGTGGCCTGGCATCTGCTCGGTGGGTTCCTCTGTCATCCTGAGATGAGACCACAGATACACTATGTAAGTTACATCAGTGTAAGTTACATCAGCCAGCCTCGATCCACATTAGAGACTGACCTCCTCACTGGTGGAGACAAATGTGATGTTCATGTGTTTGTTAACCATGAAAAATAAACTGTTGGTGGAAGATACATTTTAACAAGTAGCTGTGTTACCGAGCAGAATGAGATGTGCGGCTGGTTGTATGGCCGCCCACGACAGTGTTGCTGATCTGAGGTCTGTTAGGGCAGGTTGTTTCCACTGGGCTGGTCTGGGAACTGTTCACTGTCTGGTGACACACATCACAAAGAAACATGGGCTGGTCTGGGAACTGTTCACTGTCTGGTGACACACATCACAAAGAAACATGGGCTGGTCTGGGAACTGTTCACTGTCTGGTGACACACATCACAAAGAAACATGGGAGCATTTGTTGCATTTGTGCAAAGATTGATTGTGCAAAAATGTATTGGGAAAAAGGCAGCGGTGGCCGAACGGTTTGTGGAGCGGTATTGATATCGGAAGGTCGCTATAGTTCGTATCCCCGGACCGGCGTTAAAATTACCACCGCTGAAGTGCCCTTGGACAAGGCATTGAACCCCTACCATGAAATGTTCTATGAGCAGGGCCTGGCTGTAAACAAGTTCTTGAGCTTAGTCCAGTTACCCTGGGTAAACATAGTACCTTTCCTTTCCTTTCATCACAACAATCATTCCACTTCCACTGTTTGAAGAGATCAGTACAAATATGTTTTACAGTTTCCAGAATTTCACTTCCAATTAGTCAATGCAGCGATGTCAAAATAGATAAACTGGCAAACAGCTCCCAGGGTGTATTTAATATTATATTAGAATGGCAGAAGGGTTTTTTTAGGCTGTGAGAGAGCCACAAGGTGGCGCTCAAACGCAGCCGTTACCACCTTGTCCAGGATTGGGCTGATAAGACTGCTGTTCCAATAAGCCCTCTATAGGCGTTCTACGTCTTCTTCTGCATCTCTGAAAGACTTCATATATATTTAGACTTATGATGAAAACATGGATTTAATTGAATACAAACATACCCAGTAAATTTCTCTTTATCCACGTATTACTCTGAGAGTGTACAAATGTAACCAAATGGATACCATACTGCACTAGTTGCCAAACAATTTGATATACATGCTATAGGCTATATATTATTATATATAAAGAAAACAAATGTTTCAGAAGTAGTGAAATAGCTGATATACAACCTTTTAGAGCGTTTTCTCTTTTGGGTCACGGGGCTACAACGTTTGGGAACCACATGTGTGTATATGTGTATGTATATGTGTATATCCTCTCTGAGTTAAACAAAAACTCCATGTGCATTGTGTCTTGTACAAATGTACAGTGGTTTGTTTTTCTTTACCCCTCTGGCTTACAGAGTGCAGTGACTGGTCAGAGTAGTAAAGGACATGACTTACAGAGTGCAGTGACTGGTCAGGGTAGTAAAGGACATGTCTTACAGAGTGCAGTGACTGGTCAGAGTAGTAAAGGACATGTCTTACAGAGTGCAGTGACTGGTCAGAGTAGTAAAGGACATGACTTACAGAGTGCAGTGACTGGTCAGGGTAGTAAAGGACATGTCTTACAGAGTGCAGTGACTGGTCAGAGTAGTAAAGGACATGACTTACAGAGTGCAGTGACTGGTCAGAGTAGTAAAGGACATGACTTACAGAGTGCAGTGACTGGTCAGGGTAGTAAAGGACATGTCTTACAGAGTGCAGTGACTGGTCAGAGTAGTAAAGGACATGACTTACAGAGTGCAGTGACTGGTCAGGGTAGTAAAGGACATGTCTTACAGAGTGCAGTGACTGGTCAGAGTAGTAAAGGACATGACTTACAGAGTGCAGTGACTGGTCAGAGTAGTAAAGGACATGACTTACAGAGTGTTGCAGTGACTGGTCAGAGTAGTAAAGGACATGTCTTACAGAGTGCAGTGACTGGTCAGAGTAGTAAAGGACATGACTTACAGAGTGCAGTGACTGGTCAGAGTAGTAAAGGACATGACTTACAGAGTGCAGTGACTGGTCAGAGTAGTAAAGGACATGACTTACAGAGTGCAGTGACTGGTCAGAGTAGTAAAGGACATGACTTACAGAGTGCAGTGACTGGTCAGAGTAGTAAAGGACATGACTTACAGAGTGCAGTGACTGGTCAGAGTAGTAAAGGACATGACTTACAGAGTGCAGTGACTGGTCAGAGTAGTAAAGGACATGACTTACAGAGTGCAGTGACTGGTCAGAGTAGTAAAGGACATGACTTACAGAGTGCAGTGACTGGTCAGGGTAGTAAAGGACATGACTTACAGAGTGCAGTGACTGGTCAGAGTAGTAAAGGACATGACTTACAGAGTGCAGTGACTGGTCAGAGTAGTAAAGGACATGACTTACAGAGTGCAGTGACTGGTCAGGGTAGTAAAGGACATGACTTACAGAGTGCAGTGACTGGTCAGAGTAGTAAAGGACATGACTTACAGAGTGCAGTGACTGGTCAGGGTAGTAAAGGACATGTCTTACAGAGTGCAGTGACTGGTCAGGGTAGTAAAGGACATGACTTACAGAGTGCAGTGACTGGTCAGAGTAGTAAAGGACATGTCTTACAGAGTGCAGTGACTGGTCAGAGTAGTAAAGGACATGTCTTACAGAGTGCAGTGACTGGTCAGAGTAGTAAAGGACATGACTTACAGAGTGCAGTGACTGGTCAGAGTAGTAAAGGACATGACTTACAGAGTGCAGTGACTGGTCAGAGTAGTAAAGGACATGACTTACAGAGTGCAGTGACTGGTCAGAGTAGTAAAGGACATGACTTACAGAGTGCAGTGACTGGTCAGAGTAGTAAAGGACATGACTTACAGAGTGCAGTGACTGGTCAGGGTAGTAAAGGACATGACTTACAGAGTGCAGTGACTGGTCAGGGTAGTAAAGGACATGACTTACAGAGTGCAGTGACTGGTCAGGGTAGTAAAGGACATGTCTTACAGAGTGCAGTGACTGGTCAGGGTAGTAAAGGACATGACTTACAGAGTGCAGTGACTGGTCAGAGTAGTAAAGGACATGTCTTACAGAGTGCAGTGACTGGTCAGAGTAGTAAAGGACATGACTTACAGAGTGCAGTGACTGGTCAGAGTAGTAAAGGACATGGCTTACAGAGTGCAGTGACTGGTCAGGGTAGTAAAGGACATGTCTTACAGAGTGCAGTGACTGGTCAGAGTAGTAAAGGACATGACTTACAGAGTGCAGTGACTGGTCAGGGTAGTAAAGGACATGACTTACAGAGTGCAGTGACTGGTCAGGGTAGTAAAGGACATGACTTACAGAGTGCAGTGCCAGTGACTGGTCAGAGTAGTAAAGGACATGACTTACAGAGTGCAGTGACTGGTCAGAGTAGTAAAGGACATGACTTACAGAGTGCAGTGACTGGTCAGAGTAGTAAAGGACATGACTTACAGAGTGCAGTGACTGGTCAGAGTATTAAAGGACATGACTTACAGAGTGCAGTGACTGGTCAGAGTAGTAAAGGACATGACATGCTGCCAAGGCAGACACGCCCTCGCCGTTTGACTTGTCGATATCGGCTCCCATATCCAGTAGCAGGTGGATCACGTCATTGTGACACTTGACCTGACAGAAGGGCAGACAGACAGACAGACAGACAGACAGACAGACAGACAGGTCATTGTGTCAGTTAACCTGATAGAAGAGCAGACAGGGGGACAGACAGACAGGTCATTATGTCAGTTAACCTGATAGAAGAGCAGACAGGGGGACAGACAGACAGGTCATTGTGTCAGTTAACCTGACAGGGGGACAGACAGGAAAAGGCAGACACACCAGCAGACGGACAGAACGATATCTATGGCAGTCGTCTAGATTGCTGGTGAGACGTTTTGATGTACTATACTTTACGTTGTGCATGCTCATCTCCCAATACAGATGTGTGAGTTTGTACATCTGTTATTTCAGGTGTGCCTTGAGAATTGAGATTGTGACCTGCCCACAGCTTTGATATTTTTTGTGGAAAATGAATGTATGTATGTATACTAAACCATATCATGGTAAATGGTGCATTTACAGTATACAGTGCTTTTATCCCAAGCACTTACAGTAACATACTGTAGATTGCATGCCTGGGGGAGCCTGTCATCTCCCCTATAATCTTACAACATACTCATATTAATAAAAAAACAAAAGACAAAATGAATGAAGGAATGAATGAATGAGTAACTGAGCAAGAATGGGGCATAAAAACAAATGAAAGAAATGGCGGCGTACCGTGGCAGCAATGAGTGGCGTGTTCCCCTGGGCGTCTCCGACATCGGGGTGGACCGCCCCGGAGCGCAGCGTGCGGTAAACAGCCTCCCGGTCCCCCAGCGAGGCCTGCTGGATCAGCCGCTCCGAGCTCAGCTCCAACGGGCCTTTAGCACCAAAGCTGTCCCTCGTCAGAGACACAACCGCAGCCACGTCCCAGCCCACGCTCACTGCCTCTAGTCTGGAGAGGGAGAAACACACACGCATGCACGCATGCACAGCACGCATGCACATGTCATACACAGCACGCATGCGACACTCGCGTGCGCCAACAGTCATTAAGACATGTGAATCCCTTGACTCCTTCAAAACCGCTCTCAAAGGGCACCTACGGACGGCTGCAATTCGAAACTGGCCCCCGTAAAATCTGAATCCCCCCACCGCCCACCCCCCCTTTTTCCCCCTCACTGTATATGTTTCTTTTCCCTTTTTACCTCCTTTATGATGAATTCCTTCTGTTCTTTAACTATATAGAAGTGTCTATCTGTACGTCTCTAAAGGTTTTGATGAATTGAACAATGTGGACCCTGTTGTAAACAAGTGTAATGCTTAATTGGGTCGTCCACTAACAATTAACAGTCTTTGTATTGAGTTTGTGCTTGAAATGTTCTGTAATTCTGCAAACTGTTAATAAATATTTCAATCAATCAATCAAAAGGCGCACACACACACACACGCACGCAGCCACGCACGCACGCACATACAGGGGTAGGAACAGATGCAAATATTCAGCGCGGCACGAAGCGACACGCTGAAAACATATATCTGCTATTTTTGAAAAGCCATCACCAAACTTTCCTGGGTTTTAACGTGTTAACTAACACGGGTGTGTGCATGTGTTTGGACCAACGTATACTAACAGTCGGACAGGCATGGGTTAGTTTTAACCTTCCACACATGTCGGGAGACACGGGTCAGTTGTAACCGGCCACGCATGTCGGGACCGACGGTGTTGTCCGACTAATGCCTGTTGAACTGTTAGTATGTCTATAGCCTATGTATGTTTAACACACGTCACACGCATGTGGCCGCATCACCCTGTAAGTCCAGCGCATACTGTATGTGCGTGTGCGTGTGTGTGTGTGTGTGTGTGTGTGTGTGTGTGTGTGTGTGTGTGCGTGTGTGAGTTACCTGTGTCTGTGTATATTAGCCTGCATGCGGAGCTGTAGAGGGGCGGTGGAGAGGGGCGTCGGGTCATAGCCGTAGCCCGTCTCCCAGAGCTCGCCATAGAAGTGCAGATCCAGCTGTCTTCTCAGGCCAGCGGGCACGGGCAGGTGGTCGCCATCCGTGGAGTAACGGTCCATGCCCGAGGGAAGGATGAAGCGCTCATCCCACAGTAGATCACTGCAGGGCTCAGCGCTCATCTGGATGACCAATGAATACAGTGCACTTGACTAGTAAAAGTAAGTAAGTAAGTAGCCTTGCCAAGCCATGAGGCCCATAGGGCAGGAGCCTATCTCCTGTTTCTGTAGCGTGAGGCAGCTTGATGTACAAGTACACCCCCTGGACATGACGCTAGTATGTCGCAGGGACTTACCCCCAATCCAACCCTTGATGCTGAGTGTCAAGCAGGGAGGCACTGGGTCCCATTTTTACAGTCTTTGGTATGACCCGGCCGGGGATCGAACCCCAACCTCCCAGTCTCAGGGCGGACACTCTAACGGTAACCACAAGGCCACTGAGCACTTGACTAGTACACACATTATACTAGCCAGAGTGGCGGAAGTATACTCTTCCACCACAATGTGTGTAAAACCCTTATTGGCATCAAAATATACTTAGAAAAGTATAGCCTACTTTTTTTAAATATACCAAAAGTATTATTTTATTTTTTGAATAATTGTGGTGGAGTAAAAGTACAATATTTGCCTTTGATATGTATTGGATATTTATTGTAAAGCTGAATTTCCTATGTTGTACTTTATTATGCTTTGTTGTTGTTGAGAAAACAGATATTTTCTGACGTCCACGCTACGTGTGAATATGACAACAAAGCTTGCTGCGCTGAAACATTGGCCTTTTCCATTGGAAGCAATGACAGAAAGATGCCAACTTGATGGATCTGTACATTGGCCTGTTAATTGAATGAGGAAACTCAAGAAGGAAGTGTCGCCTACTGTAATTGTATACGACGATATAAGTTTATACGTAATTGTATACGACGGTGGAAGTTTACCTCAGAAACTGTCCTGGTTTCTCTCTCTGGCCCACTGGGGAGCTTTAAGAGGGACAAAGGAACAGAAAAGAGCAAATAATACATTGTTTTAGGCTCTGTGACAGTACACTACTAGACAGTAGGCACTGACTACAGTATTATGTAAGTCTTTTAGACGAACCTGAGTCAGAGGATGTGTGGTGGCAGCAGGGGACATATTAAAGACAGCATATTCCGGGAAGTCGTCCAGGGTGAAGCCACCCTCCAGGGAGGTGCAGATCTGTAACAAACGCTCCCTGTGCCACAGACCCACGTCCTGATGGCCGTCTGGGTAACTGAGAACACCTGGACCGAATCTCTGGTCAGCGTGGTACAGACCCTGGACAGAGGAGAGGAGAGTTGACCTCTGGTCAGTGTGGTACAGACCCTGGACAGAGGAGAGGAGAGTTGACCTCTGGTCAGTGTGGTACAGACCCTGGACAGAGGAGAGGAGAGTTAACTTGGGCCTCACTCACACCTTTCGATCTAGCATACAACATTGATGCATATGCTAGATGTAAGCAAGATGTAAGTGTCATGGCCGCCCCAAAGCATTTCCAATGGAAGTCACATGGTTTGATACAACATTTTGGACTACAAGCTGTTGTACGGCTTTCGGCTGTGTTTGGACTGACCCCCTCCCCCTCATACAATACAAATGTTGTGTCAAACCATGTGACTCCCATTGGAAATGCATTGGGGAAAGGAAAGGAAAGGTACTATGTTTACCCGGGGTAACTGGACTAAGCTCAAGAACTTGTTTACAGCCAGGCCCTGCTCATAGAACATTTCATGGTAGGGGTTCAATGCCTTGCCCAAGGGCACTTCAGCGGTGGTAATTTTAACATGCCGGTCCGGGGATACGAACTAGCGACCTTCCGATATCAAGACCACTCCGCAAACCGTTCGGCCACCGCTGCCCCTGTATCACACCCTTTGTATACAACACAACAAGCATATGTCAGTCTGTTGCGAAGGTGTGAGTGAGGCCTTGGAGCTTTGGCTGTCAGATCAGATCAGATCCATCCATCATGCAGTTTATATTTAATACCTGAAAGGTGGTTCCATCAGGGAACTGCTGCTGTCCATATCCCTCCTTCCTGTTGAGGTAGAACTTGCCAATGAACGAACAGCCTGCTGCAGGCCAGCAGTATATCCCTTTACCATGCCTGTAGTCGTTGTAGAAGGAACCCTCATAATACTACACACACACACACACACACACAGAGAGAGGGGGGGGGGGGAGTGGCCAATGGCTTTATTTATCTAATATACCTGTATTAAATAAATTAATATATGGAATGAGTAGGCACTGGCAGTCAAGTCAAGGCAGAACTATATCTAACACAACTAGTTTTTTTTTGTTTTTTTACCTCACAAAACAAATGTGCATTTCACTCTTTAAGGAATAAAGGTCGTCTGCAATTTATTCTAATTGTAGCAGCTACCTCTACTGGATGTCATTTCACTTAAACAGTCGTCGTTTCGTTTGGACAAACTTTTGATGCCTTTCACTTTCACAGTCAGCGAGTTCAAGATCGAACCTCTAATTTCGGGATTTATATACAACATGGCCTACCTCTCCGTTTGTCCACGTGAATTTCCCAGTGCCATGTTTCAAACCGTTCACAAACTGTCCCTCGTATTTGGATCCGTCGGGCCACTCCTGAATGCCGTGCCCTTGTCTTTTTACTCCCCCGATATGACTTCCAATGTAGCCGGAGAACGGTCTCCCACCTCGGCCCGGGGACCGGGTTGCATTGCTGCAGGTCGAGAGCATTTTAACCATTGAGCACTTTCTTTTTACTATAGCTGCTGCGAGCCCAAATGTCAACACACTATCATTATAACTCTATAGTTCGGTCAAACACAACACAACTAATATTCGCTGGTGGGGAAAGTGGTAGTGGAGTGGAAGTTTCGACTCGTTTATTAGTTTCCCGTGCCTGTTGTCTTGACAACGGTAAAGACGACCCCCCCCCCCCTACCCCCAGAGAGAATTAACACGGGGAAAAGTAGCGATCACTGATGAGGACAAAAACACGAGCGAGCTATTTTAGTATTGTAGAGAGAGGCTAATACGCCGGCAAATTCGGCAATAGGCTACCTAATAATATGATTGTTAGTTTTTACTTCCACAAACTATAGACCTACAAATCTCACTCTCACCATCACCAATTAAGCTTAATCGCAGTGTAGGCTGATTGATTGATTTTGTAGAAAATAGCTATAGATACACTACAGTCAAGCCAAGGAAAGTATATAGGCTACAGCTGGTCAATACAAACTACAAAGTCTGTTCAGAGCCAGAGGATAAAACCAGAAAAGGCACTTGTTTACTGACTCTCTCTCTCTCTCTCTCTCTCTCTCTCTCTCTCTCTCACACACATGTGCACACACACACACACACACACACACACACACAGTACATAGCCTATACATGCAGACCCCACTGCAGCAGTTAATGGCGTGGTCTTTATATTACAACAACAGCTTGAAGGCTTTGTTCAGATTAAATATGCATGTCCTGCAGGGTTGGAACTTGCAGTATGACATTTTGCTAGAGAGAAGGATCATTGCGGAGTCTTTATTATGCATGTCCACTTATGCAAACCACTTGCATATGTGCCATCTGGCACTTTCACTGACTGGACAGTGGACACACACACACACACACACACACACACACACACGCGCACACGCACGCGCGCACACCCTGTGTAAACATTTAATTGCACTGACTCAGTGTTTAATGTTGTTGCCATGCCAAAGGTCATGTTGAAATGGTCAAATCATTGGACGTTTGCTATAGTGCTGTAATTCTTTAATATTGCCACCAGATGTCACAAATTGTCTTTGAATTGCATACAGTATGTTGGTGTTCAGTGACATTCCTACTATAGTGCAGTTACATATTTATCAGCACATAATTATTGTATGAAATTAATCTCATTCTCCGTGCACATGTCACTCCTTAGATCAGTTCCTTTTTTTCTCTGTGCTCCCTCGGGGAGCAGATCTGATCTCCTGACGACAGACAAACAGACAGTGATCCACGATGAATCTAACCTCTACTCCAGTCACTCACAGACAAGCAGACAGTGATCCACGATGAATCTAACCTCTACTCCAGTCACTCACAGACAAGCAGACAGTGATCCACGATGAATCTAACCTCTACTCCAGTCACTCACAGACAAGCAGACAGTGATCCACGATGAATCTAACCTCTACTCCAGTCACTCACAGACAAGCAGACAGTGATCCACGATAGATCTAACCTCTACTCCAGTCACTCACAGACAAGCAGACAGTGATCCACGATAAATCTAACCTCTACTCCAGTCACTCACAGACAAGCAGACAGTGATCCACGATGAATCTAACCTCTACTCCAGTCACTCACAGACAAGCAGACAGTGATCCACGATGAATCTAACCTCTACTCCAGTCACTCACAGACAAGCAGACAGTGATCCACGATGAATCTAACCTCTACTCCAGTCACTCACAGACAAGCAGACAGTGATCCATGATAAATCTAACCTCTACTCCAGTCACTCACAGACAAGCAGACAGTGATCCACGATGAATCTAACCTCTACTCCAGTCACTCACAGACAAGCAGACAGTGATCCATGATAAATCTAACCTCTACTCCAGTCACTCACAGACAAGCAGACAGTGATCCACAATAAATCTAACCTCTACTCCAGTCACTCACAGACAAGCAGACAGTGATCCACGATAAATCTAACCTCTACTCCAGTCACTCACTGGCCCAATGCATTCACATACTGTCTCGGAGACAGTATGTCGCCCTTAAACTTTATCCAGCCCTTCATATTGTCACTGTGAAAACCAGTTGGATCCACGAGTTTCACCCATGGATTGGTTTCACAGCTCGGTTTGTAGGTTCTGCCCTTCCACACCGGACAGGTGTTCTCTGGTGTGAGATGACATGGGCATAAAGAAACTATAACAACCAAACCCATGAATATAATACATGTATTATGATATCAGACGGCATTTGCAACAACTGCACCGGGGTAGCAAATTTAGGTTATTGGTATGAAGGTGCATAAATGCTGCAAATGCATGACCCGACTAGTTTAAACATTCCTTAACAATAATTGAGTTTCCATAGAGAAAACGGTTACTACGGTGTACGGTTGCTAGTGTTACCCTAACACAGTGAACAATCTGATTGGCCGCCGCAAATGCCCACGTCTTCGCGTGTTCATCATCGCAAATGCCCTCCAGTGGTTCATATGCCACCATATGGGGTACAGCTTGCATAGTTTTGCAAAATACAATATTTTGACTGAAAAATAATGTAATTATGTTTAGGTATTACCATTCTAAACCTATGTTGCTGCTGTTCTACATACAGCCAACCAGTGGAAGAAATCACAGGACTTTCCTTGCTTTTATGACATTTCTGAGACCACTTATATTTATGGAAGATGCTTCTGAACATGTGCACCACTGCAAATTAACATTAACCTCAAAATAAATATTTTCGGTGCATCTCATGCCTTCATAGAAGACATGCTGGCCTCTTAATTCAAAGGACTGAAATCAGTCATGGCGACTGATAACTTTAAATCCATGAATATTATGGAGTTGGAGGAGGTGGTGGAGGAGCAGGAGAAATCTGTATTGAAATAAACTGTGCGCCTGATGGAGGGGAAAGGAACTGGTTGGAATAACGTGTTCCTTCCACGCGCTACGTCCAACCAGGGAAACTCCCCCCTGTCAGGTGTAAAGGAGCAACTTGCACGCTCAGGCATGAAGGAAGCATGAGTTCAAGTCCGTTGCTCTCCCCTTGTCCCTCATATATGGGGACTAGGTTGGTGGAGGGTGTGTATAGCCCAGGATCACATTAGGTAAATGGTAAATGGTGCATTTATATAGCGCCTTTATCCAAGGCGCTTTACATAGATTGTGCATTACATTCACCCATTCACACACCGATGGCAGCGGAAACCATGCAAGGCACCAACTAGCACATCGGGAGCAATTAGGGGTTCAGTGTCTTGCTCAAGGACACTTCGACAGTAACTCTGGGGGAGCCCGGGTTCGAACTGGCAACCTTGCGGTTCCCATCCAGGCACTCTACCCCTGAGCCACCGCCGCCCCTAGATGATTGACACAGGGGTGAAAAATGGGTTACAAAATCGTGGGATAAAAAATATATTTAGAAATAAACTGTAAGGACTTTGTTTTTCTGTTCTCATACAACTGACTGCATCATTAAATCAGTGTTGCACTATTTGGAAGCAATATGAGGAGCTCCAAATGATGCCAGAAAGGGAACCAGAAACATTTAATCTCTAGTCCTTTATTAGTCATCACCTTTATTGAACAAAAGTAGTTCAGTTATAGTGCAAAACAAAGAGTGGTTTTTCTTTCACCATCCCTCGCTTCTTGCTCTTGCCGAGCGGGCATTGGCATTTCTTGTAAAGACAAATTACACAAAAATGAAAACATGTTTACTTGTTAAATGTTCACAGCCCTGGGGGTGTCAGCTAATATTACAACAAAAATCCTTGACAAACACAATTCAATATATTGCAGTTGTTCCACTACCCTAGATATACAGTACCGCCCTAGCACTTGACGAGAACATAACTCCCCTCTCATATTTTTGCCTTGTAAAATACACATGTTTAAGAGTATACATCCCCATGTTAGAGTATACATCTCCATGTTGTGTGTAGTCTTCTGAATGCCCCTGTAAGATTCCACCGTCCAGAACACGCTGTGGCACCATTATGACGAGGACAAAAACTAGGCCAGATTTGATATATTACATTACAGAAAGCTCATAATGTGGGAGGATCGGCCCATTGTCTGTCGGGTATGATGAGTGCACGGCGTTCATTGGACACCTCTCTGTTCCACAGAGCCTTCATAATATCCGCTGTCCCGCACACTGCTTGCTACTGTAGCTTAGCCCGTTAAGACCGGCGGGACAGAATAATCCGCGGCAGTTTAGATTTTTGCGTTGGCTGTTAAAAAAAAAAAAAAGCAGATATACACGCTTTGAGCTTGTACATCAGATATTAAATACTAATACTAATAATAATAACTACTGATTTACAAGGCATTTGTAGAAAAAGGAAAGGAAAGGAAAGGTACTATGTTTATTGTTTACCCAGGTTAACTGGACTAAGCTCAAGAACTTGTTTACAGCCAGGCCCTGCTCATAGAACATTTCATGGTAGGGGTTCAATGCCTTGTCCAAGGGCACTTCAGCGGTGGTAATTTTAACGTGCCGGTCCAGGGATACGAACTAGCGACCTTCCGATATCAAGACCGCTCCGCAAACCGTTCGGCCACCGCTGCCCTCCATGGGCTTCAGGTCTTAATGGGTTAGGTAGACAAAGGTACTCTGCAGCTTCTATTGCCTGGTCTATTGAGTTCTCGGCCTCTGCCTCCATTCACTGCGGCCCGATGGAGAAGCTCGGTGGACTTTGGGACGCTTGGGGGATATCGGATTACTGTCGTTCCGATGGACCCATCTGATTTGAAGTGTTTGTTTTTATCATAGTATTAGCTTAAGTATTCCACCAAACAAAGGCGCACGTACGCATACATACACCTGCCTACGCCATGAAATCATCAAAGTTAAAATTTTTGCAGTATATTCAACATCAGCATAGTATGGTGTTATGTCGGAACTATCTGCTAGATTAACTAGATTAAGACATGTTAAAGGGTTTAAAGCTAAGAATCGGACAATATTATTGAATCACTTCATCCATTTATTTGTCAGTAACTCAATTCAAGAAAAGGAAAAAGTAAATACTCTGTTAAAACACTCTGTATATAATCATAATTATGTGAACAAACAAAAGGAGGGGCTGGTGTATATAGGAAGGTTCCAGTGCTTACATACAGTATGTACATATTTAATCCATTCTGTCTAAGCATTTCTCAGAGATCTCTCAAAACGTTAAGAAGATTTGTGAGGATGAAGACAAACAAAGATAACATCAGACAGACTTTACACACAATAACTGACGGGGGGGAAATGTGTTAAACGCCAGGTGTCAATTCACTTTCAATTCAATATGAAAATATAAATAGTCCACTTCCTAAATTACATTATGTTATGATTTAGCTATTGAAAAATAGCAGATCTACAAGCTCGTAGCGCGCCACCGAGTGGCGCGCTACGAGCTTGTAGGTCTGCTATTTCTGAAAGATCGTGAAAATATGTATTTCAGAAAACTGGAGGATTTAGAAATTATTTTAATTTCATTTCGAGGTCAGGCCAAAAATGGGTTAAATGAGTTGAAAGAACACTGGCCCTGGGCCAGTTAGTTACAAATACAAACGAGAGCTGGCATTGCGAATAAAGTATTACGACTACCTACAGATGACTATAAAAATGTGAATTCCCTTGGGTTTTTCCAGAGAGGAAAGGTCGAGTGCACTGTGCTGAGTGAGGGGTGCGAGTGGAGGCGTTGGGGGGGAAGTATATTACTTGGGGGAAAAGCCGAGGCTCCTCAGGCGTTGCTCCTCTCATCTATAGTAAAAGTCTCCACGGGGCCTTTGCTCAGGGCCTGAATGTCCTCCAGGAGACTGCTGGGAGTGACGATGTGGGTTGACCCTATAGAGTCCAAGAGAAATGATGTTTTATTTATTTATTTACTAGGAAAACATTCATTCTATATGACATCATTATATGTGTGTAATGTGTCCTACAGTACGTGTCGTTGCCGTGCTTATTAGTTATCCAAGTATCACCAGTTCACACATTACCCTACACTACTGATTATAGCCAGCAGGGGGTGTGATGCACCAGTAAAGGAGTTGGTCAGACACTTGCATTATTTAACAGAAAAGAAAGCTTGTGTGTGTGTGTGTGTGTGTGTGTGTGTGTGTGTGTGTGTGTGAGAAAAACAAAAACAGAAGTGTATATTTTGTATAATTTATCCATCTAGCCTCTAGTTTGCTATACCACTTGCGCTCACCTATGATGACCTCACAGGATTTGACCGACTGGGTGACCTGGTAGGCACAGCGCATCTCGGAATAGCACATCCCTCCAACGATGAAGATGATGAGACGTGCGCCCCCGCGCCGGTCGTCCTGCGCCCCCTTATGCTTCTGTCTGGCACTACAGCACAGAGACAACAGAACATCATTACAGACACTGTTCCTTATGCTTCTGTCTGGCACTACAGCACAGAGACAACAGAACATCATTACAGACACTGTTCCTTATGCTTCTGTCTGGCACTACAGCACAGAGACAACAGAACATCATTACAGACACTGTTCCTTATGCTTCTGTCTGGCACTACAGCACAGAGACAACAGAACATCATTACAGACACTGTTCCTTATGCTTCTGTCCCAAAAAAAAATCATATTTGAACTGGGGACCCACCCAAAATAATCATATTTGAACTGAGGACCTCCCCAAAATAATCATATTTTAACTGAGGACCTCCCCAAAATAATCATATTTTAACTGAGGACCTCCCCAAAATAATCATATTTTAACTGAGGACCGCCCCAAAATAATCATATTTGAACCGAGGCCCCCCCACCCTGACCTGCACATGGAATTGTAGTAGTTAAGTAGCCTACTTTATTTGAACTATTTAAAAATGTTTTTCAAAATAGTAGAAGAAAAAGGCAAAGTAATTTAGGGATAAGCGGTTTAGCATGGATGAAAATAGAGCCATACTAAAAACCTTTAATTTATATATATTTTGACTGGCACCTTTCCTGACACTTATCAAGTGTATTTATATATACTAGAATTTCGCCCCCCTTCGGGGGGCTCAATCCTAGTGTCGTTGCAGCGCAATATGGGAAGAAGGAGACTCCACTTCATGTTTCAGCTGTGGTTTTAAACTCAGTAGTGTGCCCTGCGCACACTCGCAATTGCAGCTGGAGGGCGACGCGACACACACACACACACACACACACACACACAGAGCGATGTGTGGATAAATCACTGAGATTTGGGAAATGTGTTCAGAAGTACAACGATTAAGCACGCACAGGCAAATGTCAGAAGCATCTGTTTGGGTTTCCAAACAGGAAGTTGTAAATGTGCTTATTAGACGGAGGCAGCGTGATGCTGGCATCTATTGTGATGCCAGCATCACCACATTTCACATAGAAATATAAGCACCCATTTACTCGCTTAGCGGAGACTGTGGGGTGGTAGAGGACATCTCCCCGGACGCGTGGGTATGTCCAGATAGTTGCCTGGCGGAGGCCTCTTTGTCCAGTGTCCATTCTGGGTCTGGAAACGGCACTTTTTTGAGTGTTGACCCCAATAGAAGGTCTGCTGCTCTGAATTTTACACCTCTCCCGCTTAGCGGAGACTGTGGGGTGGTAGAGGACATCTCCCCGGACGCGTGGGTATGTCCAGATAGTTGCCTCGCGGAGGCCTCTTTGTCCAGTGTCCATTCTGGGTCCGGAAACGGTACATTTTTTTGCATTGACCCCAGTAGAAGCTCTGCTGCTGTGAATTTTACACCTCTCCCGCTTAGCGGAGACTGTGGGGTGGTAGAGGACATCTTCCCAAACGCGTGGGTATGTCCAGATAGTTGCCTGGCGGAGCCGTGTTTTGTCCAGTGTCCACTTTATAAAGTCCATGCACTCCAGTGAATAGCATTTATCCATTTAGATAACTTTTTTATGTTATTTAATTACTTATTTTTACACAGAAACATAATGTGTGTCTTTACAATAACTGTAATGTAATAATAATACTAATAATGTAATGTAAAAATTATTTAATTAACGAATTAAATAACTTTATTTTATTCTGAAAGCAACCGGATGTCTTAAATCTGCTAGCTCTCAGACCGGAAGTTCTAAATTTGCTCATAAGACGGAGCCTTAGACGGAGCCAACTCGCAGGCAGTGCGAGAGGCTGGTTACAGGATTCTATAGGACACCCGTTTTGGTGTGACACACACGGCTTCCACATTTAGCTTGATACTGGGTGAAAGTGTCCTTCCAAAAATTGTTATTGCGCTCGAAATTCTTATTCACAATGACATCGAGTTGAGGTGTTTGTGTTTTAGGGTAATTGTTGCATAAGCGCTATTTCGCACTATTTCTCCCTCCCCTCCCCTGTGTCTGAAGCAGCTAGCATGGAAGCTATATGGATTATGGAAGCTTTCCCTCCGATTGCACACAACCATGCCATTATCCACGCGTCCATCCGATTGCTTTTAATGTAAATGTCCCATCCACTGAGCAAAAGCGATATAAGCGCCTTATTCATTCATTCGATTCATTTGGGTGTGGGGCTGTGCAGTGCTGTGGGCAGCCTTTCTGACGGAGGCTCGGAGCTGCTGCTGCTGACGCTGTTCGAGTCGCATGGAGCAGTATAGAGTAGGCGTGGCGCAGCATTAGAAGGGCGCAGCAAATGCACGACATTGAGGGGTAGAAACCATCCCGGTCGCGTGGTTCATCTAACGCGTGTGTCACTGTGAAGGACTGGCCCCATTAAGTGAACGTAGTTGGCGTAGTAGACGCCAACATGACGATTCTGACGTAGGCTGTTGATGTTGAGCAACAATGGCGTGGTTGACAAAAGTAATATTTATTCAGTAATTAAGACATTTCTTTCAATGAAATGTAGCCTATATGTATTCTGGGAGTGTGCCGAATTTATTTTGCATATAGAGATGTGTGGTGAAAGTGTGGTTGGGTCGGAGAAAGCTGTTGGATAAACGGCCATGTGCTTATGTACCCCTGTCTATTAGGGTAGCAGGATTTTGACTGGCACCTTTCCTGACACTTATCAAGTGTCCTGACAGTGTAAGTAGCCATACATGGGATTTCAAATGAAAACAAAACATTAGATTTACCGGTAATTATAAAGATGTGAGCTTCAAACTCCTACCTGACTGCACCGGAGCCGTTCCAGGCTGCAGGACATTCGGACTGGTGTGGCCATTCCTTGATGTCCAGCTTGTTCTCCACAGCATCCTGGATATGACACATCACACACACAATTAAGCCATGACACGAAGATTACTCATCACAGTAACAGTATTACTCATCACATTAACACAATCTCATCACAGTAACACAATCTCATCACAGTAACGTGCAAAATGATGCAAAAAAGTAGACCTAGAATGCCTGTGATCATTTAATTATACTTCGTAAATTTTCATGTATCACAGCAGGCATAGATCGCTTGCACCAGGTCCTGGTAGAAATGAAAGATGCGCGGGCAAAAATGTGATAAATGCTCCGTTTGTACTCACCCATTAAATAATTCCAAAGACGTGGAGTGAAATATGGTCCTCTAGTTTTATATCCATGTGAAAGTTCTGGCACAAAACATGTATTTAGTCAATTATCTCCACTTTTTCAAGAGATGCACACGGACATCTTTCTCTCCGGGCGAGGGGGCCCGGAATAATCGATGAACTGATTTTACAAATAAGTCCTGTTTACCGCAGACGTCATCACCAATTGATCAGGGAAACACAAAAGTTTGGGTCACACAATTGGCAGGTGGTGTGATTAATTACCCAGCACCTATCGCAAGGCACCTGCCAATTGTGTGACCCAAACTTTTGTGTTTTACTTTCACATGGATATTAAACTATAGGACCATTTTTCACTCCACGTCTTTGGAATTATTTAATGGGTGTCCGACCAGAAATCAAGCAGGGTGTTCTATGGCTCTGTATGTGAAATACTGTACATACTGTATGAAACAACAAGAGCCGTTCTAGGGCTAGCACAAAAGGAGCTTTTTTTTAATGTAGAATATGTGTCCGTGTCACAGTGTCCGTAAGTCTCCTGTGAACAGGTCAGGAAACAATGTTGCAAATCATCCAGATGTTTTTTGGGGTTTTAAAAAAAAATCATTTATAACTAAAACAGTGTTGCCATCTCCATTTATTCTAAGGAAATTTGTGCAGTTTGGCAGTTGCAGTTTACGTTTTTTTGGGCTCGTTTCTAAATGTACATAGTTTCTTAATTGGGGCTTACTTTCTAAATGTTGTTTAAACCAGTGTCTCAAACTTTTTCACGTCAACGACCCCCCAAATGAATATGAATTTGGCCACAGATTTTTTTTTTTTACATTTTGTGCCAAGGACCCCCATACAAGTATTTCAACATTTATGAGATTATCTTTGAAAATAGCAGATCTACAAGCTTGTGGTGAGCTGTGTGTGAGCTTGTAGATCAGCTATTTCCAAGTGCTCATGTGGCCATAGTTGCTTATTTTGGGCTGGTTTTCATAGACCTGGTTGTTGCGACCGTAGGTCTCAGATTACTATGAAAACCTGCAAAACCTGTCCGTAGTCCGATGTCACCATATATGGAGGCGTGACCTGTCTTGTCAGTCAGTTCACGCCTCTATATATGGTGACATCACGCCTCGTGACATGCTCCACATGTGGCCACCTCCATATATGGTTGTTGGTCCATCACGCATCGTGACACGCTCCATATATGGCCGTCTCCATATATGAAGACATGGAGGAGACTGGATCATCACCTAGATCTGCACATCTGGGTCCAGCCAGCAACACTACATCTGACCTCAAACCCTTAGATCTCAATATATGGAGCTGACCTGGTTTGACATTCGATATGTTGATCCTTCCCCATCCGTCCTTCCTCTTCGACGTCTCCCTTTTGTGATACCTGTCCATTCAAACTCTAGACGGGCCCGCCCCAAAGTTATTAGTGCAGCCGCGCCCGGCAGCCGGCCCCTACCTGGGCCCTGTTCTGACATTCCATATGTTGATCTGACCTCATCAAACCCTGTACACTCAAGACACACTCCATATATGGCCAGTACAGAATTAATTCCCTATGTTGATCTGACCTCATCAAACCCTGTACACTCAAGACACGCTCCATATATGGCCAGTACAGCATTCATTCCCTATGTTGATCTGACCTCATCAAACCCTGTACACTCAAGACACGCTCCATATATGGCCAGTACAGAATTCATTATATATGTTGATCTGACCCCCCCCCCCCCCATGCCAAAGCGGTCACCCAGGCGGATGCGGGCATGTGATGTCGCACTTCTCGCCCTCAGGTGTCTTACTGGTATCATTGAGGGGTGCTAGCCCCTCCTATATACAGGTTTAATGTTTATCTTGTCTAGACAAACATTAAAAACGCCATTGACAATGGACAGTCTAATGTTTGTTTTGTCACTAACACAAACATTAAATTCCATTAACAATGAACAGAGTTAATTTTCAGTTGAATGATGATTCAGCGATCGGGTTGACATTGACACTGCCACATAGAAGACTCCTGCTCTTATAGGGCTGACAGCTGCAAAAAGACTGCTCGTCCTAAAATGGAAACCTCCCCATAAACTTGAGGTCTCACAATGGATCCTCTCATGATCTCTCTATAGCTCGATCCAATGGGGCACAAGAAAATACACTTGACGTCTTATCCACAGCACTAGAAAAACTTAAATCATGCCAACATCTCTGATGACTATTATTCTCTTTGTTAATATAAATTTTCCAATGGTATAGTACCTGTCTCGCTTTATTTATTATTACTATGATTATTTTTGATGTATTGTAATTTTGTATCTGTTCAACCTGTTGAGTGGGAGGGTGGGTGGGGGAAACCCTCTTTTCTTTTTAACAATTTTTTTTAAATAAAAACTTCTTGAGCAAATCAGCATATGATGTTATGTTATGATATCGCGATGATGTAAGATGATAAGAGTTGGTAGAGCGCCCCTCACTTCGCACGGGTGTGATTTTTACAAGTGAATTTACCGGCCTGCCTTTTGATATTCATTCAAGTTAATTTTATTTATATAATTCCATAATATAGAGCTATATTACAGAGAACATGAGAAAGCACTTTGTGACAGCAGCAAGGAAAGATGGCTCTATAGGTGCCATGACTGGTTGGGTTGACAGAGAGACCCAAAATGTCCCTTTGCACCCTCTTTTTATCAGTGAGCGAGCGGCGACATTGTTGGTGCTGCTGCCATCTCACATACTTCAAAATGTGATGGGGAAAGTTGTCCGGACTTCCCGCACAATGCTCTGGGCGAAGCTTCGCTGTGCTGAACCGAATGCTCTTCCACATGGATTGGTGGAGCCTGGAGGCTCATATTCACCCAGCAATATAAGCTCATATTACAAACTCAGTCAGGGTGGCTTTCCTGCGACGTCACCAAGCACGTCACGGCTGTATGATAGCACCGTTCTTAAAGATACAGAACCCTGATAAAAAAAATTGTTGCTAATTTATTGTCAGGCGCACCAGTGCAAACAATGAAAATGTTCAGTCACACTTGACGGCTTTTGCGTCAAACTCGTCGGACGTCGCACAACACCTTTTCGCAGCAGCATACATTTAGTTTTAACCCATTTTGGGCGGGAACCCCTTTTGATGTTTCAAAGGATTATGTTATACAAGCACTGAAGCACCGAGTGGCGCGCTATGAGCTTGTATGTGTGCTATTTTTGAAAAATCGTGAAAATGTGCCTCAAATCTTTGAATGTATATTCTTTCTTTTTCAGTTTTTAACTAAAATCTTTGCTTCTGGGGAGGGTCCCTGGAACAACATATTTTCAGATGGGAGTCGGCGGCATGTTACATAAAAATTTTGGGGTCCTTGACATGAAATATTGAGAACCACCAATATAGAAACATTTTTCAGAAAAAAAAAAAAACATTTTAAAAAGACATTTTTAAAATTTTCGACGTCAGGCCTAAATGGGTTAATCCCTCAGTGCCAGAGGGTTATACAACTTTCAAGCGGTACAGCATCATGCTATTACAGGGCCTTCACCGTGGGACAGCACAGCACAGTAAAGAAAAGGATAATACATACATACATACTCTGATACTAGCTATCAGATGACCTAAATCTGATAACCCTTCTTTTGTGGCGTTTTCTCAGTGTCATTGCTCGGTTTTCACATGGATGTCTTTCAGTTTCAGGGAGAACCGAGCATAGCACAGTGACCTATATTGGGTCTCTGAATGACAGACCCTTCCCTGTCCCATATCCTGTCATAAACCCACGTAGCCACCACCCTTTCCTTGCTCCACCCAGGCCAGAACCTTGCTTCCTCCTTTGCTCCACTCAGGGATCTATTTATCTGCTGTTATGTGACTCGGCTCAGACGGATCTAAATAGTATCGGGTCATGGCGCGCTTCCTGTTGGAAAGTGGATTTTTCTTTTTTAAATCAAATAAAATCCATTGAACTGACAATATCCACTAATGCCAACAGTTTCCTCCAAGTAAGCATACATAGACTTTAACTCAGCCACAACAACTAGTGCGAATGGATTAAAACGTTACACAACTATCACACCTTAACATCCCAAAACAAAGACATAACCTGGATCACAGGTTTTGTTGAGTGAACGTCTTATTTTTATTTTTACAATGTTCAATTAGTTTACTGCTCCTACGTACACCCTATAGCAGGGGTGCCCACTTTTTAGACTTGAGAGATACTTTCAAAATGACCAGCTCAACCAGATCTACCCACCAAAAATATTATCCCATTGCTGAAAATAGTTACATTAGGGAAATGGAATTGGTAGGGTGTTTTTGTATAACTTTGTAATACTGATGTTTGTGCGAAACTGCGAAACACTCTTGAAAACAAAGTATTGCATTTTGGGTTTTGAGCTTCCCTTTTTGATGTCTATTAATCAAGTGAACATTTTCGAAAGGAAGAAGCACGCACAACTCCAGCTATCTCAGTCTCCTGGAACATTTTACCGGGTGCACGGTCAGGAAACACTTTAATCAAGTGAAGTCACCTTAATTCAAGTGGCAGATGCCAAAAATAGTTTTTAAATAATTTAGATTATATTTTAGGGGCATGTCATGTGGTCTACCTGCACAGCCTGTGTGATCTACTGGTAGATCACGATCTACGTTTTGGGCACCCCTGCCCTATAGCATTTCAGCTCCCATTGTGGCCTAAGTTCAGGTTACTTAACACCCACTGACCTCCATCACATCTTTGATGACTGGCGTCCATCTGGAGAGGTTGTACGTCTCCTCCTGGGAGCGGTCCCTCCGGCTCGGCTTGCGTGAGAATAAACTTGTTGGCTGCAACAAAAAATAAACAAATAAAAATTGATCCAGCCAGTGTTGTTTTCGTCGACTAAAACTAAGACGAAAAATGTTCGTCGACTACCTTTTTTCACTGACTAAAACTAAATGAAAACTAACTAATAAAAACAATAAACATCAATCTATGATGACTAAAACTAAGACTAAATGACAATTGTCAAATGTCAACAAATAAAAACCAGTCGCAGTGTGCCGCGGGTTCGACTCCCGAGCCCGACACGGCCTTTACTGCATGTCTCCCCCCCCCCCCCCCCCCCCCATCTCTCTCCCGTTTCCTGTCAGCCTACTGTCTGTCCCTTCAAAAAACCAATAAAAGGCATAAGCCACAAAGAAATATATATAAAAAAAGAAGAGACTATGACTAAAACAAAAATAGAAATTTGCTGCCAAAAACAACACTACTAAGGGTCTTGGCTAGGGTCAGGGTACAATTAAAGACATCAGGATGCAGAATGATAGGACCGCATTTGAAAGTGGTTACTTCTAATGGGTCACATGCTTGGTCATTGGAAATTGATGATCATCACTTAAAACAAAAAAAATAAGAAATTGTCTCCCATACCATTACCGGCGCTGAGATGATGGGAACACCCAGTTCTTTCCAGTTCATGATAAACTCTCTGTCGGCCTCGATCTTTACATGCTGGATGAGTTTGTTTAGATTTTCCTCAGTGGTTCCTAGTTCGTAGCGTACACAAAAAAGACAGACATCTTTCTTCAGGCAGGAAAAGTAGTCGTCCAAACCGATTATGAATTTAAATCTATATTTTAGGATGATGGGGATTCACTGGAATAAGGACCCATTTTGTTAATGGCATCAGTTTCTTAATTTGGAGTGCATGTTAGAACCAAAAGGTCTGTACTTTGGGGGTCCCAAAGCACAATTACTTAATATACGGTAGATGGAATCAAAATCAGTTTAAACACTTTAACCCTATAATTAGGTATGTCCCGATAACTCAATTTGTGTGTTAGCCGATACTGATACCGAATACCAGTGTTGTGATCTCATGTTGTGTTTATAGCTATCTAGATATATACTGTATCTCGTGTTTATAGCAGACTCCTCACTTTAATGTGCACTTGCAGTTTGGTCAACTCCAAAGCAAAATCCACATGCCCCAACATTCTATTTACCTGCCATAGTGTCAACCCCTTCCTTACCCCCGTGCCGGATCTGTGGTTAGACTGGCATATTCACCGATACCGATATGACCCGATATGACAAATAAGGGCCGATCCGATACAGTATCGGACATTCGGGACATCTCTACCTATAATATACGGTACATCAGCTAGGGTAGGTACCCTCACATGTTCTCCCCGTGTCCCCTAGGGTAGGTACCCTCACATGTTCTCCCCGTGTCCCCTAGGGTAGGTACCCTCACATGTTCTCCATGTGTCCCCTAGGGTAGGTACCCCCTCACATGTTCTCCCCTGTGTCCCCTAGGGTAGGTACCCTCACATGTTCTCCCCGTGTCCCCTAGGGTAGATACCCTCACATGTTCTCCCCTTGTCCCCTAGGGTAGGTACCCCCTCACATGTTCTCCCCGTGTCCCCTAGGGTAGGTACCCTCACATGTTCTCCCCGTGTCCCCTAGGGTAGGTACCCTCACATGTTCTCCCCGTGTTCCCTAATAGGGTAGGTACCCTCACAACAAACATGCAGTAATCCTGGTCTCTAAACTGCCTCCCCCTGGCCAGCAGGGGCGCCTGATGGAGGGGAAAGGAACTGGTTGGAATAACGTGCTCCTTTCCACGCGCTACGTCCAACCAGGGAAACTCCCCCCTGTCAGGTGTAAAGGAACAACTTGGACACTCAGGCATGAAGGAAGCATGAGTTCAAGTCCGTTGCTCTCCCCATGTCCCCCATATATGGGGACTAGGTTGGTGGAGGGTGTGTAGAGCCCAGGATCACATTAGATGATTGACACAGGGGTGAAAAATGTGTTACAAAATCGTGGGATAAAAAATATATAAAACAAAAAGAAGGTACAGGCCTACCGTTGAGGCTGAAGATGTAGAACAAAAAGAAGGTACAGGCCTACCGTTGAGGCTGAAGATGTAGAACAAAAAGAAGGTAGGCCTACCGTTGAGGCTGAAGATGTAGAACAAAAAGAAGGTAGGCCTACCGTTGAGGCTGAAGATGTAGAACAAAAAGAAGGTACAGGCCTACCGTTGAGGCTGAAGATGTAGAACAAAAAGAAGGTACAAGCCTACCGTTGAGGCTGAAGATGTAGAACAAAAAGAAGGTACAGGCCTACCGTTGAGGCTGAAGATGTAGAACAAAAAGAAGGTACAGGCCTACCGTTGAGGCTGAAGATGTAGAACAAAAAGAAGGTACAGGCCTACCGTTGAGGCTGAAGATGTAGAACAAAAAGAAGGTACAAGCCTACCGTTGAGGCTGAAGATGTAGAACAAAAAGAAGGTACAGGCCTACCGTTGAGGCTGAAGATGTAGAGCAGCACAGCTCGGATCTTGTCGTAGGTGCTGTACGGATGGAGGAGCACAGGGAGCAGCGTCCGCATGGCGTCTTTCACCTTCACGCCATCCACGTCCGAGCCCACCGCCAGGTCCTACACCAGGGGTATTCAATTAGATTAGGCCGGGGGCCACAACTGTAGAATGAATGTGTGTGGGTGGCCGCACAGTGTGCGAGCGAAGTGCGGAAACTTGTGGGTTCTCAAAATTATTTTTGTGCTCAAACACGAAGATTTATGTATATTTCTGCACAGTAATGAGCAGGATAATATGTCTATACAGGTATATGCCACCTTAGAATAGATGTAGGCCTAGACCTATTTGACAGTGCATAAACAGCATTGCTTTGACATTAACGACCATCAGCTGGACGGACACACACACACACACACACACACACACACACACACACACACAAACATTACATAGAGCAGTGATTCCAAAGTGGGGTTCGGGGTCCGGGGACCCCCAGGGTCCTTGAGGCAGTTCCAGGGGGTCCCCAGGGAAATGGCTTGGAACCAAATGGACCCTTATGGGTCTGTAACTGGTACAAATGGAACCAAATGGACCCTAACAGGGTTTATTATTGTGAGAATGATGGCTTCCATTTTCGCAACTTTTCAGGACTAGAAAGCCTGCAGTTTCTATTAGCTTGGATTCTCCAGACCGAGTAGAAAAAGAACGTGTCATTTTATCATGATTATTAGTGAGGACCTATTATATGAAGATAGGTTGAAAAGTGGTCCTTTAATGATAACCGTCATTATGGTAATCTCACAATTAATATCGCACACACCATACCTGTAACTTTTATTAGCCCCATTATTATTTTTATTTTTTTTCAAAATTCTTCCAGGGGCCACAAGGGGGCGCTCCGCGGGCCCGCCAATTGAATATCCCTGTCCTACACAGTAACACGCACACAACGCACACAGTAACACGCACACGTCTGAGCCCACAGCCAGGTCCTACACAGTAAAGGCCCATTCATAGTCTCGATTTTCGGTGGTGAGCTGACCACCGCTCCGGTGGTGAGCTGACCACCGGAGCTGAAATAACGTTGAGCGGTGGTGAGTAAAAACAGAGAGAAGGGCTGGAGCGGTGGCGGTGGTTTGCTCTTCACCGCGGCTCAGTGACGTCATGTTGTAGTTCGGTGGTCACCCCACCACCGAAAAATCCAGACTATGTATGAGCCTTAACACGCACACAAAGGATCTGTCTGTCATCATATGGTACCAGATTAACACCAAGATTAACACCAAGAATAGCAGACCTACAAGCTCGTAGCGCGCCACCGAGTGGCGTGCTATGAGCTTGTAGATATGCTATTTTTCAACAGCTAAAGCATAACATAATGCTTTAAAACACCAACAGGGGAATGGGTTAAAGTGTCTAGTTGCCTCTTTTGAGTACATTTTGCCCAATTTGACTATGTTTACACAATCATTTCAGGTAGATTTCTTAAGAACAAAGTGAACACATACTGCTCCGGATACCGGAACGTTGCCGGGAGAATCCATGGTGTTACAGTAGGTGTGTTTACAGTAAAAAGTTAAATGTACCTTTAAATAGTTTTTAACCAACAAACCTGTTCAGCTTTGCAGAGCTTCTCGACTTTGTCCGTGAATATCTTCATGCAGTCCTCAGCCAGGTGCAGATGAACTGCTTTCTATGGTTCAGACAAATGCCAGAGGACATACCACATAGAATGTTAACGAGTAAGACGCGCGAAGCGAACGCAGATCGTAAACTGCAATAAGAATTAGAATAAATTACGAATTAGTGAGAACTGTGTAGTACTGTGAAATTAGTGAAAACAGGGCTCAGCTCCATATATGGGCACAAAAGGGGCCAGGTCCACAACAAACAAATCACTGGCCCCTTTTGTGCCCATATATGGAGCAGAGTGGACCTGGCCCCTTTTGTGCCCATATATGGAGCTGAGTGGACCTGGCCCCTTTTGTGCCCATATATGGAGCTGAGTGATTGCTGATGCAACACACTCCATATTTGGATAGCGGACAGACAGACACACAGACACACGGACACACACACACACAGACATGATCTGCTAGGTCTCATAGTAAGTGCTCACTGCGTTCGCAATAACCTCCTCTGGAAGGAATCGCCTCTAATCGTGAGGGAATTTGGCTCTATTAGACAACTACCACTATTCAAATTATGGACAATTAGTTTGTAATAATGTTTGCTTTTCAGGCACTTATAAAAGCACAATTTGCAACAGTAGTTAAACTAAAAAGTAAAAACATAGGTTAGGTTTTTTTTTCTTCACATTTTGTTTACATTTAAACTAGGCTTGTTTCATTTCTGAACTATGTTTAAAAACGTACTGTCATGAGTAAAATGATGTATTTGCTGATGGGATTAACCCATTTTGACCTGGGAACAGTTCTACAAATGTCTTCTAAATTATGACAGTTTTCTGAAAAGAATGTTTCTATGGCAGTACAGTGGCGCTCAAAATTTTCATGTCAACGACCCCCAGAATTATCTATATTTGACCGCCAACGCCCATCTGAAAATAATGTTGTTCCAGGGACTCCCCCAGAAACACGTATATTCCAAAATATATATTCCAAATTTGTGCCACATTTTCACGATTTTTCAAAAAATAGCAGAACTACAAGCTCGTAGCGCGCCACTCGGTGGCGCGCTATGAGCTTGTAGATCTGCTATTTTTCAATAGCTAAATTATTACATAATGTTTAAAACACACACAAGTGGTTCACGCACCCAAAATGGGTTAAACTAAACTATGTCACCGAAAAGCTAACAGTAACTAACACACACAGTATATCAGTTCCCGAAACTAACCCCTTATAGCAGAAACATCTGGTGATTTTCCATTCACCCAGATTTCAGGGGAGTCGACACCACCACCATAAGACATTAAGCCTTAGAGGCACTGTACACATCCACATCTTGATGCACATGAGATCACTTTTTTAGAAAAGGCCTTGAATGATACACACCCAGCCAGATTATAGCTGTCACATGACACCCACCACCACCACCACCACCACCTACCTGGGTCTTCTGTTTCCGGAAGGCTGGCATCTTCTTCATCAGCTGATTTAGGCCACTTATTGTAGTCTGTAAAACAAATAAATCAATGAAATATGTTGGCAAGGGAGGAAAAAAAATCAAGAGATTTGAAAACGTTTTTGTTATGATGAATAATAAGGCAATGAAAATAAATGAAAAACATCAGTGATCTTCAACATGTATTTCTCATGGCATTGTCAAGGATTAATTACCGGTAAATACATGAAAATCTAAATCTTACAGAATCTGTAAAATACTGAAAGGGGCTCTGTGCGATACCTTTGAATCCGGCTGTTTCGTCTTCGCAGACATTTCCTTCACGAGTTTGCGAATTTGTCTGTTGTTGTAAATAACAAAGAGAAAAACGGAAAAAATGTTATTTCACATGATGATGTGAAATTGCACTGCCAAACATAGCTAACATGGTGAAATATTGTGTTTTTCCACAAACACTAATGCTCTATGGAAAGTACTAACATATAATTAATTTCGTATAATATTAGGACAGTAGCCAGTAAGTAATGTCATTTTATTGAACAGATGAACTACAAGAGAGCAAACGTACTTAAGTAAGTTGAGTTGAATACGCTCTACATTCGTTATACAGCTGCCTCGAGCCAACAGAATTAAACACCCAAATGACGTCAGATTACTGAAACTCACACAGAGACCTCGGCGATGTGCATGTGTCTCAGTTGAACCCAGAGTACATCTTCCTCGTTCAGCACGGCCTCTTTCTCAGAGCCATCCTTTTCCTTGTACCTACACACACACACACACACACACACACACACACACACACACACACACACACACACACACACACACACACACACACACACACACACACACACACACACACACACACACACACACACACACACACACACACACACACACACACACACACACACACACACACACACACACACACACACACACACACACAGGGAAACGTTTGCTTTAAAGGGATAGTTGTAGATAGTTTATCTAGTGTTTGCAACTGTATTAATTGATTGCCCCGAGTCCCGTGGTGGGAGTTCTGCTCTGGTTTTGGTGAAATATGAAGTAGTTCCGGTCATTTTGTGGGGGGGCACAGGGGGCCACGCATTAAAAGTAAAATAATCCACAAAACTAATGTAGTTTGTATTGTTGACCTATTTCTAAAATATGAGTGCAACTTTCGTTCATTTTTGACCCCTCTTTGGAACTATGTTTTTTGTGTCCATATCACTACGCCCAAAAAATTGTTCCATGTGATAGAGGGGTCAAAGTTGAACAAAAGTTGCGCTAATATTTTAGAAATAGGTCAACAATACAAATTATTTCACAAAACGTTAGTTTGCCCCCCAAAAAATGACCGGAACTACTTAATATTTCACCAAAACCAGAGCAGAACTCCCACCACGGGACTCGGCCAATCAATTAATACAGTTGCAACCACTATATTAATGGCAAGTATTTCATACAGCTTAAGTTTAAAAAATCTGAACTACCTTTAATTTAAAACCTAATATCTCATCTAATGTGTGAGGCTGTGAGCATTAGATGAAGTGCAGTTAGTCATCTTTGGTATAACTACATAGAAACACAAGCCAGCGTGTACTTGTAGGTGTTGTTCTGGATAGGGATGAGGTCGTAGGTCATGGCCTGGTAGGTCAGTTCATGTAGGATGGGGCTCACAGGGTCGAAACCTCTCTCGACTATCAGCAGCTGAGCTTGGGTCTTTGCCTGATGGGACGGCGAAAACACAAAAAGGAAGAGAAAAGACAGCTATAAAGCTAACTACAATGTCACAAAGCCACTCCTAAAACCAGTGTCTAACTTCTCTACTATGGCACAACGTGTCAGGTCAGCTGAAGTGCAGGAACAAATGAAACCACTCGCTACTATTGATACCTGGCTAATTAGACTGTGTACAAACAATATCTCCATAACTATTTAAACAAAGTATACAGTGGAAGAGCCTAGAATTTATGAAGTGTGTTTGTTGTAAAGTTATATAATTTGCCCACTAATAAAGACAAGTCATTGTCAGGTCAGTTAACCTTTGGTATTACAATTTATTGTTTTAAACAATGCGGTTCAATCACTAAGGCCTTGTTTATTTTTTGTCTGTATTATCTCAGAGAGGTACCTCACCTTCTTCTTGCCTGAGCCACTGTCATCCATCTCGTAGTGTCTCGCCAGCTTGTTGTCCACCAGTTCTGCCAGTATTTTAGAGTTTTCCATGTTGCTGTGGATAGTAATAACAAGTGATTAAGCACAAGTCATCATATTATTAGGACAATATAGTACTGTAGAGACGCGCTGGTCACAATTCTACTAAAGGCTTGTGCACACTGCACGACATTTGCTCCGATTATGCTGTCGGGAGCATTTTTGGCGCCTGCGCAGACAAAACTCCCGATCTGACGCAAGATAGATGGGGCTTTGATCGCCAAGGTTTTGCTTGGCTGTGTGTGAAAAGGAGCTACGAGAAGATCCAGCACCGATAAAAAGCGCTCGCCGACGCCTTTCAGAGCGTTTCTAAATATCTAGCAGGTTTGATATTTGGCTCTCTCGCCATCATACAGTATGAACTGGGTTGCGAGTTGCGACCACGTCCCTGTATTACAGCCAATGAGAGCACAGGACAGCTGTGCTTCACTGCTCACAGACTCTGCCTGTCGACTATATCGATAAGATGATCAGATAAATCAGATGTATCAGAACTATTACACATTATGCCAGCTAGATATGGGCCAATATAAAGATTCATAACTTAACTAAGAATGTACAATCTTCTCAAGTTACCGAAACATGTGTAGACAGTGTAAGTGTGTCAAACATATATTTCAAGTTGTATAATCCCATTCATGTATTAACCCTGCCCTACTTCTTAATGTACTGTAAATAGTACATTTGCTGGATCATTTGACATTTCATCTAATGCAGAGAAAGGTGACCTGTAAGCAAAAAGTCTTAATTTGGCAAGATAGAAGATACTATAAGGGCGGCTGTGGCTCAGGAGGTAGAGCAGGTCGTCCAATGATCCCTGGGTCGGTGGTTCGAATCCCGGCTCCCCCTCCTGTCCACATGACGAAGTGTCCTTGGGCAAGACACTGAACCCTACATTGCCTCCAATGAGTCGGTCGGTGTGAGCTCGCCACCGTCGGTGTGTGAATGTGGGAAGTGAGGACGCTGGCGTCGACTGTTCGCCGCTTCACCTCCCAATGTATGAATGAATGAGTAAAGCGCTTTGAGCACTTGGAAAAGTGCTATAAAAATGTAATTCATTAAAAAAATGTAATTCATTATACTGAGCCTTTACTTTGTCAATATTTATATAATCCATTCTTGTACGGTTTCCGTAAACGTAGGTTCTCTGAAAAGGTGTCAATCTGCTTGGGGGGGATGAACTGTAAACCTGATACTGTGTCTTACTTCTTGTATCTGACCCCTGGGTACTCGTCCAGTGTCGCACAGAGTGTCACAATCTGGTCTGCGATGGTCTCCAGTGTCTTCCCTTTGTCCTCACTCTGGGTCCTATAAATGCTCCGGAAAGCCCCTGGATTATCACACGTGAACACCTGAAATGGAATGGTTTTAAAATTACTTTTGATTAACTGAACAGTTCATACATTGTATTTTTATTTTAACTGAACAATTGACGATTGACACTAGGCTAAATCCCTCTGATGCAAAGGGATTTAGCCTAGTAGTGCTCTGATGTGGAGCACACTATGGAAGAAAGGAACTGTTATGAATGACGGTGACTGCATGTGGTTATGTAATGATGATACGGAATGTGAGAGACAACAATAAGAACAAGTTAAGTCAAGCTAGAGGGACCGTTTTCTTTTTCCATTGGAAGAATCCCAGATAGATCAGTTCGTCAGTGTCACGGATTCCAGTGGTATCATCAGACAGTGATACACTGATGTTGTCATGCTTAGTGTTGGAATTATGCAAGACGTTTTACCCCGTTCCTGATTTTTGCATTTTTCCAAAGACAATGTGATATCCAAGCTACCAAATGTGAGGAGGACTCACTTCCATTTCTATTGCATACTCATACAAGTCAATGTATTTAACAGCTTGTTTTTTTTAATGAATTATCTTATTCCATTATGACCAACCCATTCTGGACGGGAACCCATTTTGGTGTTTTAACTAAGCATTATGTTATACTTTAGCTATTGAAAAATAGCAGATCTACAAGATCTAGGCGCGCTACAAGCTTGTAGGTCTGCTATTTTTTTTTTTATCGTAAAAAATGCGGCACATATCTTTGACACTGTTACTTTCTTAGCTTACGCATGTTTCATGATAAATGCTTTTATGTGATGTATTCCCATGCTTTTGTTCTTGCTTAATGTAAGTCGCTCTGGATTAAGAGCGTCTGCTAAATGCCTAAATTGTAAATTGTAATATATATTCATTCAGAACAAACCTTTTTTTTTGTTTTTCCCAACGTCAGGCCTAAATGGACTAATGCAGAAAATGTAATTACTGCTTCCAGTTTCCAGTGGGGCATCACTATGATGACATACGGTCTGTGGCACCATTACATGTAGTAGTTTAGGAGCAGCCAACGCCCGTCCCAGTTCCCAGGACTTGTCACAACACCATACAGTAAAAAAAAAAAATGACCAAAATCAGGTCTTACGCTACACCATTTCACTGTTAACCCATTCTGGGCGGAAACCCTCTTTTGGACCAGTCGAAATAAAAATAAAAAAAGTCTTCTAAATCCTGACAGTTGTCAGAAAAACCCATGTTTCTATGTCAGTGGTTCTCAACCTTTTTCATGTCAAGGACCACCGAAAGTTATATGTTGACCGCCGACCCCCCCCCCCCATCTGAAAATGTGTTATTCCAGGAACCCCTCAGAAGCAAATATTTGAGTTAAAAACGTTCGCTCTGAAAGAATATATATTCAAAGATTTGCACCACACATTTTCAAGACTGCTATTTCAAAAGTAGCAGACCTACTGTACAAGCTCGTATAGCGTGGCACTCGCTATGAGCTTGTAGATCTGCTATTTTTCAATAGCTAAAGTATAACGTAATGCTTAACCCATTTTGGGCAGGAACCCATTTCGGTGTTAGCATCATGTCATGCTTTAGCTATTGAAAAATAGCAGATCTACAAGCTCATAGCGCGCCACCGAGTGGCGCACTACGAGCTTGTAGGTCTGCTATTTTTTTTTAATCGAAGAACCACCGACATAGAAACATAGCTTTTTCAGAAAACTGTCAGGATGTAGAAGACATTTTTAGAATCTGATCTCAGGTCAGAATGGGTTAAAACACCAGAAGGGGTTCCCACCCAGAATGGGTTAAGTATATTATTAAGTTACAAAAACACATGTTCAATTAAAAAAAAATACATTATTTGGTACAAGAATTTGGCCGAAAGTGAACATGAAGAAAGAACAAGTCTTACCTGTGCCTCCTGTGGCAGAAAGGAGATGTTTATTTCCTTACAGACGCGTATGTACTTTGCACAGTGCTGTTTCATGTTGTTGAAGAGCTCATCTGGGCAGTCTGGTGGAAAAAAACAACGTCTGCATGTTAAATTCTATCAATCACAGCATCACTGCCCATCACAGCAGTTTTTTTTTTTTCACCCCTTGTGTCAATTATCTAATGTGATCCTGGGCTCTACACACACTCCGCCAACCTAGTCCCCATATATGGGGACAAGGGGAGAGCAACGGACTTGGGGACACGGGGAGAAAATGTGAGGGTACCTACCCTAGTGGACACGGGGAGAACATGTGAGGGTGCCTACCCTATTGGACACGGGGAGAACATGTGAGGGTACCTACCCTAGGGGACACGGGGAGAACATGTGAGGGTACCTACCCTAGGGGACACGGGGAGAACATGTGAGGGTACCTACCCTATGGGACACGGGGAGAACATGTGAGGGTACCTACCCTAGGGGACACGGGGGAGAACATGTGAGGGTACCTACCCTATGGGACACGGGGAGAACATGTGAGGGTACCTACCCTAGGGGACACGGGGGAGAACATGCAAACTACACACAGAAAGACCCTTTCGCCAACCCCGCCTCGGGTATGGGCACCGATGACGCGGAGGAGGAAACACGCCGCCAGCACTACCAACTGAGCCACCGTGCCCCCACAATCACAGCAGTTTCCCTTGCGTTTGTCCAAGAGAAAACGTACCTTCCCTCTTGAAATTGTTTTGTATAGTAAATAGTCTTGATAACATAGGCGAGTAAATCGTTTTGAGAAAAAATGCTGCTATTTGTCCCAATGTGACTGCAAAAACGTTGCTGCAATTTGTTTCAAAAAAGCTTTATACCCTGTATAACAACTATAACGATACAATGCGACATAGCTGTTTACAAAAATGCTGTACCCCCATTTTCAACTGTATTTATTATATTTAGACACTTGTTTTGGCAATGTAAACGTATGTTCATTGTTTTCTCATGACAATATAAAGCTCCTTTGAATTGAATTGAATAGTAGATCCAGCTAGCCATCATTTACTTACAGTCAGTGAAATAAACATAGGCCGCTTTATACTTGGGTTTGATCTTGAAGTCTTCAATAAAGGCGTTCACACACTACAAAAAATATGAAGAGATTAAGAGATATCAAAGCAGTATTTGCAATACAACAATTCAATTCAAATGCAACACAGTGACAAGTGCAGAAGAAAACTAGTTTTGCAATCATATGGAACATGGTTGTAAATGAGACCTTGGTAGTTGGTGACATGAAGTAAATAGCTTTCATTTCTGGAACAGGTTCTCTGTTTTTGTACAGGTCCTCCACAACTTACAGAGAGAGAAAAGAAATGTACAAAAAAAGGCATTCCATGATCAAGTAATATACAGTATGCAAAGAATTACATATTTAAGCCAATATCAACATACAGTAGTCACGTTCATCCCCCATATAGTGTCTTTATGTACTCAGAAAAGCGCTATATACGTTTGATATATTATTATTAATAATAATATTTCCATGACATGTGACATCTGTTCAGTTTCTCATATCATGTCCCAAAGTGTATTACTGAGTTATGACCTGGTCTCCAATGATTCACAACTACATTCACCAAAACATGATGATGTCTCTCTCCCTCCAATTCTGAATCTCAGACATATCACAGCCTAAAGTAAAGTGTGTTGTGGTAAACAATTTGGTTTCACATTTGCATATTACCAGCCATTTGTCTGTTTGATAAAAGTTTAAAATAAACATAAACATATTTCAGTTGATCCTGTGTTATATAAGCATGGTGCATAGCCTTGCTGTGTAAAAATGTCTCATGTCATGACACTATATAAAGCAATGTTTAATGCTTACTTGTGATTCCCTCTGACATAAGATCCGACATTTTGCAACATGACGAGAGGAGCTTGGTGGTGAAGGGGTCCAGAATTAATATCTATGGAGAAGATGAAAGTAGATGAGCCATAATTTAAAACTTACATTTGCAAGAGCTCACTTTTGGTAAACACATTGTAACAGAGTATTTAAATTGCTCACTTTTCATTCAGGTGCCTGGCTGAAAATATCTATTCTGTAACAGTTGCCTTGTGTTGCTGTATAATTGTGTTGGTGCTGTGAAGATGATCAAACCTAACCTAGACTAAACTAAAATGTGTATATTTGTGTATAGAATAATTACAAAATGAAAGATGAATTGTGTGACATCCCGGGCCTACCTTCCATACTTCCGATTTTTTACAATCTGCAATGATTGTCTCCTTTAATCCTAAAATAAAATAAATACTGTAATTAACACAAATAAAACAATCTGAATTGGATGCACTTGGCCATTCATACCGTATCCTATCCACAGTAGTTTCTTACTACTGTGTGGTTTGCATTAAATAGACTCAGAAACCATTCTGTTTTACACTAGTATAATAATAATACGACCACACTCACAAATGAATTATAACTTTGCAGCGATAGCTGGTAGTTGTAAATGGTGCATTTGTATAGCGTCCTTAACCAGCTGTACAGAACTGGACTGTTCACGACAGAGCACTCGCCTTTGAACCGACTCTGAAACTACTTTAATTACTTACTTTATCCAAAGTGCTTTACAACGTGCATTACATTTACCCAGTCTCACTCTCTCTCACACACACACACACACACACACACACCCACACACACACGAAACTATGCCAAGGTACTTTACCTGTACCAACCAGCCTGCCCATTGGGAGCAGTTAGGGGCTTAAGGCTGTATTTTGTGTGTCTTAAGTACCAGGTCTTATTCCCTGACTTGAGTAAACTAAAGACCTGGAGGCGTTATCAATGATCTTTGGCCACTCAGAATAGCCAAATGGCATTGATAACGCCTCCAGGTCTTTAGTTTACTCAAGTTAGGGAATAAGACGTGGTACTTAAAACACGCAAAATACAGCCCTCAGTGTCTTGCTCAAGGACACTTCGACACAGTCAACACTACTCTGGGGAGGTGGTTTCAAAAAGTCTCCATGAGGCAGAAAGGGCAGATCGGCTAAATACTTGTCCGGGTAACGCAGAATACGTCCTCGTATAGACAGCACCTTAAAGCCAGGGGGCGCCGATTTCCAAGCGGGCATCTGCTGTGCCATTGCAGCAATGGTGGCACTAGCTAGTGTGCCAGCCAGGTTTTAATTGTACTGTTGAATTCTACAGTCATTGTTGGGATAGCTAGCAGCAGGGAGGGGGGGGGGTCTCTAGGCTACAGAAAGTGACTGCGCCAGCCAAAAGGTATCCTCAGGTTATAAGAATATATAAATAGGGCACTTATAGAAACAAAGTTACATTATTTACATACCAATAAAAGCAAGGAACAGAATAACGAATAAAGTGTGCAAAAAAGAGGTGCAGGGTGTAATGAAAAGATTAAGAGAATCAATAAACAAAATAATTTCAACATAATTATTATGTTATCCATTTCCTTTCCACCCATTAATATTATGAATGGAAAGGTCCTTCCACAAACACAGCTACCGGTAATCATTTTAATGGAATTTTTGTTTTTCGTTTACACTGTTTAGTGTTTACACATCTGCAGAGGTTCGAGAGGGGGTGCATACTTAGTTTAGACCTAGTCATTGGTTAGACATAAGGTTGGTGAGGGGTGCGTTAAAACGTAGATCTGGGGGGGGGGGGGGTGCATACTTAGTTTAGACTAGTCTAGCTCTGGCCATAGCCAATGCTTCTATGATTCTGCCCTCATAGAAGTATTGGCTATGGACCAGAGCTAGTCATTGGTCAGACATGGGTTAAGGTTAGGTTTAGCCGTTTAGGTTAGCTCTGCTCTGCATTGACCAGAGCTAGGTTTAGGTTAGCCCCACAAGCAGAACCCAAATGTAGAGGTTTAGGTGTGTGTCGGTCGGGTAGGACAACTAACTACATGGTTGGTTGATTTCCTGAAGCTCGATCATTATCGCAATATAATTGCCTCTTGATGAGCGAGATAAATGTCAACATACAGGAGACCCGAGGTTCAACTGTCCGCCACCGGTCAGGACTCGGACATTTACGGAAACCACTGAACTAGACACCAGCTGACCCAACTGTGTCACCAACAAACAACACTCACCGTCTCTGTCTGTCTAGTAGGATGTGGAACTATAGATTCCCAGGGGATTTGGGGGGAAACACGCTCACAAGTCACCAGACACTAGTTTTAGCACTTCACGGCACTTTAGCCGTTAATATTTTGTATAATTAAAGTATCCACAACACTTATGGTTTATCTTAGCCGTAAAGAATAGTGAATCAAACCTATGACTGACATTCCAACATCCGAAGTCACGAAGAAAGAGGGAAAAGTAAACACAAACACACGTAAACAACAGTTCCGATTCTGGATTACCAAGACACAAAATAAAAGAGATAGTGAGGCCTACGTTAACTGTTACGTCTATTATTATGAATGACAGCATCGATCAGTAAACTTACTTTGCCAAACAACTTTTTTAAGCCCATGATCGGCACCAGTTGCCATCTTGACTTATTTTTCCACTGGCTGCTGCGCTGCGCCTCTTCCTGCCTCCTGCCCCCGGCGGCGTCCTGTGCTTTCTACGTCATCATCAACGTCAACGTCGACAAGTGTGCGACAGAGGTCAGTTGTAGTTTTTAGACTTTTATTCCCCTTTTCTTTAGAATATATAACTTTCATCATGCCAATGCTGATCCTATTCTTATTTATATTCACCTGTTTGTGTTTGCGTATAAGGGCAATGTTATTTTTATTGTTGAAATATTTTTCGGTGTTATTTGTAATGAAACAAGCTTTAATATAGTATAGACTACTGTGGTTAATCATTTTCACTGTTCACAACAGCGATAGTTATTTAATACTATTAATATTGTATTTTACATATGTTGTATTAGTTTGTTTATTCGCTTGTGGAACGCCCTACCAACAGTCATTAAGACATGTAAATCCCTTGACTCCTTAAAAACCGCTCTCAAAGGGCACCTACGGAGGGCTGCAATTCGAAACTGGCCCCGTAAAATCTGAATCCCCCCCACCGCCCCCCCTTTCCCCCTCACTGTATATGTTACTTTTCCCTTTTTACCTCCTTTATGATGAATTCCTGTTCTGTTCTTAAATACCGTATAGAAGTATCTATTTGTACGTCTCTAAATATTTTGATGAATTGAACAAGGTGGACTCTCTTGTAAACAAGTGTAATGCTTAATTGGGTCATCCACTCACAGTTAACAGTCTTTGTATCATTTGTTTGTGCTTGAAATGTACTGTAATCATTCTGCAAACTGTTAATAAATATTTCAATCAATTGTTTTGTTTGAGGATTTCAGGGCTGAATAAACCATATGGCCTATAAGATTTAGACTCTTTTGTAGATTTAAAATGTCGATAAAATAAAATGTACGACAGCCTAAACCTTATGCTACATAATAAACCAGTCACACTCGTTTTCCCATTCAGATCTTTGTTTTCCTGCCCTCTCCATAAGCATTATGCCCAGAACATTATACATGTCACACCTATTACCTTGCACATCATCCCCTAAGGTGCACTTGATCTCTGTGTAGGTGATTGGTCGTTTGCCAGTGTGGGAGGGGGCAGGTGCAAGTATTTCAACCACCACGCGACAACAGAGTCGCTGAAGAAAAGAAGTAACATAAGAAGAAGTAACATAAGTGTAAGAACCAGCACAATTCAAACAGCAGAGACACACAGAGAACATGGGTGTCATGAAGTGCCTCGTGATTTTTGCCCTACTGGGCATAGGCTCACAGGTAGAGTAATAACTTTATTTTTTTATCATAATCTATTTGAAAGAAAATGTATGAATGATTTAATGACGTACAAGGAAATACAATTTCACTCTTGGTATGTGGTCATAACAATACTGGGTGGTGTGTTTGTTACTATAGTGTATCACATCATGTAATAGATGTTCAGATCTAATATGTTTTAATCATATATTGTTTTTGTGTTTACATTCTCAGACAGCAGCTCAAGGTATGTTATTTTTTGCATAAATTCCACTGTATCATTGTCAAATAATTGGGTAAATATACAGAGACACAGTTATGGTATCATAGATTGTTTTTGTGTTCTCAATATGAAGTGCTACTTGTTTAATTGTTGAAGGCTAATGAAGAAATATATTTGTATGTTCAACTACACTACAATGGAAGATAGTATTCCTGACACCTGTGCACACAAGGCACACTAGTCTCACACACATACTGCAGACACTGTGTCATGTCAGGTTATACATTTGTGTTTAGAATCAAATCAATGCAGCATAAAATCAAGATTTATGTCTCATACACTCACTCATACATTGCTTTACATAACCATGAAACAAAACAAAAGAATGCGGGAGTTGCTTCAAATGAACAGAATGAAAACGAACAAATTGTTTTATTTTTGTCTAAATTGCTCAGTGTCACTCTTCTCTTCTGTATACGTACTTCAAACTAACCATAAATGAATGATATGTCATTTCACAGATATCACAGCAACATTGTTTGAAGCAGCATCGGAAAACATGATTGTGTTGTGGACAAGGTTCCCCGGAGCCAGCTCATACAAGGTCTCCATTGCACCAAGCAACGCGCCAAGCAGCCCTACTACCTACGCAATCTTTGGTCACAACGTTGTGATGGGCGCGGTGCACTCTCTCTCCGCCAACGTCATGTATGTCGTTTCGGTCGAAGCTCTGGGTGGCAATTCTCAACCTATAGCATCTTCCAATACCATTGAGTCTAAAACAGGTGAGTTACAGACATTAGAGACTTGGATAACTAACTACTGTAGATTTACAATTTAGAGTTACAGAGTTTTGGGCAGAAAACAGGAATAGTATAGAGAACAGAAACACTTCAGTTCAGTATAGGTTATGTAGGTTGGGATTGGCTGTGCATTTCTACTACAGTTGTATACTGTAGGTACTCTACCTACTGTAAATGTATGTGGACAGTTCCGTCTCACCATTCCATAGCTGGAATCCTCATATCGATTGCTGTACATTTAGAAGAAAGGCACTTGTACAGTTGTACTGTAGGTCTTTAAAATGGATTCAAGTTATCTTCAGCTTTCAGGCAACTATCTAGACTCTAGAGTCTCTAGACAGGAACATTTTACTGTTCATAGAGAGATTTGTCCAAATTCAGCCAGAAGTATAGGCCTAATGCGTATATTGTGCAATATTGCTACCTTTATTTTCTTTATACAGAATGTTTTTCTTGATTTTCATCTGAAATAATTGTGTACATCAACTGTCTTTTTGTTTTTGTTTTTTTAAAGCTCCCCAGGTTATGAATCCTATTGACGTAGTGAAGGCAAAAGACAGCACAACCTTGATGGCGGAGTTCACCGAGGTCACCGGGGCCACTGGCTACATCATACGCATTGAGAACAATGCTGGCTTCTTCCGTGAAGACGAAGTGACCTCCTCGCCGGCACAGCTGGGATCCCTGGAGCCGTACACCGCGTACACCCTCAGCATCATGTCTAAGAATACTGGTGGTCGCAGCCAGCCGTCCACCTCTGTGGACGGAAAGACAGGTACAGTTATTCCTCATGCATATATTATAGTTAGGCATGTAACGATATATTGTATATGGATATATATCGATATTAATCCCGACGATATGAATCGATTAATTGAAAAAATCGAGAGCTTTAGTCATTTTCCATCATATTCAAGTGCTTTTGGAGAGTAGAGCACTGTAGAGGGGAGCTGTGTGTGTCTGTGACTGTAGAGGGGAGCTGTGTGTGTCTGTGACTGTAGAGGGCAGCTGTGTGTGTCTGTGACTGTATAGGGGAGCTGTGTGTGTGTCTGTGACTGTAGAGGGGAGCTGTGTGTGTCTGTAGAGGGGAGCTGTGTGTGTGTCTGTGACTGTAGAGAGGAGCTGTGTGTGTCTTTGACTGTGCCCAGGTGATTATGGCAATTATGTTTCTGCACTGTCAAAAGTAATGCTACTTCTTTTGCAATGTAGTTAACTAAAAAATCTCAGGGGGGGAGATATTATATAAAATTTCAAAACATATTTTTTTTCTTTTTAATATCGTGAAAAATCGTATCGTGAACCTCATATCGTGATACGAATCGTAGCCTAAAATATTTTAAAATAAACATATTTTATGGACAGGGGAGACATAGGAATTACTGGAGGAAATAGTTTTCTGAGGGCTTGTTTCAAGCAGAAATGTGTTACTCGTTCACTGGGGGGGGAAAAATGATTGCCACCTAGCCTTCCACCTCCCTTGTTATCTGATCTTCCTTATTGTCTGAAATGAGTACAAAAGAATATAGGTCCCAACATGCCCTAAGGTCAAAATTGGTTTGATCCACTCATGATAGTACACCCAACATACCCTAAAGACCTCTTCTGTATTAGCTGTAACTCTATCTAACCTCTGTGTATGCAAAACACAAAAAGCTGACCTCAACCTGACAATGTACGCCTACCCTGAGGAATAGGGCTGCTGTTTCAACAGGACTTGATATCTCCACTTGTCACAAACATGCCACAAGCAGTTTCACTGTTTTGTATTCATTGTTTGCCTTTGCCATCATTCATCTCCAGAGAGATAGTTCTTCATAAGCTCCTGATTATTAGCTCCTGGTTGTCTTTCTCAATTAATTTCAGGGACAAAATAATACATTTCAGAGGCTACTTTTTTTTTATACATGGAAGACCCTGCAGTGACAGTAAATAGGATGACATTTGGTTCCAGGCCCTATCTGTGACTGCAGTGTAAAAACCCAAGTGTTAACTAACTGTGAATTTGTGAATGTGGATAATAGGACCATACGATGCAAAAATCACTTTCAACACATTATACATTATTATTTTCCCAGGGTTACTGCAGTATGGTTTACATAAGGTGTTCTTTTAACTTGATTTTAAAGATGAATTTTGTATTTGTATTGGTTATACACTTTGGTAGTGCATTCCAACCTATTACTGCTCTATAGATAATAGAAGATTTAAAAATATTTGTTCTTGGTTTAGGTGCCACCAAAACACCCGAACTGGCTTGTCTAGTCATATGGTTATGTTCGTCTCTTACATGTGCTACCTGTTCAAAGAAATACTGTGTTTTTTTTGTCCATTAATACATTTCTGAAAAACGTAAGAATACGTGATTGTAATCTATTCTCAACTGTAAGCCATGATAGACTTCTGTGCATATCTGCAATGTGTGTCCTGTTGGAACACTGGAGAGCTAATCTGGCAGCTTTGTTTTGCACTTGACAACAGAATGTAAATTCAGTTTGTTCATTGCTTTATTCTTCTCCACCCCACCCACAGTGTTGCCTCCTCCTGTGCTCACCACCTCCTCTCCCAGCAACGACTCCCTGGTGGCGTCATGGAGCGCTGTGACGCACGCCGTGAGCTACTCCGTCGCAGCCCACAAGTTCGGCATCAACAACACCGTGATCGTGAACACCACGAGTCTGTCGGAGACCATCGACGGCCTGGACGCGGGCTCGCTCTACATCGTCTACGTCTTCGCCTGGGACGTGGAGGGCAGGAAGGGAGAGGCTGCAGTGACCAATCAGACCACACGTAAGATAAGACTGGATAGGGACCTAGAAGTACATGGCTGTGAACATTGGTTGTATCGTGGAGAAGGAAAGATGTCAAGCTGTCCATAATTCCTCACACTAGTGGTTCTCAAAGGGGGGACCCTTTAGTTAGCAGGGTACACTTAACAGTGTACAAATGGAACTAAATGGACGCTTTCCGGGTCCATTTAGTTCCATTTGTACACTCTCAGGCATTATGGGGGGGTCCTTCCTTGTTGAGAACCATCACTTCACACGTACAGTACATGTGATGATCATACAGGTGTTTAATTTGTCAGACCAAACTAATGCTTATTATATATCTTTGGATTGCCACTGCAGGACCTCCCGCTCCGGCTTCCGTCGGTGCGACCGTAGTGTGGAGCGCTGACGTCGCGGGCCTCAACGTGTCCTGGAGCATGGGGCCTGTCCACGGCCCTGTGGACTACCACGTCGCGGTGGCTGGCTCCGGCCTGGAGTGTAACTCCACGTCCAGTTCCTGCACCGTGGCACCGGTGGTCTGTGGAGAGACCTACGTCATCCAGGTCACTGCGGCCAACATCGCCGGGCCCAGCCACCCGTCCCTTCCTCTGGTATTCGTGTCTTGTGAGTAACAGTGGCTATATAGTCTCGCGTTACCAGAACTGTTTCCAAATGCTTCATCATCATGCATCTGAAACATCCTGAATTACTTTGATTCGTGATACAAGGATGATGTATCTGCATTCATTTTTTAGATGATAGGACACTAAACATTCAACTTTATCATATTCCCACTAGTCCCTTGTCCACCAGAGAATCTGGAAGTGGAGGAGAACGAGGCAGGAGGAAACTGCACGCTGTCATGGAACAGCACACTCTACGCTGACATGTACAAGGCCTTCATCAAGAGAGACGACGGAGTAGAAGTGAACTGCACCACCAACAGCACCAGCTGTGACTTCACCTGTCTGTGTGGCTACACCTACCTGATGGACGTGTTTGCCTACAACATGGCCGGCTCCAGTCCTGAGGGATTGACCCTCAACTACACCACTTGTAAGTAACCGTTTGACCAGTTCAACCCCCGGTGTGCCTATTCTGGGGTGAACATTTGGTGAAAATAGCAGGTCGACCGACAAGCCCCATGAAGCTTGTGAGCTTGTATGTAGACCGTCTATATTTTCGGCGAAGAGATCTGGTGAACAGGGAAAATACTAGCACACCTAATATGAAAGCTAAAACTAAAACAATAGTGTAGCCTGCTGTTAAAATTGTTTTTCAGAAAGCTTTCTCCCGTCACACGAGGCCTGGGAAACATTGCAGATTCCGATGTACAATAGTTAGTGGCACAAACGTTTACAATTTATTACATGAGGAAATTAATAACCACTTAAACCCTCTAGTCTATCTCTATGCTTAGTAAAACGCAGTTGAATTGTAACTGTACTTGGTATGTTTCTTTTTTCACTCTAGTCTAATCACTTTGGGCCAAGATTGCTGATCTAGGTCTGTTATTGATACACATTCCGCCCAGATTAGGGATACTGGGGTTCAAGTTGTTAACATGCCCTGCAGTGAAAGTGCTTATGTCTTTCGGTTGTATACTATACCAATGACATGTTCCAAGGTTACTCGTGACCAGACAGGCATCCATGCAGAGTGTAGGGAAATGGTTCGGTTCTTTGCCGTGATACTGTATGAAATGAGCTCACGTCATGTGTTCAATTCAATTCAATTCAAAGGGCTTTATTGGCATGTGAAAACATACGTTTACATTGCCAAAGCAGAAAGAACAATACAACAATACAGCAATACAATTAAAACAAAAATGATGTACATTTGAAGGTCAGAATCTTCAATAGATCAAATTCTATGTACCAAGATCACTCGATGCAGGTATATAGTGCAGGAATATACACAATGATTAGTCTTTAGGGTGGTTGTGTTCCATTTGATATCCTTCTCCTATCACAGCAACTCACAGATCTTGCTGCTGTGTTTGCACATTGTTGTACTTCGCCCAGCAGATATGGGAGTTTTTTGTCATTGGTCATGTTTTCAAAATCTCTGTGTGTGGTTGTAATCTGTGGGAAGTATGTGTCTCTGATGTCTCGTTCAATCGTCCCTGCATCACAGTGCCTTGTTGCCCAGAGGTCGTGTCTGTCAGCCTGGTGGGCACAGAGACCCTGGAGATCAGGTGGCTGCCCGTGCGCGGCGCACAGCTGTATGAAACCAGGGCCGTGGACGCCGCAGAGACCATCGTATGCAACGACACGTCGCCCGTGTGTGCCCTCTCCGATCTGACATGTGACAGCACCTACAATGTCAAGGTGATACCCTGCAATGAAATCAGAGGCTGCAACCGCACCTGCCGGCCTCACACCAGGGACACAGGTACACGCACGCACGCACGCACACACATATGCATGTCGCATGTACAACAAAAAAAACACAAACACAATATTGAAACAAAGCATGCAAATTCCTAGGAATCCGCATTGCAAAAATCGATATAGCATGCCTACACACTGTACAAACATACAAGCATATAGGGTTAAGATGCATTTGATGCAACTATATGTTTGTTCATGTAAAGAGAGTTTATGTTTTTAGCCTTATCGTTGACACATCATGTATATGTCGTACAAAAGTTATGCTTATGACTGTGTTATCAACCCAAGTGTGGAAGAATTTGGAATGAAAGACATACTGTAGTGCAACCTTCAGTTTTACATTTGAGAGTGCACTCAGAGTTAAATTAATCCCACTAAAGTTTACTGTGTAGGCTAATGTCAAATGTACACATCATTGTGCGACCGCGTTGCTTGCTGAGAGTAGCAGTCACAGACAGTATAAGTAAGTAGCCTTGCCGAGCCATGAGGCCCTTAGGGCAGGAGCCTATCTCCTGTTTCTGTAGCGTGAGGCAGCTTGATGTACAAGTACACCCCCTGGACATGACGCTAGTATGTCGCAGGGACTTACCCCCAATCCAACCCTTGATGCTGAGTGTCAAGCAGGGAGGCACAGGGTCCCATTCTTACAGTCTTTGGTATGACCCGGCCGGGGATTGAACCCCGACCTCCCAGTCTCAGGGCAGACACTCTAACCACAAGGCCACTGAGCTGGTAGTCACAGACAGTACAAAACGTAAATCAGGCTGTGTAACCCGTCCTGCCTCGGCTCTCTCTCCCCCCCACCAGCGCCATGCATGCCAGAGGATCTGACAGTGAATCAGACGGAGAACAGCATCAGCGTCAGCTGGACAGCAAACAACCGCGCCGCCAACTACACCGTGGAAGCAGTGGGACAGGGTTCTTCCCCCTTCACCTGCACCTCCGCCTCGGACAGCTGCAGCATCTCCGACCTGCCCTGTGGCACCGAATACCAGGTCACCGCCACCGCAATCAACAGCGCCGGACACAGTTTACCCAGCTACACCGTCGATCTGGAGACAGGTAAACCAACCGCTCAGTAATGAGTTACAACTGAGAGCCTTCCTACAGTATGATCATAACCGCTCAGAGATGACTAGAGTTACAACTGAGAGGCTTTCTACAGTATGATCATAATCTCATTTATTGTCACATTTCAAATGGTTTCAGAATAGTCGGCATGTGTTGAAGAAGTTATCATTGTTTGTATGTAGGCAAACATTTCTGACAAAAAGTTAAAAGTTTGCCCAGAACAGTATAACATCAGGGTTAATGCTATTTAAATTATGATATTATCAAGCATATCAGACAATCTACATTTACCAAAAGGAAATGCATGTATTCAGTCTGACTGGAAGCAGGGATAAGAGTAAGACTATACCAGCCATAAAAATGTTTTGAACAATCCAAAATCCAAATCAGATCACCTCAATAAGAATATGAAAACTTGGGCTTCAAATCAACCCCCGAGAATCTGAATGCTGTTGTGTTCATGTCAGTTGCCACTTTTTCAGTCAAAATCACACCTTTGCATTTTGTAATGAATCGATTTCTGAGTTTCATGTCTGTATACCGTACAGGCGTACACTACAGTATGGTGTCGACTAGCTATCGTTTCTGTTGGGTGGAAACGTCATATGTCCAAAACTGTTACTTTTCAGGATTCGAATGAAAAGAATAGCCAAAGTATAGCAGATTCTGCCCGACAGCAACGACAACATGCATGCATTCATACACTGAACAAAACCACGGCACTCTCTCGACGTTCTCTTCCCTTTACCCTTTACCCTTTACTCTTCCCTTTACCCAACGTTCTCTACCCTTTACCCTGCATAGCGCCATGTTGCCCAGACAACCTGACCGTGGAACAGGTGACCATGGCGATGACCAACGTCACGTGGTCTCACGCCCGCGGGGCGCAGACGTTCGTCACCTCTCTGACGTCGTCGCGGGGTCACGCCCGCTGCCACACCCAGGACTCCCACTGCCTGATGGGATGCATCACCTGTGGCACCAACTACACCGTGGGCATGGAGGCCTTCAGCCGCACGGGCCACAGGTCCATGTGCACCTATCAGGGCTTCTCGTCCAGTGAGTATAGCAGTGTTGTTTTCGTCGACTAAAACTAAGACGAAAGATGTTCGTCGACTGTATACCTTTTTTTCACTGACGGAAACTAAATGGAAACTAAATTAAAACTAAGCTGTGATGACTAAAACTATAAGACTAAATATATCGACAATTTCGTCATGAAATAAAAACGAGACTTAAAATGTTATAAAGGGACTAGTCACTAGTGGACAAGAGATCCAGTACAAGTCATTTTACACATGGTTGCAAGCTGAAAATAGCCGATGGACTAAAAACCAAAAATAACTGAACCGGTTCCAAAAAGGGGCCAAAGTGTAATGTCGCACGGCACCTGCCCAAACAGGCTTTCTGCGCAGGAGCCCCGGATTCAAGGTTATCAGGCTACATAAATTGTGAATTGCTGCTTTATTAATATCACTATAGAAGTCGTGACTTGATAAATATGGGTGTCCCTTATTACAGGTGCTTGCTGTCCATCTGGCATCAAGCTGTACAGACTGGCCAACAACGCACTGCGGGTGTACTGGCGTTCTTCTGGTGGCGACTACAACTACACTGTAGAAATGGCAGGCACTGACAACTACACTTGCACGCCCCCTGCTGGGCAAACCAGCTGTGACATCAGCGGCGTGGCGTGTGGAGACGTCTACCACGTAACAGTAGCGCCAGTCGTGCCGGCAGGCGACAAGGTCCACTTCTGCCCCCAGAGGATGTACTCAGGTACTGCAGCAGGTCTCTTTTATGCAGTAAATGCAGGAATTTTGTTCTGAATCGTATATTGAGTTTGGTTACTCAATAATAGTTAGGTTACAACATCTTGTTTTCATGAACAAAGTAGTCTTCTTACAAAGCATTTATTATAATCATAGACAGACAAAAAAAGACAGATTTATTCTGTAACTATACTCTGTATAGTTATTAATTGCCAATATTATATGAATCCAGAATGAATGAATCATGTGAAAAGTAATCCAAGAAAGGGTATTAGCCTATCCAATTTTGAATATTGAAATACAAAATGAACATCATGGTTGCTTTTGGTTGATTTTGCATTCTTTCTTTTTTTTTACAGTCACTTGCGCGGGGAACAACGTAGGAATGGGTGAGTACAGTATTGTTATATTGAACTTTGAATGTTCGGTCTATGAAAATAGCATCACTTCATAATTGGCAGTGGATTGAGAGTCAGAGAAATAGCTTAACACTACTGAGTGCTTCCTGATAAGCGTTTTGAATGCGTGGCTTTGCATTTATGACAATGGCTTTCAACCAGTGGTCCTTCAGGGAGTTCCTGGTGGTCCCCAGCTAATTGACGGAGAGTTGGTAACCAAATGGACCGGAGGGTTACACTGTAACCCAGGTTCTCTGAGTGGAGAGACTGGCTCTCCACTACATATTATTCAATATGTACAGTTCCCGTACATATTGAATAATATGTAGTGGAGAGCCAGTCTCGAACACGATAGAGAACCTTTAACTCTTGAGAGTGTAAAATGAAGTGTAAAATTAATTTTACACTCTCAATAGTTCAATTATTGTTAAACACCTGCATTAGGCTATACGTAATTTACAAGAAGTTACACAAATTAGTAGAATGTAGAATAATTAATATTTCGATCAAGGTTTGCCTGTTATCTCTTCTATGTTACCACATCATGTAACAGCATGGAATTGTGCAAAATCTTATCCAACGATAACCACATATTCTTATAATTCTGTGTCTGAGAGGCTAAATCTCGTCAAATGGACCTTGATATAAAAAAAGGTTGAAAACCGTCTGAATTAATAGATGAATAGAACAGTTCATGATAACTGTTATTAAGTCAGATTATTCAGGCAGTATAGGCTATGAATGCAAATAACGTAACATCATTATTCATAACTACTAGGCTATATGAAATATTTCAATGTATATCCTTCTAATGCCACTTAAATATGTTTTCCTCCAGTGATTTACAGAGGAAAGAGAAGTGTGGACTCTCTACAGTAGTTCACACTTAGTAGTGGTAAGTATTCACACACCACTCTCACTTTTGTTTTATCAGCTCAATTAACTGGCAGAATTGTTACTTTGAGCAGTTATACTGTACCTCAAAATGACACATTCTAAAAAGGCCAAAACGCACCAATGCAACTACAGTCGCATCTCCTTGCAACAAAACAGCTTCAAGGTCAACCGCACCAATGCAACTCCTTGCAACTGCCATTGGAGATAATGATTGCAAGTATTTGCGTGTTGCTGTTGCATGGTGAATCATTGGTGTGGACTGGGCATTACAGTATAGCCTACTGTGCACAGTAACATCCTCAGCATTTATTTACCAATTTCTGGGTGCAAAATGCAACCAAATGGACCCTGATGATTGTACTGTGTATAGTTACTCATGAAAGCCCTGTTGTGGTTACAATAGAATAGCCCTCTGTTACTTGAGAGTACATGTGTGTGCGTGTGTGTGTGTGTGTGTGTGCGCGTGCGTGCGTGCGTGCGTGTGTGTGTGTGTGTGTGTGTGTGCAAGTGTGTGAGAGTATGTATGCGGGGTGTGCTTTGATCTGGGTAAATATTGCAAGGTATAGACCCCATACATGTGTTCAATTTCACATGCATGATTGTTGTCTTAATGTTTGAGCTAATGTTAATGTTATAGCCTACAACGCATGGCTTTTGAAGATTATGTCACATGGAAGCCAAGTCTATGGGATTCTTTGCTTAGAGCACTTTATGAAATGAATCGTTTGCCAGCCAAGTCTATGGACTTTGTTTGTGGATTGTTTTCAAAGCTTCAAGGCCTGTAGAAGCAAGCAGCGGATACATCTCTCTGCATCTCCCCTCGCCCTCAGCGTGATCCTCAACCTATACATCTCACTCCTGCTAGAAGGACAACTACATGAAGTCTGAAGGAGAAAGAAGAAGAAGCTAATCTAAAGGTCTTAATAATACCCAACATTTGGAGGCAGTTATATAGCCTGCGACATGGATTAACCCATTCTGACCTGAGATCAGATTCATACAAGGTTTCCACTTGACATACACTGGTCTGATCAACCCATTCTGACCTGAGATCAGATTCTAAAAATGTCAGTCGTTCTTCGAATTTTTCAAAAATAGCAGACCTACAAGCTCGTATCGCGCCACTCGGTGGCGCGATATGAGCTTGTAGATCTGCTATTTTTCAATAGCTAAAGCATAACATGTTGCCAACACCAAAATGGGTGCCCGGTCAGAATGGGTTAAGGCCAAACCACACCAAAGGGTCGAGTTGGGACAAAACATTTTTTTAATATAGGTTTATTGGTAGCCGGTTTCAACAATTTAAGTTCAGTTTGAAGTGCAACATAGCATTTTTTTGTCTTCCATTTTCTCCCTCGCCCCTTCCCTCCCCCCACAGTTATCGTCACCAGTAAAACAATATAAAAAATTAACAAATATATGTATTTGGCCGCCGACCCCCTTCAGAAAATATGTTGTTCCAGGGACCCCCCCCCCCCCCCCCCCACAGAAGCAAAGATTTTAGTTAAAAACGTTCGCTTTGAAAGAATATATATCCAAAGATTTGCGCCACATTAACACGGTTTTTCAAAAATAGCAGACCTACAAGCTCGTAGCGCGGCACTCGGTGCCACGCTATGAGCTTGTAGATCTGCTATTTTTCAATAGCTAAAGTATAACATAATGCTTAATAATACACCAAAAGGCCACACACCAATGCAACTCATTGAGTTGCAAGGAGTTGCATTGGTATGGTTTACCTTAAAAAAAAAACGTTTTGTCCCGAGTGGTTTAAGCCCCAAACCACACCAAAGCGGTGTGATATGTCCTGTTGCACGTCGACCCATGTGATTCGACTGCTTCAATTCAATGGTCCCCAACCCCTCCAGTGGGTCGCGATGCAACTCCTCCTCGCAACCGTTTGGTTGCAAAGAGTTGCATGGCGACATATCGGTGTGGTTTGGACTACAATCGGTGTGGTTTGGACTACAATGACCCCATGAATGTGTGTTTTTCTTTATGTTCCGTTATAAAATGTTCACTTGTGTATCATGGCTATGTTAGGACTGTGTTAAGATAAGATGTAATTGTGCCCTCGACAATTATATGAACAAGCCATCAAAAAGAAGTTTCTCATGAACATATTACATTTTTTTATACATACTGTACAATATACAGTATACTGTGTGTGTGTGTGTGTGTGTGTGTGTGTGTGTGTGTGTGTGTGTGTGTGTGTGTGTGTGTGTGTGTGTGTGTGTGCGCGCGCATGGAATGTGTGTCTCATGAAATGTTCACTTGCGTATGCCTATATTATAGTTAAGCCATGTTGCCCTTAACAAGTCATCAAAGGGACATAAATTATCATGGAAAACTATATTTTAAAAATGATATATACACACAAACACACGTATCATTTGTGTGCTTGTGGTATTATCTTTTTCACTCATGTCATTATGACAACATTCAATTAGATCAACATTGGATTGTATTTTTTTCCCAATTGTCTGTTTGATTCAAAAGGGAAATTCAAATTATAAAAAACTGAATTATTATAAGGCCCCAAAAATACATTCTAATTAATGTATGAAACTTTTTGCCCTTTATTCTGCCCATTGTTAAAATGCAACTGTGCCAATTTCTTTATTGTGTGGACAAACTGGACATTGTGAAAATCTGTGGTTCTTTACCTTTTCATGTCAAAGACTCCCAAATTAATATGTATTTGGCCGCAGACCCCCATTTGAAAACACTTTGTTTTCAGGGACCCACATACAAAATTTGTGTTAAAATGGTTCAAAAATATTAAAAGAATGTCCTAATTGTTTTCTTTTTGAAAACAGCAGATCTACAAGCTCACAATGTGTCACACTGTGACCTTGTAGATCGAAGGTTTAAAAAAAAATACAAGATTGAACAATTTAATTAAACAAAATAAGTAGTTCATGCCCCAAGTATAAAGCCTCCTGAGCATAAGTTGCAGACACTGAGGTGAGCCATGTGTCATCATCTGTTTAACCACTTAAAAAAAACCAACAATCAGTGGTTCTCAAACACAAAGGCACAATATTTTGTATCAGGGACCATCCAGATGCAAATATTTCAAAAAGTATCAGATTACAAACTCGCAGCTTTATACTGTAGCTGCTATTTTTGAATGGCCAAAGTATAAAATAATGCTTTTTTTTTTAGCTCAAATCCAAAATGACACAGATGCTTCCCGGTCTTAATGGGTTAACCCATTTTGACCTGAGATCAGATTCTAAAAATGTCTTCTACGTCCTGACAGTTTTCTGAAAAAGCTATGTTTCTATGTCAGTCGTTCTTCGATTTTTCAAAAATAGCAGACCTACAAGCTCGTAGCGCGCCACTTGTAGATCTGCTATTTTTCAATAGCTAAAGCATAACATAATGCTAACACCAAAAGGGGTTCCCGCCCCGGTATAGGTTAAACCCTGTACGAGTAAACTAATACTTTGTTGACCGGCGTCAGCTCTGTAATTGGTCTGCTCATAATGTCCCCCTCTACACCAAATCTCATTTGCCGAAAATAGCAGATCTCCAATGTGTCGCGAACTGGTAGATCTGCTATTCACGGTGAACGTTCCGCCAGAATTAGTGATGTTATAGGGTTCAAGTGGTTATACGTCTTCAGTGTGCTGTTGCTTATTCTCAGGATGTATATGAAAACTGTTTGGAATAATATGTGTTTGTGTAAACCTGCATGCCGCATATTTATTTTTAAATAAAACATCAACATCATTGTTTCCGTCCTTTCAACTTCCTATACCACTAATTGAATCAGTGAAAGTAAAAACATGATACATGATACTGTAACTGTACCAGGGAAGAATTAACTCCCATAAAAGGGCGGCCTTGGCCACAAATGTTTTGGGCCAACATAGGGGCTCAAAAACCAAATACAGCGCGGTACAGTTTCCCCAAAGGGCCCGTGAGAGCCAGGGGCCCGTGAGAGCCAGGGGCCCCTGAGAGCCAGGGGCCCCTGAGAGCCAAGGGCCCCTGAGAGCCAAGGGCCCCTGAGAGCCAGGGGCCCCTGAGAGCCAAGGGCCCCTGAGAGCCAAGGGCCCCGGACCCACCGGGCATCGGCCCAATAGATAATTTGGACCTGCACTGTATTACAGCCAGGTCATGTGACTGTGACCACACCATCAACAATAAGTCAAAGGCATGCCTACCAAATTCAGTGAAGAATTACTCAGAAGTAAAAGTAGCAATACCACAATATAAAAAAAGACTCTGTTACAAGTATAAGGCCTGTAGCTATTCAAGATATTATTTGAGTAAAAGTTCAACTTTTCAAAATACACTTACAGTACCAAAGTACTCAGATTGAGTACTCAGAAAATAGAAAATAGCCTCTGAGATGTATACTGTAGTGGAGCAGAAATACAAAATGGAAATACTCAAGTGAAGTAAAATAATTGTACTTGAGTAAACGGCTGAGCAGCTCTTTCATAATCCCCCCATAGAAAGAGAGGGTTGTATAATCTATTATGTCTTGTGTCTGCTAGCTGAAAGGAGAGCTAAATTAGGGTTCAGTGTCTTGTCTTTTTTTCCACCCTAAAACATGATCATCAGGTCTCATTGTTATATAAGGAGGTATAATTTCAAAAAAGTGTACAGTATTTGTTAAAATGTTGTTTTTATGTGGGCACGCCCACCAGTTCATTAAGTATGCCTGGTTTGCCTGGTGGGTGGCGATGGGTGGTGATCCACCTGAACTGAAGCCGCACCCACAGCTGTAGTTGTATGATAAAGGGGGAGGGGTTAGGGGAGGGGCTGATAGTGTGATGTCACTATATTACTGTTTATTTCATCGGCCCGTTTGACTGTCAAGGGTTCAGCCTCCAGGAAGAAACCCTAAATACAAAGTCAATACACCATTGCACATAAAAACAACTCCAGGGTGTCTAATGCACTTTGTAACCTTGTTAAGAAAGGTGCTTTATAAATAAAATGTACTTACTTACTAATGAAGTACTGTCACCTCATACTAGACACATGAAAAAAATTGTGGCACTCCATCTTTTGGATTATATGTTTATTGCAATTACTGATGGGGGTAGGAGTAAATAAGTTTTTACTTCTTCCTACTCCTTTTTTAACTCAAAAAAGAAATATATGTGGTTATATATATATTGTGTTTTTTGTTTTTTTTTCTTATTTGACTGTCTTACCTGAAGGTTTCAAAATAAAGATCAAATCAAATGAAATCTTTAAATAAAGAATAAGAGTGAAACATTTGTGTAAAGATGTATAATAAAGTCCAAAGACATAATAGAATATCAGTAACAAATCTCAAATATACATAAAGTGTGTAACAGTGTTCCGCAGTCTCTGGTCAAAGTATCAAATAACGAGATACAACAAGACATGATACTGTATTGTTACGTCCCATTATCCCATTAACAGAAAGGTAGTACAGTTCTTGGGTTTCCACTCCTTGACACTGTAGCAACATGAGAAAATAGCAAAAAATGGGAATACAATTATAACCGAAATTACTAACAAAATATACAATTGCAGCAATGAACAGAACGTAGGTGTTATATCTGTGAGCACTGTATGATGTTATATTAGAAAGATACTAATTGCTGCTTAAAGTTGCCAATCACATGTCCTCAAGATTGCAATTCTCAAATCTCAGGGCCACTGCTGTCCTTCCCAGTGGGATTTCACTCTAGTCAGGTAAATCTGGTTTAATTGAGAGCAAGCAGCACCCCAGATTTTGTAATACCTATACAATTTCACAGGCATACTGTGGTACTGGGATACAAGCTCATTCAGCGTACCGCACAAGCTCTCAGTCTACCGAGCAATATTCGTTCCTACTCTCACCTCTATGGTCATGAAGTGTTCCTACTCTCACCTATGGTCATGAAGTGTTCCTACTCTCACCTATGGTCATGAAGTGTTCCTACTCTCACCTATGGTCATGAAGTGTTCCTACTCTCACCTATGGTCATGAAGTGTTCCTACTCTATATATGGTCATGAAGTGTTCCTACTCTATATATGGTCATGAAGTGTTCCTACTCTATATATGGTCATGAAGTGTTCCTACTCTCACCTATGGTCATGAAGTGTTCCTACTCTATATATGGTCATGAAGTGTTCCTACTCTCACCTATGGTCATGAAGTGTTCCTACTCTCACCTATGGTCATGAAGTGTTCCTACTCTCACCTATGGTCATGAAGTGTGGGTCATGACCGAAAGAATAAGGTCGCGAATACAAGCGGGACGAAATTCGTTTTCTTCGACCGGTGGCTGGCATCTCCCTTATACGGCCATATAATATGGGCCTATACTGACATGCAGGTATCTCCATATATAGGCATAAAAGTGACACGGACAGACTGTAACGGTTTCCTCAGTAGCTTGGGGTGCCAGGCAGGCGTGTACCTACCAGAGAGGACTAAGCCTCTCCTTTTTTTTATGTAGAAAGGTCGTTTCAAGGAAACTGACAAAGGACTCAAATAAAATATAAGGAATCCTTAAATGTGATGGATTAGAACAGGATTGATATTGAAACCAGGGTGCATGGGTTAGGTTACAACATTGTATACTTTTTAAATAAACAACAAAAGCAGGAAATGGCATTCAATATTCATATAACGAAAAGCAACAAATCATGAAAACCCCCAAAATTATATATTCAATAAATGTTCAACTGAAACTCTTGTGTACGAATGGGGCTATTAGTTAAATTCACCACTCCTTTGAAAGCCAGCAAAATCAGTCTTTGTGAGTTCAGTCAGTGATAAACAAAATAAAGATCCACTTGATGGTAATGAAGTGTTTTTTTGTCCAAATGTTAGTGTTTGTCTGGTTTACCTGCTGGGAGTGTGTTAATGTCCCACTCGGTCAACTCAAACAGAGGCAAACAAGCCTCCTGCAGCAATTCACCTCCTCTGTTTACTTCTCCCTGGATTTCATCACAGAGGAGTTTGAAGAGTCTCGACGGCAGGCCTTCTTCTGCAGGGAGTGCATACTCTAAACATGCTCTAACTCGAGCTATACTCAGAAGGTCAAAATAAAACAAAACAGGTAGAGAAGAGTGCTGGACACTGTCCTTGAGAGCTGCTGCCAGCACACAAACTGTTTTCTCACACCCAGAGTGACACACCTGTGGCAACTATATCCTGAGTAGGGAGATTGCCAGGTGTCAATCATCGTTACCTGGTGATGGCCTGTTACTTATTCCATTAAGAGTCACTTGTGACTCTGGCCATCACATTCCTCCCCCCATGGAGAAAGCAGACCCAGTTTGAGGGAGGCTGGTCATCACACTCCTCCCCCCATGGAGAAAGCTGACCAAGGCAGTGACAGGTTAACCTGACGCTGCCAGATGGGTGCAGTATTGGGTAACCATGTTCCCCAACACAGCTTCCATCTGGGATCTCTCAGGGAGTTCAGTTAACACCGATCCGTTCCGTACCGAACCAATCAGCGTGAGCTAAGGGTGGGATATGTGCGAAACTGGATGTGAAGCTATATACAGACACGTCAATATGATTGGTTGTGTTTGCACGCCCACGCGGTGATAGACAGACGGTCCCATCCAATCATCTACCAAGTATCTTGAAAAAAAGCAGCACTTCCAATGTACAGAATGTTAGGCGAAAGCATTAGAACACTCCCCCTCCTGCCAGCCCACAACATTACACTGGCACTGACTAAACTAAAGGAACTGGATTGTTTGTGAACCTGATGGTATACGGCCAGTTAGTGTACATGCACAGTGTCAGAGATAGTTAATAGTTAATTAAATCACTCATTCATTCATGACCACAGGTACAAAAACCTTTATTATAATCCTATCTTTTAATCAACAATATGAAGCTCAAGTCGTGGCGGTCTGAGGAGGAGAGCACGCATATACTTTATGCCCATATATGGACTGGACATTCATGATTGAAAAGAGGCGTTGTCAATGCAATGAATAACCTGGCAGCTATTTTTGAAAAATCGAAGAGCGACTGACGTAGAAGACATTTTTATAATCTGATCTCAGGTCAGAATGGAAAACTGTCAGGATGTAGAAGACATTTTTATAATCTGATCTAAGGTCAGAATGGAAAACTGTCAGGATGTAGAAGACATTTTTAGAATCTGATCTCAGGTCAGAATGGGTTAAGTAAAGAGTTCTTTACCATTAATAGTGAATCAATTCACCGACACGGTCCCTCTGGTCTCAGGTTAACCCTAACAGGTATCATTGTCAAAGTATACTCAACTCGCTGGTCGGCGAGATGAGAGTCTGACCCCAGGGGGTCTTAGCTTGTGGCGCCGTCCATCTCCCCAGGGTATCACAGCTTTGTTGGGGTGGATTAGAAGTCTCTAGGGCAGGGGTGGGCAACTTTGACGATGGAGAGGGCCACTATATTTCCACACTCACTCCCTAGGGCCATATATTACTGTCATAGCAAAAATAACCGATCTACAAGCTCAAAACACGTCGCAGCTTGTAGATCGGCTATTTTTGCTATATTCAAATTGGAATCCGGAAAATTTACATTTTTATGTATTTTCAAATGCCTTTAATTATACGTGTGTTGAGCATTGAGCTACTAATTTAGACTGAAGTAATTAAAGCAGGTCATGTTTGCATGTTGTGGAATTGTAAACAGCTGGAACCAATATTATATCAGTATTCTGATATTAACCTGAGGGCCACATTAAGTGAAGGTCCGGGGGGGGGGGGGGGGGGGGGGGGTGCCTCATGTGGCCCCCGGGGTGGGCCATTTGCCCACCCCTGCTCTAGGGGCACAGCAAGCGAAGACGCACCGAGTGGTGGAAAAAGTAGAAATAGGATCCAGCAGGAAAGCACGCACATCTCAAAACATGATTCTATAGGGTACAAGTTCGCACACCAGGACTTTATTTCATATAGAGAGACAACGTTACTTTCGATCCCTTTCGGATCTTCGTCAGTCATGCCGTCAGGCATCAGGTGATGCCTGACCTTTTTACTCAAGTACAACTTGAGTAAAAATGTACTTAAAGTACCAAAAGTGAAAGCACCCTTAAGGCCTATTCATAGTCTGGTTTTTCCGTGGTGAGCTGACCACCGCTCCGGTGGTGAGCTGACCACCGTTCCGGTGGTGAGGTGACCACCGCTCCGGTGGTGAGCTGACCACCGGAGCTGAAATAACGTTGAGCGGTGGTGAGTAAAAACAGAGAGAGAAGGGCTGGAGCGGTGGCGGTGGTTTGCTCTTCACCGCGGCTCAGTGACGTCATGTTGTAGTTCGGTGGTGGTCACCTCACCACCGATAAATCCAGACTTATGTATGAGCCTTTACTGACACTGGAACACAACTAACAGCAGCCCTGCTGTCATGGTGCGAGGCAGAGAGGTCTAGGTCAGAACAAAGGCAGAGGAGCAGTGTTGTTTTTGGCAGCAAATTTCTATTTTAGTTTTAGTCATAGTCTCTTGAATAGTTTTCACTTAGTTTTAGTCACATTTTAGTCACCTGGAATGTATTAGTGTTAGACTGCTCTAGTGGTTGCACCAGTTCTACTGTGCCCTCCCCTGTTTCAGTGGCAGCTCAGGCAGCCCATTGGTCACCGCAGACCAATGTAATGTAATTTAATGGCAGCGTACGAGGTTCACATGCGCAGAAATAACAGATGTACAAGTTATCGACACGGAATGGTATGTACAGTATGGTACACGATGTACGCTTGTAGATCTGTTTATTTTAAGCATGCGCCGCCGCCACCACGCAAAGTTATGACGAAGCCTGCGATGCGACCTCTTTTCTTTGGTCCTTGGTCCTTGATCCGGACTTTCTAAGCGAACTTTGGGTGTGAAAACGCCCTAAATCTATATCATAAGATGATGCAGTTTTCTACGACTTTCCTGTACTTTCCAAATGTGCACGTCCTGCACTACCATGCCCAAATATGGAGATGACTGATGTCATGTTGACGACATCAGAGTAACAACTATGGATGGCTACGTCACGTACGCTACATCACATCTACATACCGCTAAATCACAGTGACATCACGGCAAAACTACATAAAAATAAAAGAAACACCCTGCTTCATGTCATTAGCTCAAAGCTTGCTACGTGAAAGGTTCTTCGAGAAAGTAAATTCAACAAAATTCAACCATGGGCGATGATGACGTCATGGCAATCGTTTTGGACTGTGGATCCGGCATCTGCAAAGCTGGGTTTTCTGGAGATGAGGGCCCTCGTGCCATCTTCCCCTCCATCGTGGGTCGCCCCAGACATCAGGGAGTGATGGTGGGCATGACCAAGAAGGAATGCTACGTTGGTGAAGAAGCCCAGAGCAAGAGAGGTATCCTAACGCTGAAGTACCCCATTGAGCACGGAATCGTCACCAACTGGGACGACATGGAGAACATCTGGCACCACACCTTCTACGACGAGCTGAGAGTTTCCCCCGAGGACTATTCCGTCCTGCTCACGGAGGCACCCCTGAACCCCACAGCCAACAGGGAGAAGATGACCCAGATCATGTTCGAGACCTTCCATGTCACTGCCATGTACGTCGCCATCCAGGCCGTGCTGTCCCTTTATTCCTCCGGCCGTACGACCGGTATTGTCACGGACTCTGGCGATGGTGTGACCCACACAGTGCCCATCTACGAAGGCTACGCCCTGCCCCACGCTATCTATCGCTTGGATTTGGCTGGCCGCGACCTCACAGACTACCTCAGTAAGATCCTGACCGAGCGTGGTTACTCCTTCACCACCACAGCCGAGAGGGAAATTGTGCGTGACGTCAAGGAGAAGCTGTGCTACGTCGCCCTGGACTTTGAGCAGGAGATGGCCACTTCTGCCTCTTCTTCCACCATAGAGAAGAGCTATGAGCTGCCTGATGGACAGGTCATCACCATTGGCGATCAGAGATTCCGCTGCCCAGAGGCCCTCTTCCAGCCTTCCCTCCTCGGCATGGAGTCCCACGGTATCCATGAGACCACCTACAACAGCATCATGAAGTGTGACGTGGACATCCGCAAGGACCTGTACGCCAACACGGTGTTGTCTGGAGGTACCACCATGTACGCAGGCATCGCTGACAGGTTGCAGAAGGAGATCACGGCCCTGGCCCCTCGCACCATGAAGATCAAGGTCATTGCCCCACCAGAGCGTAAATATTCTGTCTGGATCGGCGGTTCCATCCTGGCCTCCCTGTCCACTTTCCAGCAGATGTGGATCAGCAAGCAGGAATACGATGAGTCCGGCTCTTCCATCGTCCACCGCAAATGTTTCTAAAAGAGACCTTTCACCCTCCAAATTTGGGCAAGGTTTCAAGCCCGATCCAAACCCCATTGACCGCCTTTATAAAATGTAAAAATAACACATAGACGTAAAAAAAATCACACTGAAGTGAGGGGCGCTCTTACCATATAGGCTACATCATCATACATCACATTCCGTGCTCATACAGACAGACACAAAAAGCGCCCCTCAAAAACAAAAAATAAGAACTAAACAAAAAAATAAAGAAAAAAACATATATGGCTTACTGCCAGTATAATGTATGCTGCTTAAAAAGAAGAGTGAGATTATAGCTAGGGCGTAAAATAAAATAAAGTGGTGGCTCACTGAGTAAAGGGCCATTCACACTGAGCACTATAACTAAAAATATAAATATTTAAAAATATAATACATACTATAATATATTAGTAAATGATTGCGACCGAAGGTCGCCGTTATGGAAACGTAAATTTCCTGTCACATGCTCTATCCCTGATGATGTCACGTGACCAACCAACACACTGACGGAAAATGCATGATTCCAACAATTAAGCCCATATATGGAGATCCCTGATGTCATCAATATTGGCCAGCAACTCTTAGCCTACATCTCCATATATGGAGCTGACCTGTTCTGACATTCCATATGTTGAGCCTTCCCCATCCATCCTTCCTCTTCGATGTCTCCCTTTTGACTGATACCTGTCCATTTAAACTCTAGACGGGCCCGCCCCAAAGTCATGAGTGCAGGCCCGAAAATTAAGATCTTATATACCCCCCATTCCAAAGCGCCAGCGCTCGCCCAGCAGTCTGCTGTCACCCAGAACTTGTAAAGATTTGGCTTTTGGTGACTAGTTTTTGAATTTTGATGTGTTGTTACTTGTTAAGTATGGGTATAAGGTTTTCAAAAAGCTGTGCAAACACGTTGAGGGTGCCCCCTAGTGGTCTGTTTGCACAGACTCAAATATTGGATACATAATACGTAGGTATGGTTGAAAACCAAAATAATTTATCAAAGAGATTTTTCAATGGATTCTGTTACTATTGGGTGTGCTAAATAACATACCAAATCTTAGGAAAAACAAACCATCAGAAAGGCTGAAGGCATCATTTTCAAGATGGCATCTACGTTGGCTAAAATGAGCTAAAATATAAACTGGGATTTAATATGTAAAAAAAAATCATAACAATTATGCACTTGATAACTACTTTTTGAATTTTGGCATGGTGTTAGGTATGGGAATAAAATCATCGCAAACTCATTTGGCCCGGCTGTCGGCATTGAGCAATGTCTTTAATAGAAATGTCAAACTAGGGGGGTTTTCATGATTCTGAATCAATTTGCTTTGCACATAAAACACTCCCTGGGATAAAAAATAGCCATAGCCACTTGCCAAAATGTGCCATTTTTAGCCCAAGGAGTGTTTATTGTGCAAAACTAATGCTTGGAATGGATTCAAAATCATGAAAACCCCCTAGTTTGACACGTCACATGCTACTGAAAGCAAATAATGAAATTTTGACATTTTTGCCTTATATAGGATGTCAATGGTATATGGTCACATAAACCCCTATAACACAATTGCTCAATACCGACAGACGGTCAGCAAGTGGATTCATGAATGAATGTACTGTATATAGACAACATTTTAGGTCAATAAAAAAAAACTATATACCAAATTTCCCACCCCACAACCCCGGCTGCCGGACTATGTCAGTACATGGTTGAAACCCCAAAAAATTGATAGGAGAGATTTTGCAATGGATTCTGTTACTATTGGGAAGAAACACTCATTGGGCTAAAAAACGGCCATAGACGTCATGTGATGAGGTCAGCACAAATGTGATGAGAGAAGCACATTTTGGGCACATTTGGGCAAGTGGCTATGGCTGTTTTTAGTATATTTTGTGCAAAACTAATGCTTGGAATGGATTCAGAATCATGAAAACCCCCTAGTTTGACATAAGGAAAGTTTGACATTTTTGCCTGCCATAGGATGTTAGTGGTATAGGGTAACAACCCCTATACAAAATGCTCAATACTGCAGTCAGAAAGTGGATTCATGAATGTATATGTAGGCTATATAGACAATATTTTAGGCCAGTTTCCCACCCGTCAACCTCGGCTGCCGGACTCTCTTGAACATTCACTTCTCTGCCTGGCCTGGTCGTTCTGCATTTGAGTCCTCTATACCCCCGTGTCCACATACTGTTTCCCATCTCAAAAATGAATGCAATGCAACACACAGTAATATATAGAGCAATGAAACAGCTGCATACTGTAGTCTTCCATCACAAATCAGACAGGCAACAAGTAAACCAGATTTAAAAAATAAGTTAAAGAAATATCTCATGTCACTTGCTTTTGATGATGGTCATTGAACACTGTTTAAAATCTTTCATACTGAACGGTAGGCTACTCAAACTGAAATTGTATTCATGGTTGCGATGTTATATTTATTCACTTGTTTTATATTTAGTTGTATTTTATTGTTTTTCTTACAGTCTTGTAAAATGTATTTAATATGATGTAATTGTAATGTATTTTATATGTGGACCCCAGGAAGAGTAGCTGCTACTATAAAGGTAGTAGCTAATAGGGATCCAAATAAACAAATAAACAACCTTGAGATATGGCAATGCCATTCTGGGCCATGGAACGCAATTTAAATCTTATATATAATATAAAAGTAAAAACAAAAACAAAAACACCAAAAATAATTCAAAGCACACATACTTAATATATAAATATAAATGTATAAATAAATGTTATCCCTTATAATGTTACGAATTATTAAAACAGGGCTTTTGTGTCAGCAGTCAAACGAAAAGCAATTGTCAAGAATAAAATAATGCTACATGTTGATGGGGTTTCCGACAGACATACAGGAGATCAATATTTGTGGGTCATACTGTAGAAGTTGTCAAAAGTTTGTCCACTATAACGTCTATCCTACGTATATGATCCTTCTTCCCCATCAAAGACACCTCAGCATCCACGTCATTCTCCCATGCTTTGAGAGAAGACATTAAACAAAGCGAAAGAGAGACACGAGATCATACACTGTGATGCCCTTTTTCCTTGGAACCAAACTAGGGGAATGTTGCCTTTAAGACAATGTCTGATTTTCAGATAACGGAAGAAGTGAGGCTGCTCTATAAAGTGATTGAATTTGATTTTTTAGTTGGGCCAATGTAGTTATCCTGTTATCTATGTAGAGAATAGATCACCTATAAAGAACTATCGCCTTTCCCTCCAGACAAAAGGACACTCCATCAATGGGGGGTGGGGTGCATGTCATGAGTGGTTATGCAAGATTGGTGTGTGTCTGTGAAGACACGCAGTTGAGACCAAGAACCATAATATAAGCCCATATATAATAATTATCCCCGTGATGTATAAATTATGGCTATTAGGGGGTCAGGGACAGATAGGCCTTTTCTGGGAGGGGTCAGAATAAACTATGGACATAGATGTTTCTCCGTCTCAACTGCTTTGAAAATAATGTATTTAATTGGTCCATACTTTAGTGAATTTATTGAAACAAAATTGTTACCAGTCATTTGTTTATAGGCCGCATATAGTGTAGGGGTTTTATGCTCAGCAGCTGGTAGAGGTCCCTGCAATTTTGCACATACTGTACCTACTGCATTAGTATAGGACCAAACTGTCTGTATAGCCTCGGTTACGCATATATAAAGCAGAAATAACATGCATTTTAAAACTGATTTTAATATCTAATATCATATTGTCTATGTCCCTCAAAGTTATTTCTAATGGTTTGAGCCTCAATCACCACTCTGATATATAACCTGTCCTTGTCATTTCTTTCTGGACTTTGAAAACAGTTTTATCATGCACTACCACAATGTCCTGAGGTGGTGATATGCAGATTATTTAATATTTGAGTCATTATAATACTGATACCAGGCTTGTTTCGATTCCATGCCAGCTTGGAAAATCAACAATGGCGGACATTGTAAACAAAGTGGAAATGCAAATCTGGAACTGAAGACTGAAGAGGAGGAAATGATATACAATATAGGGTGACATGGATGACATCACGATGAGGACAAAATCAGTTGAGCTGCAATTTCCATTAAAGCACCCATATGATATGAAATATCATATGGGTGCTGTAACATATGATATGAAATATCATATGGGTGCTGTAACATATGATATGAAATATCATATGGGTGCTGTAACATATGATATGAAATATCATATGATACCAGAAACACAAACAAAAATTGAAAAAGTTGAATTTTATGTTATAGGTCCTTTAATATGGGGTGTGTTCGGATATGCGCACGGGGAATGTGCTCTGTATTTTGAGTGTGTTGGGCGGTCACGTCAAAGAGTGTATCGAGTAGGGCTTATTTACGAACGGACGGTTTAAACTGGTCATTTTAAACAGTTAAAACATGGCCCAAGGAAAATGATGGACTTGTATGGTGATGTACTAAAGGCTTGCCTTAGCTTTCGCTCTCCGGAATCGCTCGAGACCGTCAAAGTTTTATTTATTCTCGAAATTACACTGAGAAATTAAACTCATTCTCGGTGTCGTCGAGTAATACAATATCATATAGAAAAATATCACAATACATCAGAAGATCAGGAAAGGAAAAACTAAAGGTTTACAATACATGTAAATTAGGATTACAAATAAAAAAGCTAAGACAAATCTAAAAACAACTATACATATTGTGTGGTTCCCAAACTCTTCATAATAGAATAGAGCAGTGGTTCCAAAACGTCTCAGCTCAATTAAGACCCAAAAGGGAAATGAGACGTTTGCCCACAGGACCCACACTGGTGAAAATAGCAGATCTACAAGCTCACAACGCGGAGCTTCCAGAGCTTGTAGATCAGGCTAGTTTCACTATACTTAACCCATTTTGACCTGAGATCAGATTCTAAAAATGTCTTCTACATCCTGACAGTTTTCTGAAAAACCTATGTTTCTATGTCAGTGGTTCTTCGATTTTTCAAAAATAGCAGACCTACAAGCTCGCTATGAGCTTGTAGATCTGCTATTTTCAATATAGCTAAAGCATAACATAATGCTAACACCAAAAGGGGTTCCCACCCAAAATGGGTTTTAAACATGTTTGGAATTTCTTACATTTTCATTCATGAAATTCCTTTTATTTTTTCTTCACTTAATTTTTATTGAGGAAAGACAATGACAAACAAAAAGAAAAGATTAAATTCCTTTTAAAAATCATAGAATTGTATTTTTTTTTAAATAATTTATTCACAAAGTGTATGAAAAAAAAAGGACCCATAAAGATGTGACTGCGCGACCCACAAATGGGTCCCCCGGCCCAGTGTTTGGGAACCCGTGGGGCTAGAAAAGCACACACAACTGCAACAACAATAGAGGATGTAACAGCTCAACAATGGAATGATTACATGATGTCCTTCTGCTCACTGCTGCCATTCAATACGGCTTGGAGCAGGAGATCTGCCGAAGGAAAGCACAGACACAGGAGAGTGTTCACTGCCCAACCCAACCCCACCCCAACCCCACGTGGGAGGGTGTGGATGAGCATGTGTCTGACTCTGAGGCCTCCGATACACACTAACTAACCCATTCTGACTTGAGATCAGATTCTAAAAAAATGTCTTCTACATCCTGAAGGGTTTTCTGAAAAAGCTATGTTTCTATGTCAGTCGTTCTTCGATTTTTTCAAAAATAGCAGACCTACAAGCTCCTAGCGCGCCACTCGGTTGTAGATCTGCTAGATATGCTATTTTTCAATAGCTAAAGCATAATGTAATACTATAACATCAAAACGGGTTCCCGGCCCAAAATGGACTAATAACCGCAGCAGCTTCAGTGGAGACTTTCTGTAGCGAGAGTTCCACACGTGGAGAGGAAGTTGAGGAACACATGTGTCCTCGTATAGTTCCGCACACCCGCCCGTCTTCCCACCTGCGCCCGGGCCAAGCAAATAGCCGATCTACAAGCTCACACAACGCGTCGCAGCACGACGCGTTGTGAAACTGTAGATCGGCTATTTTCAAACAACAGTGAAAACAGGCCATTACGACGGCATCAAGGCCCGCTAAAACACATTTTAGTCGACTAAAACTAAAATAGAAATTTGCTGCCAAGAACAACACTGCAAGGACGATTCAATACCCTAATCTCTGTGTTGGTGGCTATATTCCCCTGTGCCACCCAGTTTACCAGTTATCAGCTCGGTATAAGATTTTAAACTCTTTGTTTTGAGTGCATACTGCATAGATAGATAGATTTCCATTTCACCTTCCTTGATAAACACAGAAAAGGAAAGGAAAGGAAAGGTACTATGTTAACCCAGGGTAACTGGACTAAGCTCAAGAACTTGTTTACAGCCAGGCCCTGCTCATAGAACATTTCATGGTAGGGGTTCAATGCCTTGCTCAAGGGCACTTCAGCGGTGGTAATTTTAACGTGCCGGATACGAACTAGCGACCTTCCGATATCAAGACCGCTCCGCGAACCGTTCGCCCACCGCTGCCACCCAGTAATCAGCTCGATATAAGATTTAAAACTCTTTGTTTTGAGTGCATACTGCATAGATAGATATAGATTTCCATTTCACCTTCCTTGATAGACACAGTCATGGTCATAATATATACTCTCTCTAGGAAACTATCCAAGCCAGCTAGCTGAATAAGAAATACACTCCATATCCATCCACCTGAGATCAGATTCTAAACGTTCTTCTGAACGTTGTTCTGATTGACCAAATCACTTAATTATCATAGTTTGTATTCTCTTCTCGTCTCTAATCATGTCTTAAATTATCAAGTATTTTGAATCATGTTGTAGATTTTATATATTTTTTAATTTTTATATACTGTATGCACATATGCAGTATATATAAAAAATGACATGATTAGAGACGAGAAGAGAATACAAACTATCATGTCATGTCTATCATGTCTTCTGGAAATGATTTATATCTTGTTCACTCTCCTTGGCTGCGGCTCACCGCTCCAAGACGAGAAATGGGTCAAATGCGGAGAACAATTTTCACTGAGGCATCCAATGTGTGATGACTTTGTCTGAACTGCAATTACAATTCAGAACATTTGTATCTTAAAGGATAAGCATTATTAAAATGTTTTCCTATTATCAACACACAGAAGCCTATAGGAAAATAACAAAAAACTGCAGTGCATTTCTCCTACTTACCCGTCTTGTCAAAACAAATATCACTCGTATCCGGATGTCATAACTGTCATAACATGTCATTCCTTTGGTCATAATAACATGACCAAAGGAATTGTTAAAACAAGTCCCTGAATTGCAATGATCCTATTTGTGTATACTTTGTTTGTAGTGTCACTAAAAACAACCCGTTTTAAGCTTTTAGATCAGCCGTTTGAAAACATTTGAAAAAAATGGCATACATTTATTGTGTGTTACTGTTGGTATATTTTGATGCCAAATCTTAGTACAGTAGCTTTTACACAGGTGCGATTTCTAACAAGATATTTTTTACTTCTAATAGAGTACTTTTATATTGCGGTATTGCTACTTTTACAGAAGAAAAACACTGACTAAAGTGAACGACCCGGCCCAGGGTTCCAGGTATTATTTGTTCTCGGTAAACTCATCAGAAACGTATAGAACTTCACAACGACAGGCATCAGTTGCTATACGTTCCCTCCAAATACAATAGGGATGGTTTCCAGTATTTTCCCCAACGTACAGCAGCACTGTGAAGTTTAAACCATGGATCACAATAGGTTTATGATAATATCACGGTGGTTCATCTCCCATGAGATTAGAGTGCCATTTACGGCTAATACAAGCCAAGGAACATGACTCAGCCGAGAGGGAAGGCGGTGCTTTGTGGCAGAAATATCTTGTTGCTCTACCCCACCCAAAGCTTCTAGGTTTGGCAACTACACTTATGTAATGGGGTCCGCTCTAATAATATTAGAGCGGACCCCATTACATAAGTGTATTCATCAGATGGGGTGTTACATATTATGTAACACCCCATCTGATGAATACACGGATAAGAGATGTTCTCTATAGTATACAGTACCCTTGAGGAATATAAGGCAATAAAATGTGGTGTAATATAGTACACTCTACACTGATATTTCCCATAATTAATTAATTGCATTTTTATAGCGAATTTCCAAGTGCTCAAAGCCCTTTACAATGGTTCATTCATTCATACACTGGGAGGTGAAGCGGTGAACAGTCGACGCCAGCGTCCTCACTTCCCACATTCACACACCGACGGTGGCGAGCTCACACCGACCGACTCATTGGAGGCAATGTAGGGTTCAGTGTCTTGCCCAAGGACACTTCGACATGTGGACAGGAAGAGCCGGGATTCGAACCGCCGACCCAGGGATCATTGGACGACCTGCTCTACCTCCTGAGCCACAGCCGCCCTGTAAAGGAAATAGATAGACACACCTCTTTATGTATGCAATAGTTTACATAATGCATGGGAAGGACATTGTAAGGAAATACAGTGGTGATGGAAATGATACAACTCACACCTATATGCTTGTCCCATTTTCAATGTTTCTTTCTTTCCTGTTTTGAGAAATCAATATCTTCAGAGGATTTCCAGTGTATCTAATCTGATCTCACTTTAAGCTATAGGAATAATACAAAACAAATAAGCTTAACTACATTAGGCAACCAAAGGTTTTGCTACAATAGCTGATCTGCGTGTTGTGAGCTACTATTGCCACATGTTACCCTGTTATGACATAACAGAAAAGAGAACACTGTACATGCATGGTGAGTGACACTAACTCCATATCAATAAGAAAATAAACACTTACAAAACAACTTAGGCATGTGTTGTTTCTTGTAACACATTCTGTAAAGTGATGGATGATACACATAATAACTACTGTACACATAAAGCCAAAAGGTCATAACACTAAATAAAGGTAAAAGATAAATTTCATCTTTTTGCATTAATCAATTTGCTAATGAAATGACAAGGGTGGGAACTTGTCTGTTTGAAAATGAACAAAAAACTTTGATAACAAAAAAATTATGGGAACTTGTGGGCCTCTTTATTTTGTGTTTATGACATAGGTGTGGTGCATTGATAAGTACTACTGTAATTGAATGATAATGTATTTCTTGTGATCAGACAGACTTGTAGGCCTATATCATGGCAAAGCAATAAAAGTGAAAATAAAGTGGTATTGGTATAGGAATTAATCTCACCTGTAAATAGCTGATACATTTGTTGAATTATCAATGTGTTGTAAAAGTGCAGTATTTGATCTATTCTAATTTCTGGTGTGACAAGGCTATGCTATGTTCTGTCTGAGACAGGACGTTGGTTGTAACTGTGGCTATATGTCTCGTAATAATAAGTAATGGCTGGATTGTCATTACATTAATTGGTGTGCAGATTCATGCTCCCAAGAGAGACAAACGTATTGATGGTGGTAATCCCGTGACATTAGGCCTTGGCATTATATTTTTAACTCTACTGGGTGCAGCCTTGCTGTTGTCAAGGCACTAACAAGCGATTGTTAGTTTATACTAACTATATGCAAGTCTGATGTTTGGGGTTCAGTAACCACAAAATATAATCTGCATATGAAGCGTATTTAACTTCTGTATGAAACTATATGGCTGCAGGTTATAGTTACTGTAAATGAAAAGGGAGGTAGCAGGGCTTGTGAGCCTTATGTTTAATATGTGGTACACTAAACTTACGTTTGAGGTGAGTGATAGCCAAATTAATTCAATAGAACCAGCCTTCCCAGTCCAAACCATATGACACAATATTTTAGCATCACATGAGACAGCTGCTCATTGGGCTATAGACTACACAAATAAAATAGAGCTGAGGCTTGACTGGTCTATATGGTTAGAGAATGAGCCATTAGTCTGTTTAAGCAATCTTAATGTTGTTGGCTAAAGAATGCTATACGAATGGCACTAGGCGTCACATTGACGGACCGCATCAGAAATGTGGACCTCTATGGGGACCTATACCACGGGTCACAGACAAAGACCTCTATGGGGACCTACTGTATACCACGGGTAACAGACAAAGACCTCTATGGGGACCTCTATGGGGACCTATACCACAGGTCACGGACAAAGTCAGAGAGAGAAGGATGAGGCTGGCAGGGCACTGCGTCGGTCAGGCACCCAGAACTTGAGGTAAGTAAATTGATGGGAGTTTGGAGCCAACCACAGGGCAAAGCCAGGAGGGGAAAGAAGCGTACCACCTAATGTAGACGTGCTGCGGCGCGACAGCTTGGCTGACAACACTGAAGAGCTCAAGAACCTTATGTTGGATAGGAAATGGTGGAGGGCAGCGATCCAGGAATCCCGAGTTGGTGTTGGCTATAGACCTCACTCTGGCAGCAACTACCCAAGTAAACTCCTTAAATGCAAATTTCTGCATAGTTGCTTACGGGTATATATACGTTCCAATGAATAATTAGTTATCAAGGCCCCGTTTTTATTCACTTTTTTGACCTGAAAAGTAACCCATTGTTCTAGTGAGGACAATGTGAAAAGCGGACATACTGTAATGTTCCACTGCTTTGTTGTGTCTCTTGAGTTGATTGATTGCCCTCATTGGAAACTCTCCACTGGATGTAAGCAATGCCCTTTTCATCTTTCAAAACTCAACACATGTTCCTGATGAGATTTAGTCCAAAGATAAAACAGAGCTTTCATTATGTTAGCAAAACCATTTGGTTGAAACCCAAAGCCAAAGTTCTGGTAGGCGTAGCTAGTCCGCATACTATAACATGCCATAAAAAATGAGAAAACAAGAAAATGTTGTTTTTCTAAATGTCGGTAAACATTGAAAATCAGCACCCGTTTTCTTTTGAAGGGAAAATAAAAAAGTGAAAATGACAGCAAAAGAAAACAGGTGCTGCTGATTTCCAATGTTTACAGACATTTAGAAAAACTAACAAGTCTGTTCTCCGTTTTCGTTTTAGGTTGAAAAGTAAAAACACAACATTTGTCTTGTTTTCTCACTTTTATTTTGAAGAGAAAAACATACATAGACCTCTGCTACTGTACATGAAACTTTCAAGGAATAGTTTTAATACAAATCAAATGTCAATCAAACCATGCTGGAATAACAGAATCATTTTTACTGATACAGTTTATGAAAGAGTGTCTCAGGTGTAGTGACTGACAGTGGTGAACAGGTGAGGGTCACCACCCTGGGCAAGACCTAAGCTGAAAAGACTATCAGCAGGAGTTGCGGGATTTTAGCGGAAATGAAATCGTTGATGCTTTACAAATCAGTTTACATTCTCCGCGAATGAAACAAGTGTTGTGATTGGTCGGGAAAATATCGTATCCGGGGGAAATACATTTGACAGGCTGTTCCGGAGGATACAACCGCCGATCGCTTCTCTGCCTTACGTTGTGACCAGGCTTTTCTTTTCGCAGATAAGTAAGCCTGGGACCGAGGCTAAATGGTCACGGGTCAGGCTGACCAAACATTTCATCATAATTTAAATGATCAATAAACATAACTTAAATGCACTGCTTACAATTTCAGGTCAGTACAAACAGTTCAAGTGGTCGAGCTACAGCTCAAGCATAATGTGCAGTCCATAATACATTGTGGTACATTGTCCCTTAAAACCCATTTTGGGCGGGAACCCCTTTTGGTGTTAGCATTATGTTATGCTTTAGCTATTGAAAAATAGCAGATCTACAAGCTCATAGCGTGCCACTCAAGCTTGTAGGTCTGCTATTTTTGAAAAAATCAAAGAACCACTGACATAGAAACATAGCTTTTTCAGAAAACTGTCAGGATGTAGAAGACATTGATTTGTCAGGATGTAGAAGACATTGATTTTTTAGAATCTGATCTCAGGCCTAAATGGGTTAATGTACGTGTTCTCATTAACCCCACACTGTGCAGGGGAGAACAAACAGTGGCTAAATGATCCAAACTTACGTTGCTTCTTGGAAGCACACGGGTTGGAGGATTGCAGAAGGTGGTAGAAAGGTGGCGGTTTAGGTTTGGGAGACAAGCAGGCAGCAGTGGTTTGGTGATCTGGGCTTGAGGAAATGAGTGCAGCTAGGCCACTTATATAGCCTCCCACACCTGTGCGTGGCCAGGGAACAACCTGCCATTCAATCAGGCTTGATTGGATTGGTTTGTGTGTTGGTGCCTCTCCATGAGCCTTTTGACAGTTTAAATGTAAATGTAAATCTGTAAACGTTTCTCATGTGAGAAAACGTATATTTTGACAGATGTGAGAGGCGTGACAACCTTATCTTCATTATCTTCATTACTTTAGTCTCAGACAAATACTTTTTAGTTTTCATTGAAAACAAACAATTTTCAAATGAAGCAAGAATACATTAAATAGCCTACTGCGTTCCAAGAAAGATACTGCTGGGTCTGTTTTCACTTCTGCACTTACAATTGCACGTACAATGGGCTTTATTGTATATTAATAACGCCACTTGTACATGATTGTAGCCTATAGACCTTTTAATGTCTTTATGAATAGATTGATCATTTTATTTTCATGGTCAATGCCCAAGTTCTATGTAAGCGTACTGTAGCTTTAGAATGGTATTATTATAAAACATGGATTGTCTTACTGCCTGTATCAATTGGTCTCCTTTATTGCTGGGTTAGTTTGATGTGGAGACCTGGTTCATAAAAAAAGGAAAACTGATTACCTCATATTTGATGTGAACGCCTTGATTTTAGCATTGTATTTGTATGATACTGTCTTGCAATAGACACTTTTACAGGTCACTGTTATTGCACCATTATATCATGGAGGCGGGCGGCATTCCACTGATTTCATTAAGTCTAATTATGATTTGGTCAAAAAGGTGTTGTGGGACATGCCTCTTAAAAAAAAAAAAAAAAACTAAACATTTTCAACTGTGGAAAAAAAGTTCCATGCGTCACATTTTTGTGGAAAAATGTGTTGACACGTCACACGACACCTTTTTATCCAACGCATAATTTAGCCTTAATGATATGAGTGGAATGCTTCGTCATACCGGTGTTCAGTAACTGTGACCTGTAAGTGTCCATGGCAAAGACCGTATCATAGCCACATGAAAATACAATGTGCTAAAAATCAAGGCGTTCACACATCACTTGTCCTGCTATTCTCCGTGATTCAAAATTGCCCCATTGTTTAAGCAGGGCATCTTAGGTTTCCTGGCTGGTTTTGTGGGACATATCCACTTTCATGTTGACTTCCTTCTTTCTAACGCACAGTCAGGACTCAGGAACTAAGAGGTATGATAGCCCTTTATTCTCATGTGATAAAAGATCCCTTTCAGCCTAACATGTAGCCTACATACAGTCCACTGAGGGATTATAATTTTTCTAACGATAATTTATTTCAACTTATTTTTTATCTATTTTAATAGAATAGTATAGAGAGGTCGCACACACACACACACACACACACACACACACCAACAATCAATCAAAATTCAACAGGTTTATTTCTCTACATCAGGACAAACGTCCTCATCAGTGTCTTAACTTTAAATTCTAACATGTCTCAAGTCTTCTCCAGTTTATTATATGCAGTTGAAGAAGAACCCAACTTAGCAATATTGGATGGTAAGTGGCGTGCATCTTGTTTAGATGGAGTCCCAATTCCCAAGTCTGCATTCCTGCCTTAGGTTTCAGTTTTGCTGAATCAGCCCCTCCCTTCCCTTTATCTCTTTGGTTCAGGTCATTCTCTGTGTTCCCATGTTATGGAGATATGAATAAAGTAATGAACAGAGAAGGGGCATGACTTTATACCCTACATTGTCATTATTATATGGTGTACGACGTAGTATCAAAAAGGGAGGATAGAGAGAGAGAGAGAGAGAGAGAGAGAGAGAGAGAGAGAGAGAGAGAGAGAGAGAGCGAGCAAAAGGATACATAGCGAGCTACTGTAGTTCTCATAAGGCCGTTATAGGTGTTTATGCAATACTGTATTCTGGGTTAGGTCAACAGCAACATTCTTTATTTGCGGGGCGGGGGTTGGGCTATGATTATAGGTCAGACAGGAGGTAACACTCCTTACGTAAAATGTGGCCCTAAACAAGATCGTGAGAGAATCTAGATACTGGTGAGATAGGATCAAAGTTGGTCGGACTGCTGTCATCATCTGTCATGTAAACTCATGTACTGTGTCTTGAACCAATTACACTTCAGGGGTATCATCTTCTGCTGTTCCTCTGGTTGTGTATCGTCTTCTGCTGTTCCTCTGGTTGTTTAAGACAGCAGTTTTCTGGTAATGTTCGCTCAAAATCACTATTTGTTAAGAGAACTAATTATACATTGTATTGCAGTGTTTTGTTTTAATGAACCTTTTCACTATCTGACTCTAAATGGCAAGACTAACATTCTATGCCTGTGGGCATGGGTGTGAATTGGTACAGTACCACTGAACTACATGGAGAAATGGGTTGTGTTTCTTCGTGTTCGAGAGTGTTCCTTGGCCTACTGTACGCCAAGGGAACATTTAGTTTAGAGTGCCATGCTCTCTAACCCATGGGTCTTCAACAGGGGGTCCCGGGACCCCTAAGGGCGACACATTGTGAGCTTGTAGATCTAGTATTCATCAAAGATGTTTGGTGTAGGGGGGTGGGTTGGGGGGAGTAGACCAAGTACAGAGCCAAAGGTCAAGTGGTTCAATGAACCCAACAAATAGAAAAGAGAAACGTCTATGACGGTATCTATTCTCTGAAAGGTTTATTCTGATGCAATATGAAGTGTGAGTCCCTGCTTCATCTCTCTTAGCTAAGGGTTCCCTCAGCCTGAAGAACCCATGCTCTAGCCATGCAGGCTTATATTGTTTTTTGACAACTGACTTTCAACAAAGATTATGTTCGGACAAACATTATTGAAAATAAATATTTTTGTCACGTGAAAGTCTTGTGCTATGACGGAAATTATTAATGACAAATCAGCCTTAAGACAAGTTATCTTCAATCATGGTAGTACGACAAATTGGTACAACACAAAATAAACATTCTGATATAAATATCAGCTCCATCTAAAAAAAAGAAAATAAGACCACTGGTGAACCAATTTAGCTACATCATAGTAAACACAATTCTAGCATGAAGTCTGAAGTGGTGGTCACATTCAATACAATATTCTGCAAAAAAATTAAACTGTCAAACCAGCTATTAGTCAATGACAAGGCACCATACTGCTTCATATTTAGGCTAGTTGTAGTTGACAGACCAAAAACTGTGGCAATAATGCCAAATATTACAAAATGATACACCTGGAACAATATTTGAACTACAATAACTACCCTAACATTATCAAAGAAACAGAACATGATCAGTATAAGGCACAATAGCCATGCCACATATCAGATAATGCTAATTACGATGTTGTCACTTGAGGCAACAATGCATACAATACAATACACACTGTCCTCTGTATAGTACTTTCATGGCTGAAGTTAATTATTGATGAATCTAATTGGGGGTGATCATAACTCTGAGTCAAAATGAGAAACTTTGTAGGGAGGGGGCCGGGAGAGAGGGAGGGAGCGGGAGTCCTCTCACCAGTGCCACCTCTGACGGCCTGGGGCTATTGGGGGGAGAGTCTGTCCCCATTTGGGGCCCACTGATTGGTTCCCACGCAACACTAGTACCTGTGGCATAGCTCAAAAGAATCCAGAACACCTATTGTATTTGACACTCTCTTGTACACTAAAGTAATTGTAATGAGATGAGGCAGTCACCGTCGAACATGGGATTGTTGGGAGCAATAGGTTTAGCAGCACTGGTATCTCTAATTCAGGTAAATATCAGGCTTTTCTTTTCTCACAAACAGGCTAAGTATGGAGACCTGATGGACAATAATGACAAAATATATTACAATTTATCAGTAGAATATTGTCAGCATGTAATTTAACTATATGTTCAATATTTGTTGTTTACAGATACCATACACTACAGCAGAAGGTAAGACAACTATAGTTTAGGTTAATGACTTTTAGACAAACCGTATTAAAGACAAGAGTCCATGTGTGGCTAAGACTCAAATAATGTAGGAAAAAAAAAGTGTCAAAGTATTTTAAAGCAAAGTTAAGAAACATTTGAAGGTGTAGCTACTGCAACTTCCATGGAAAGTCTAGCCTACATGTCCACCTACTAATTGCAATCAAAGTTCCTATGAAAGAGGCCAAATTAGCCAATTATAGGCCAGAAAGAGAATATATTGAATATGCACCTGTTTTTTGTTTGTTTTTGTTTGTTTTTTGGGGGTGCTGCTATTTTGCTTTCCATTTAATGTTCATAGTGTAGGCCTATACAGAAGTTTGAATAATTCATACTTGAAGCTGTTCATGTGTGCAGGTTTCAGTTCAAAGTGCTGACCCCCAATCCTCTCCATCTCTTTCAGGTTGTGACATTTTGTCAATAACGTCTCCGGGACCCTCGTCGCTTCGCATAAAATGGAAAAATAACGAGAGGGCTACTAATTATTTTTTGGACCTCCGGGTGATAGACTCGACGGACATTGCACCCGTTGTGGTGACGATATCCGCGAGCGACACCGAGAAAGTGGTGCAGGGTCTGAGACCCGGAGCCAATTATACTGTGACTCTGAAAGTTTTCAGGTTTTGGGACGTGATATGCAAGGATACGCGAGTAGGTGCTACAGGTAAGCTGCACCGTTCGCCTTCGGAACTCAACACTGTATATCTAATCGATATATTACTAAGAGTGGATGTGATTATTTTGAAGAAGGGCACTTAGGGCAGTGCTTGGGCCAAGTCAGTGTGTCTGTAGAGTAGACGTGTAGTCATATGGGGGAAGAAGCAAGCCTTTTACGCAAATTACGCACATGTCTATAATTGCCGTCGCATTTGCGGCAGCAATATAAGGCTTCTGGCTATGGACGAGAGCTAACTGAAAAGTATAGCTGCACGGTGATGGTCCATATAGCCTTATTATAAGGCTTCTGGCTATGGACGAGAGCTAACTGAAAAGTAACGTAGCCTACGGTTAAAATTAATATTTGTGCACTCACTCATTTTGATACGGAAATCATCGATGCTGTGCGAGTCACTCCATCTTACCTGATCCCCGGTGTCGTCTCGCTCTCGTCCCATCTCCTCCAGTCCCCGACACCTCTCAGATAACCGACTCCAGGGCACTGTCTAGTACTTCCATTGAGGTGGAATGGAGGCACGTGCCTTCCACGGAGCATTACTACCTCATAGTGGAATCGCTGGCCACGAACGAGCGCTACAATCTGTCCCGCACCAACCTGAGCGCCGTGGTGTCCGGCCTGAGGCCCTCCACCACCTACAACTTCAGCGTCTACACGGCCAACGCCGCCGGCCTGGGAGGACGCAGCAGAGTGAGATCACAGGCGACCCGTGAGTTGTGTTAACTCAATTGCTCTATATCTCTCTCTAAACTCAAAGAACCCCAAGTGTGTTTTCCAGTGCTTTCAAGTTCCCACTCGTTTAAAGCAACGGTTTATTTTCATTAATGGGACACCTAATTAGGCCCATATAGTTCATGTCAGCTAATATATTATTATTATTATTATTATTATTATTATTATTATTATTATTATTATTATTTATAATTATTATAATAGGCTATTAATAGTAGTAGTAGAAATGTTGTAAATGCAAATTAACATTTATTTATTAACTCACACAGCCTTGGCTATTGAAATACTGTAGGCCTATAATCATACATCAATACATGTTATGTTGGCTTATGTCAGGTTTCAGAATCTGACCAGGTTTTGGTCAGGGTGTAAACGTGCTATAGGCTATATCACTTATTATTATCTGTTTCACAAATCATCCCAAAATGGGAATACTGTGCTGTAGGCCTACTATAATATATGGCATATATATACCTTTTGTCTTGTTCTCTGGTTCAGGCTCATATAGTAGAGTGAGCTGCCTGCAGATTCTGTTCGAAACACGTCATTAAAATACTGCATTCATCTAATGTCTACTACTTTCAAGTTCTTCATGATCCTTTGACCAAGCTCTCCTGGGCCTTAAGAACGAACAGCACTGTACTATATTGGTTATTATTATTACTATTATTGTACTATAGCGTTTCTCCTGTGTTAATGTTTTTAGTGGTGCAGCCACCGCCAGTGGTCACGGCGGTGCAGACAAGCAGGCGAACAGCGCGGGCCAACTGGACGGCGGTGGAAGGTGTTTTGATCTACGGCATCACGGTGAGGGACCTGGGTGACCTCAGCAGCACGCCGTACCGGGCCAACGTCACAGACGTGCACGTGGACCTGGACAACATGCATCCGTGTTCTTCGTACCTGATATCCGTGTCCTCGGTCAACACCTTCCTGGAGCCTGGCGAATCCACAGACTACGTATACACCACCAACAGTGAGTTGGACTCGATCGGCAGGGCCAAGTCAATATCAGTAACTCTGTGAATAGTAATCTAGGTCAGCTATTCACTGACTCCAGGACGCTCCTTTCAGAGATGGAGAAAATAATCCGCCGGAGTAAAGGTTAAGGTTTAGGACTGTTATACATAAACATGAATCTGAGAAAATCATAAATTGATTGGGGATCTTTTCTGGCCTTCATAAATGGTAAAGCCAGCCTGACAACTATTTTTCATAAAGTGACATGCCAAGTGCACACCTCAATAACGGATATAGGTCTAGAAGACAATGAGTTTTAAAAATAAGACCCATCTATACGTCCTCTTATATGTCCTTTATCCCACTTAGAATACACATCCGATCCTATCTCTTGTTTTTGAATACACCTTATCCTCTGCCTTGAGGCAATGATACAGGGGCAAGGGTTCTAAGGTATTCACAGTTTGCATGAATGTAGCTATTTGGAGAAAATCTGTGTTCATTGAATGAAAGTACGTAGTATGCAAGGTAGAGCGGAATCACCAGAGCCTATAAAGAATGACGACTTAAATGTCTGGTGATAAAAGCCATCAAAGTAGGAAAGTGTCAAGCCATCGGCTTCTGACTCTCTGCGCCATTTTGTGCCCCGCTTGTCTTTATCATACTGTACCACTAGAGGGATTTGATTGATTGATTGATTGAAATATTTATTAACAGTTTGCAGAATTACAGTACATTTCAAGCACAAACTCAATACAAAGACTGTTAACTGTGAGTGGACGACCCAATTAAGCATTACACTTGTTTACAACAGGGTCCACATTGTTCAATTCATCAAAACATTTAGAGACGTACAAATAGACACTTCTATATAGTTAAAGAACAGAACAGGAATTCATCATAAAGGAAGCAAAAAGGGAAAAGAAACATATACAGTGAGGGGAAAGGCGGGGGGGATTCCTTTCGAAAGGTCACACTAGAGAATCTCTAGTGAGATAAACATTTGACTGTAGCATTTTTGTTACCTCACAAACACCTCCCAAACAAGAGGCCATGTTCACACAGTATGTATAACTTTGTACCTTGCAGTGCTGAGTGCAGTGACCTGGGTAAAGGTGGACTACAGCTGCACGACCGGCTCTGCTATGGTGTCCTGGTCAGCCGTGTTCGGGGCGGACTCCTACAGAGCCGCGGCCATCAACAGCGATGGAATCGTGCTGGCCTGCACGAGCCAAGGAACCCAGTGCCAGATCGAAGGAGTAGGCTGTGGTCAGAGCTTCGTGGTGCAGGTCACCCCCATGTCAGAGAGCTGTGAGAGCATCGTCAACGCCACCTCCACCACCTTCGAGACCGGTGAGACGCCCATAAGATACAGTGAAAGAACAAAACAAACCCAAACACCTACATCTCCAGCCTCTCAACTCTTCTTTACAGCACATAACAAACATTGGAGTTTTTATTTATCCATTATTATCCCATTTAGCTAACGTGCATTGCATTACTAAGCTGTGGTGAAGTTAATATAGTTTCATAATGGAGTGTATAAACATTTGAAGCCCGCATAAAAGAAACTTGCTGCAGGGAGATTCTTGGATAACATCATTTTAGATTGGTGTTTAGGTATTTTCTTTCTTTTTTTTTTCTCCACGATTTTGTAACCCATTTCTCACCCCTGTGTCAATTATCTAATGTGATCCTGGGCTCTACACACCCTCCGCCAACTTAGTCCCCACATTTGTTTGGTTTTAAACCGGTCTTGGCGTGCCCTAGAGCCATTAAACATACTTGGTGCATTTGGTATAAGTTTCACACAAGAGAAGCGGTTATTTTCAGTTTGAGTTGTCTCGTATGAAAAAAATAAGAACAATCTCCCCCTGGCAAATGTCTATAATTAGTCACAGTAAAGTCATTGTAAAACGAAACGTACAAGCCCTGGTTATCCGATCAGTTGATTCCCAGCCATTTTTTTTCCGCATTTTCTTAAAAGCCCTTTTCACACAGAGGACTTGACTATATATCTTCAGTTCATTCTCAAACTGAGGTGTGGGACACACACTACTGAAGCTTAGATACCCTATACGTTGTGCTTACTGAATGCCAAGTTGACGATTTTGAGATAAATAACTTTAATCCCTTTTGTTACTTTTGTGGAAAAGGCGCCCGAGGTTAAAACCACAGAAGAATAGCTGCTGTTTATGTTGTTGTTGTTGTTGCACTGCAACACTTGCACGCATTGAACAATCGACCACCTCAAAAGCCAGTTGCTTTAAATGTAGGGTAAATATTGCTGATAGGTCACACACATTCATTAGCCATGTGGGAATAGTGCTTTTACCTCTAGCTATTTTTCAATTTTTGTTCCAACTAGTGGATTCAGACGAGTCTCACACGAGGCTTTGAGAACTGGGTCTCCTATTGAGCTCCACTGTCTATATCATATTGTGTTGTACTTGGCCAGTTAAGAATAAGCCTGTGTTAGTGTAGAGAACCTGAAACCTCACCCGGTGAAAAGCAATGCTGAGCTGTAATCTTCAATATCAGGGCGTTTTAACCTGGAAAAGAGCTTCTGTGACGCTTGGCTTTGATGTCGTTGTTTGACCTGGTTTCTCCATTGTTTTCATTACCCTGTACCCGTTACTGTTCATCTATCTGTCTGTCTGTCTGTCTGTCTGTCTGTCTGTCTGTCTGTCTGTCTGTCTGTCTGTCTGTCTGTCTGTCTGTCTGTCTAATCTAATCTAATCTAATCTAATCTAATCTTTTCTTTATGTTTCTGTCTGTGTCCTACAGTTCCCTGTCCTCCTGCTATCAGTCTACTGTACCGTGAGTGTAGCAGCAACGTCATCATCTTTGAATGGGAACACACGAACCACACAGACCACTACCTGGCCACGTCAACAGACTCTACGGTATTAGACTCACTCAAACATGCAAGATTTACATTTTTTTTTAAAAGACCTCGAAGATGAGGGAAGGATAATAATGTGATAATAAGGATAATGCCAAGATATAACTGCTGAAATCCTACTGTACTGTTATGTGTATGTGTTCACAGGGAGAGGTGCAAAACTGCATGACCACAGACAACTCCTGTTTCTTCACTGACACAATGTGCGGCCGTCGCTACACCTTCAACGTGTATTCTGTCAGCGGGGCGTGTAACAGCCACGTTAGCGCAGACGTTGAAATAGACACTGGTATATAACATTTCATCGCATATTTATTTGCATATGATTTAAAGACATTTATTATTCTGTGTCATGACTCATTATAGCCAAACAGTGCCTTCTAGTGGTTGGTTTTGGCATGTCTGCACATCAGAAGTGGCACCTGCTTAGAGGCTTTTGCTTTTTTTCCAACATCCATTTATATCTGCTGATAGAGATGATGTCGTGTGATCAAATCAAAACGGCATGATTTCTATAACAAAACCTGATCAGGTCATGAAAGGATATCATGAATATTATGACCATCTTCAACCAGCTATTAGATTTATGCTTTGCTTTGTGTATAAGGCCCAAATAACCACACCAATGCAACTCCTTGCAACAAAACTGTTTTAACCCATTTTGACCTGGGAACGATTCTGCAAATGTCTTCTATTAAATCCTGACTGTTTTCTTGAAAAAGCTATGTTTTTCTAGGTCAGTCGTTCTCAAACACTTTCATGTCACTTTTCACGATTCTTCAAAAATAGCAGACCGCTCAGTGGCGCACTACGAGCTTGTAGATCTGCTATTTTTCAATAGCTAAAGCATAACATGATGCTAACACCAAAAGGACATGTCACACGGTTGCAAGGAGTCGCATGGCGAATCATTGGTGCGGTTAACTTTGAGGCCTAAAATTGTTTCCGTTCATTTCTGTTTTAGACTCACAGCTTGTTACAGATGTTTTTGTTATGCCTTCGGCAGCTAGTTCACAATACATGACTCTTACTACTTGCTTCTGAAGGAGGCGGTCGCATCTTCCCTTCTCTCTCCCTCCCTCTCTCTCTGCCTCCCCCCACCCCCCTATCCTTTTTCTTTTCTTTTCTTTTCTGAAGATGCAAGTAGGCCGGGCGCAGCGCACGCTTGCGACCAGCAGCAATAACTTTGGTCTGACTGATGTATTTATATGTGTTTCAAGCCTTATGACCTGCTGTAAAACCTTTTGCCCTTCGGGGACACTAATAAAGAACCTTGAACCTTGAACCTCTCCTCCAGCACCGTGTATGCCTCAGAGCGTGAAGACCTCGGCCGACTGTCTGTCCAACGTCCTGATCAGCACGTGGGACACGGCCGAGGGCGCCGAGTCCTACAGCGTGGACGCCTGGGGCAACAGCCTGAACAACAGCCACTACACCTGCTCCTCGGTCACCAACAGCTGTGCCATGCCTGCCGTGCCCTGTGGAGAGCACCTGACCATCCACATCACGGCGTTCGATACGGAGTGTGCCAGCCCTAGGACCCTGGGCCAGGTGGCAGAGACGAGTAAGACACGACGTCTCTTAATAATGGAAGAATTTGTTTTACAGTTGTCACAAATTTGTCACACACCAGCAATGTTCCCTCTAAAATAAAATCGGTCTGAGCAAACACTCAAACCTCCTGAGCAGACATCAGCAACTACTGAGCAAACATACGTCACCTTGACACCAACTATCCAAACGTTAGATAATGTGCTCCAGGAATAGGGATTCTATAGAGTTCATGGTGTTAAAGGTCCACAAAATAAAAGAAACAACAACACAAACTGTTACAGGATGGATGTGGGTTGGATCCTGATTTGTCTCCCCCCCCTGCAGAACCCTGTGTACCCCAGAACGTCTCTGCGACCATGGACTGTGGCTCTGACTCTTTTCCCCTCTGCTCTGTCTCCTCCCCTCTCCAGAACCCTGTGTACCCCAGAACGTCTCTGCGACCATGGACTGTGGCTCTGACTCCATCACCATGACCTGGAAGATGGCCGGCGGCGCGCTCTTCTACATCGCCGTGGCCGTTGACGCCGACGGCGGCGTGCACACGTGTCACACCATGGACCTGACCTGCCGGGTCGTGGGCCTGCGCTGCAGCACCACCTACACGGCCCACGTCATAGCCTCCAACGTGCAGTGCAACAGCACCAACAGCTCCTCTGTCAGCGTGGAGACGGGTACGTACGGCTCACTGGTTTATCTCTCACCCTGATCCTTATGAGGATTAGAGTTTAAAGATTAGGAAAAAGACCCCTTGAGATGTACCATCTCGTTTTCGAGGGGCTCCCAACACAGATACATGTCACAACAGTAAAACAAAACAAATTACATACACTTAACATGGACAGGACAAAACATTAAACATTGAAACCTTGAAAACCTTACAACCTCATTACGGCTTTGAATCCAATAATATAATGTAGCACATTATGAAGATTCTATGTCCTATACAGTGAGTGAACATAAGACTTTGAAGTAGGAAGACAGTTGCACTTTTGAAAACTGGGAATGATGAGATGGATGTTATTTGGTAAAGTATTCCAGTAGTAGTTATGTTTTAAACGGAATATTTTGGCTATTAAGGGCAAATTCCTGTTTAACCAGAGTGAACAGGTTATTGTCGAGGTAAGTATTTTTGCCATGTTGAAGAACAGGCTTCCCAAAACACGCTTTCCTTTTTATTCTCTCATCTCAGCTTATGTGTGTTTTAACTGGACAATAACATCCTTGCAAAAGCTCCTGCTTGATGAATAAGGCATTAATGAACAGTAAAAAAATGTCATTGAGCATATGAAATGTACGTTTAACTTTAACACTCAGGATTTTACAAGTGTGGTTACAAACGGAATATTAACTGTCGTAAATGGTAAATGGTGCATTTATATAGCGCCTTTATCCAAGGCGCTTTACAGAGATTGTGCATTACATTCACCCATTCACTTCACACACACATTCATACACACATTCATACACCGATGGCAGCGGAAACCATGCAAGGCACCAACCAGCACACCAGGAGCAATTCGACAGTAACTCTGGGGGAGCCCACAGGGTTCGAACTGGCAACCTTGCGCTTACCATCCAGGCACTCTACCGCTGAACCACCGCCGCCCTTAACTGTGTTTTTCCTTTTCTTTCCCCCTACTAGCCACATGTCCTCCGGACCAGGTCGAAGCCTCCTTGGACTGTGAGGCCAACACGGCTCTGATCTCATGGCACGCCCGTCCGCACATGGACTCGTTCACGGCCCAGATCGAGGACGCACAGGACCGCCTGCTCAGCTGCAGCACCGTCAACCAAAACTGCACCATCAGCGCCCTGAAGTGTGGCCAGGTGTACACCGTGTCCGTCTTCTACCACGACGGCATCTGTCCCAGCATGCCCACCGCAGCCATCCAGATGAACTCTGGTGAGATGCTCGTTCATCACCTCCTATACGCGCATAATAATAAGCCCTATTTGAATGAATACCGGAAGACTCGCCCCGGTGCTTGCCCGTTTTTTCTCGCAGAATTGTCACCAGTGAGGGGGAAAACTTTGTAATATGCTATTGGCTGTTTGTATTCTTTTTGGAAAAATATAAAAAGATACTCCTGTAGAAAGGCTATATTATTTAACTTATATTGACCCTATAAACAATTTAGTATTATTTAGTATATGTAAGGTTTTGCACACTCAAATGGTACCTCGTCAGATAATCCCCACAACTTCTGTTGTACACAATACACAATATACGCTACAATAGCATTACACATTATGTGTATTAACAACCTGAACTTAGATCCAAGATTACTTGACCTTTAAATGCTTTAATGCAATAATATAGCTTTCTCATAAATCATGGAAGTTGACGAAGCATAACCCAACAATAACTTAAATCCATGTTAGTGGATTGAAGTCTTGGCTGTCTGTTAACTACTATTTACATCTCTTACTGGCCCAGCCAACAACAACAGAGAAACATCATGCATTCTCGACAGAGTGATTCTGTCTAAAATCCTCCTGGACTGAACCCTCCTCTCTCTCTCTATTCCATGTGCAGTTCTGTGCGGGCCGACCAACGTGCAGGCGGACGTAGACTGTGTGTCAGGCGGAATGACCATCACCTTCGACGAGTCCCGCGGCGCCGACCACTACCTCACCACCATCGTGGGCAGCGAGGGGGAGACGTCGTACTGTAACTCCAGTAACTCCCAGTGTGACATGGACACGCTGGGCTGTGGAGGGGAGTACAGCGCCTCGGTGAAGAGCCACGACGGAACCTGTTTCAGTCTCCCCAGTGAGACGGTGGTTTTCAGTGAAGGTAAAAGAACATTCGTATTATCTGCTGTTAATAACCCTATTTTGTAACAAATGACTTATGTTGGACATAAGTAATTAATTAAATCACCTAGATGAGTGATGTCTTCAATGTCTTGTGAAATGCTGTCATCGTTCTTTTGCTTTGCACTACCTTTTTGGGATCGAATCAACTTCCTCCTTGAGTAAAACGGATTAGACTGAGCTGGTTCTTTACCCCCGGAGCGGTCTTGATATCGGATGGTCGCTAGTTCGTATCCCCGGACCGGCACGTTAAAATTACCACCGCTGAAGTGCCCCTTGAGCAAGGCATCGAACCCCTACCATGAAATGTTCTATGAGCAGGGCCTGGCTGTAAACAAGTTCTTGAGCTTAGTCCAGTTACCCTGGGTAAACATTTTTTCCCTCCCCCCCAGTGCCATGTGTGCCCACCGGTGTGGTGGCAGAGAGGACCTGTGGCGAAAGCTCCGTGGAGGTGACGTGGACCGCCAGCCGCGGCGCCCAGCGCTACGCGGTGACCGCCGTGGCGGCCGGCGGCAGCGGACATCGTGCGGCGTGCGCCAACGGGGCGGCCAACGGGACGGCGTGCACCCTGACGGACCTGATGTGTGGTCAGACGTACAGCGTCACCATGGTGGCCGTCAACGACGACTGCTCCACGGTGGAGAGCGATGCCGTGACACTACACACAGGTACAGATACAGTCCAGTATTATGGTTTAGCATGGTGGGGACCACCTGGACAAACCCCCTCGAGGACCACCCTATACCATTACCTGAGTAGAAACAATTAATAGACAGGATACCATTGATATGGTTGACTGTACGCCATTTTCTTTTCAGATGTTTTCCATGAGCTTTCTATCATCTTATTATATAGCATGCAGTGTCACTGAGCAGTATGGGTGGGAGGGTTAAGGGATTTCTTTCTCCTTTTTCTTTTCTTTGTCTTTCATTTTGTTTCATAAAAAAATAAAAAAAAGTATAATCAGTTCAATAAAAACATATTTGACAAAAAAAAAGAAAAGCACTTTTATAAATAGTATTTGCTACACCTGTGACCTGTATGAATGTATTAGTGAATGCCCTGATCATCACATCTCCTACTGTTGCGTCCTCCTCCTCCTCCCCCCCGCAGTTCCTTGTCCTCCCGTTCAGCTGAGCGCGGTAGTGGACTGCAATGCTAACAGCGCAGCGCTATCCTGGAACGCCAGCCTCAACGCAGTGTCTTACACCGCCACCGCCACATCCACGGGCCCAGATGGACACACACACAGCTGTGAGGCAGTAGCGACCCCCGGCTGTCTGCTGGAATCCCTGCACTGTGGCCAGGAGTATCTCTTCACCGTGTCGGCCTCAGATGGAACCTGCCAAACCTCCCAGAGCCAGGCGGTCTATCAGTTCACTGGTGAGAAGAAAAAAACAGGGTCTTTGCTTCATGCAGTCCTTTTTGTATTTTCTACGTTCATTCAATTTAAATCTCTCTTTTAACTGTGTTCTATTAGTCGTCACTGTCTGGTCTATAATCTCTATAATCTACTCTATAATATCTCTATAATCTCTGCTGTCAGGAAGAACAACTCCAAAATGTGCATTTTTCAGGAAATGAAAAAAAATAAAAAAATCAGGATATGAAGAAAACCGTATATTTTACTGTCTCATCAAAGTTGGTATTGTGACTTTATATATTGTCAATTACTTGCATGAGAGGGGCAGAGGTGGTGGAGACAGTTTGAGGGTCCATGAGAGGTCCATGAGAGGGGCAGAGGTGCTTTAGCAGACAGTTTGAGGGTCCATGAGAGGTCCATGAGAGGGGCAGAGGTGCTTTAGCAGACAGTTTGAGGGTCCATGAGAGGGGCAGAGGTTTGAGGGTCCGATGGAGATAAAACCTCAATCAAAAATAGAGTTACTGTAGGTGGTTTCCCCCAAACAGCAACAATGTATCCAAAACTGTTGCTTTAGACGAGGAAATTGACAAAATTACCTGTTCCAATGGATTCAATGTAGTTATTTTATTATTATGTCATTTTATTTAATCAAACTGTTTTCTTAATTATTATTATTAGTGTAAAGTGTAAAACCTTCAAATAATCATTTGAATAACCTGCATTTTGTTTCCCTGCTGCCTGCAGCACCCTGTGCACCTCAGAGTACCCCCAGTCCCATGGAATGTAACAGCAACAACATGACCGTCCGGTGGGTCCCGGGACAGACGGCCGGACTTCTGGAAGAATGCAGAGTCTCCGTCCAGGCCGGGGACGGCACCGTCCTCTCCTGCAGCTCCAACACCAGCTCTGAGTGCGAGGTGGTGGGCTTACAGTGTGGTCAGGAGTACAGCGTCACGATGCGAACGGTCAGCAGCACCTGCCAAGGAGCCAACAGTGAACCATGGGTTCATCACACTGGTACGCTCATTGGCCGATTCAACACAGTCAGATTGAGCCTGATTTATTGTCACTAGCCCTTACCCGTTGTGAGACGGGCGCAGTACTATTATGGTCAATGCCTGTGTGAAAAGCGGGCGCGATTGGTGCAGGCGGTGAGGAGATATGGCGGTGTTTCTGACACACAGACAGACACACACTCAGACATTGACTGAATTATAGTATGATGATGATGATGATGATATGATGATGATGATGATATGATTATGACGCGTATAGATAAGGCTTATATGGAAGATTAAGGGAATGATAAACAGATAAGACAATAAATGAATAATATAATTTCATAGAAAAATGCATAGAAGAAAAACAATCTTTTAGGTATGCTATCGACCTACGTTACAGACAGTATGTCACATACTCCTACGTTACAGACAGTATGTCACATACTCCTACGTTACAGACAGTATGTCACATACTCCTACGTTACAGACAGTATGTCACATACTCCTACGTTACAGACAGTATATGTCACATACTCCTACGTTACAGACAGTATGTCACATACTCCTACGTTACAGACAGTATGTCACATACTCCTACGTTACAGACAGTATATGTCACATACTCCTACGTTACAGACAGTATGTCACATACTCCTACGTTACAGACAGTATGTCACATACTCCTACGTTACAGACAGTATATGTCACATACTCCTACGTTACAGACAGTATGTCACATACTCCTACGTTACAGACAGTATGTCACATACTCCTACGTTACAGACAGTATATGTCACATACTCCTACGTTACAGACAGTATGTCACATACTCCTACGTTACAGACAGTATGTCACATACTCCTACGTTACAGACAGTATGTCACATACTCCTACGTTACAGACAGTATGTCACATACTCCTACGTTACAGACAGTATGTCACATACTCCTACGTTACAGACAGTATGTCACATACTATACTCCTACGTTACAGACAATATGTCACATACTATACTCCTACTATACTCCTATTCATTTATACGGATAAATCCCCCAATCATTTGTTTTATACCCTGCCCTCTCTCTCTCTCTCTGTCTCTCTCTGTCTTTCTCCACACTCAAACACGTGCTCCCTCTCCCTCAGCTCCCTGTGTTCCCGTCAACGTCACCGCGGCCGTGGAGTGCTCGTCGAACACGGTGGCGGCGTCCTGGGACGCTACGCCGGGAGCGCTGTCCTACATCGGCACGCTGGTCGGACCGGGAGGCTTCTCCGCCTCCTGCACCCCGGACACCCTTCCGGAGTGTTCCTTCCCCGGCCTGGCCTGCGCTCAGGACTACAGCTTCAGTGTGGTCGCCCTTAACGACCAGTGCGCCAGCAGCGATGCCAGCGCTAGTGTCGCTGTGAGGACAGGTAAACAGGATTTTGATTCGTTCTTTTCCCTCCCTTCTTTCTTCGTCTTTTATTTCCTTATCTTTTTTATTCTTATTTTATTTTTTATTAAAAATGATGTTACTTTTTGGAACTGTATTATAAGTATTATTACATACAGTATTTTTATAGTTAATCTATATTTTCACTTTATAGTGTACATTTCGCATGGCTAAATGTACACTCCTCTCTCTCTCTCTCTCTCTCTCTCTCTCTCTCTCTTTTACTCAAATCTCAGATAGACAGAGAATTTAAATAGATAGAATATCTAATAAGTTAAAATCATATATACTTATATCAATAAATCAGAATATCTTCTCCTAACACAACTTTCATAAGAATAATTCAAGCATAATATTGTATTGACTTATATTGACTCATTTAAGTCTCCTGTTTTTCCCCACCCTGTTCCACCAGCACCCTGTGACCCTACAAGCATCTCGGCGGACTTAAACTGTAACTCTGCGGTAGTGACAGTGACATGGGTGGCCTCTGACGGAGCTCTGAGCTATACCGTCCTGGCCGAGGCCAGTGGGCAGAACACGGTCACCGCCAGCACCACCGGCACGTCCTCTGAGCTGGACTGGCTGCATTGTGGGGAGGTGTACACCGTGACCGTACTAGCGGGCGACGGGGCCTGCAACAGCACCATGCACGCCAGCACCACGATAGAGACAGGTAATAGCAGCACAAAAAACACCCCACATTTTGCATTGTGTCGTTACACAAACACAGGTCATAGAAGACGTCACCTGACTGTTAACCCATTTTGGGGGCGGGAACCCCTTTTGGTGTTAGCATTATGCTATGCTTTAGCTATTGAAAAATAGCTTGTAGTTCTGCTATTTTTTTGAAAAATGACTGACGACTGACATATATAGAAACATAGCTTTTTCAGAAAACTGAATTTTTATAGAATCTGATCTCAGGTCAGAATGGGTTAACCGATCCTCTCTGTCGTTGCCATGCAGCCCCCTGTGCTCCGCTGATCCAGGACCATTCTCTGGACTGCGCCACCAACTTTGCGTCGGTCTCCTGGGCCGAGGACGAGGACGCCGTGAGCTTCGTGGTCACCGCTATGTGTATGGACCACGCCACTTCCTGTAGCTCCTCCGCCACCAACGCCACCAGCTGCGTTCTGGACGAGCTGCTGTGTGGCCACGTCTACACGGCCCACGCCGTGGCCAAGGGGAACACGTGTGACAGCGCCCCCAGTGACTCCTTCCAGATCACCACAGGTGAGTTTAACGTGGAATACCTCATTTTAGGTACACAAGTACTTTGTTTGGTACTTAAATTTGACTGAGGGGCTGCCATTGGATTTTTTTTGACCCACCAGTTTTGGAGATATGGCTTATATAATAATGTCTTGCAGAGAACAGCGAGTTGAGAAAACAGGCTTGAAAGGTTCACTTCTGTGGTCTCTAACATTACACCTATAGCTACATGTTTGGGCATTTATTTCATATTTACATGTCGATTTCAGCTCTGACACTTATTTTAGACATGCTCTAGTATGTGACGAGTCTGCCTGTGCTATTAACTCATTTTGAGAAAGAAAAAAAAAGTTTTCTTCTTATTCTTCTTTTTGGGGTGTGGGGGGGGGGGGGGTGAGGGGGTTGTATTCTCTATCAGTGTTTCTTTTGTTTTGCCTGATAAATGTTTTAGCAGGCTGGCAATGTACCATTTTTCCTGTACAGTACTGTACTGTATGTATGTATTTACCTTACATATATATTTTTGTGTATCCATCTGTGTGTGTGTGTGTGTGTGTGTGTGTGTGTGTGTGTGTGTGTGTGTGTGTGTGTGTGTGTGTGTGTGTGTGTGTGTATGTGCGAGCGTGCGCGTGGGATGTTTGTAGTATATTATTCTGTGAGGACCCCAGGAAGAATAGCTGTTGCCAGGTGTAACAGCTAATGGGGATCCTAAATAAACTAAACTAAACTAAACTCCCTGCACTCTAGCGCCCTGCACTCCTGCCAACGTGGAGTCCACATACACCTGCGGGACCAGCATAGCGTCGCTGAGCTGGGACGAAAGCCTGGGCCGAGACAGCTTCTACACCGCCCTGACGTCTGGGAACCAGACCACCATGGGGCTCAGCACCGCGGATACCCGCTGCTCCTTCACCTCGCTGCTCTGTGGCACGCTGTACGACGTCAGCGTCAACTCTGTGGCCGCGCACTGCAACAGCAGCCTGGGAGCCCAAGCACAGTTACAGACAGGTACCGTATAGGAGGTGTTTTGTGTGTTTGTTTGCCTTTATGTACTAAATGCATTTAGCACATTCAAATCCATACCACTGACGAAGGTCTGAGGACCGAAACGTTTGCTTTTTAATTGCACCATGAGCACAGAGCACCATATATAGCATGATAAAATAAGTCTCAGTCTAAGGAGTTTTACTTCTTCTTTTTGTACACGGTGAGCGAGTCTTTTCCTGTCAAAGTTTCCCTTATGTTTTTGAGACCACCGCTACCGTAGTCATGTTTGAAACAAAAAGGACGAAGAAAGGCGCAACAGTTTTCTCAGTGCTTCACATTCAAATCCTAAAATCCTTAGTTAATTTATCTCAAAATGGGGCCCACGCACGGATCCATTCGGGTCCATATTACACACTACACTCTTACGTGAGTTAAATTAACAGAGGATTTTACTGGGCATGCAGCCGTCTCAAGACTTTGTCAAACCTGTGGGATACAAGGTTGTTTGCGCTGTACTGTACTGTACTGTAATGTACTGTACTGTACTGTACTGTACTGTACTGTACTGTAATGTACTGTACTGTACTGTACTGTACTGTACTGTACTGTACTGTACTGTACTGTTATTTGTTATAAAATATGTTAATTTAGTTTATCCCATTCTGAACGGGAACCCGTTTTGGTGTCAGCATCGTGTTATGCTTTAGCTATTGAAAAATAGCAGATCTACAAGCTCATAGCGCGCCACCGAGTGGCGCGCTACGAGCTTGTAGGTCTGCTATTTTTGAAAAATCTGACAGAACGACTGACATTTTTAGAATCTGATCTCAGGTCAGAATGGGTTAATCAGACCAGTGTGTGTCCAGTGGAAACCTCGTATGAATCTGATCTCAGGTCAGAATGGGTTAAAGATGTTTACTGATGCGCAGTACTATGCCCTTGTTTTCCCATCAGCCCCTTGCGCACCGGAGAACATCAGCGTTGCTCTGAAGTGCGACCAGAACACCGGCGTGGTGAGATGGCTGGCCAGCGCCGGCGCCGTGGGCTACAACGTGACGGCGCGAGGCTCGGACGGCGACCTCAAGCTCTGCAGCTCGTCCAACACCACCTGCGAAATACCCAACATGCATTGTGCCCAGACCTATCGGATCGTCGTCACGCCGTTCTCCGAGACGTGCAAGGGCTTCGACAGCCACGAGTTGACATACATCGCAGGTACTGTACAAGTTGACGGCGAGAGTAAATAACTGGCCATTTTGGTTTTAATTTGAGTTCATTTGAGTTTTGCCCCTAATTCTGTTGACAATTATCGGAAGAAAACAATTGTAGACATTGTATTATTGGCATCTTTCTAATATGCTCAGTTTTAGTGTACTTTTAAACTACACATTAAGATACATTAAGATTTGTTAAGTAGCACACATGCAGTTATATATTTGTAATAGTATTTGTTCTCTCAGGTTCAGGTTCAGGTTTATTTGTCATGTGTATAGATACAGAGTATAAATACAATGAAAATTATTTTGCTCAGAGCACTCTCAGTCTTACATACTGTACACAGGACATAAACAAACATCTATAGTGCAAGAAAAAGACAAAAAAAAACAGAAATGTGTCGATCACATATTTACATATGTACACAGTAGCTATGATGCTCAACAACAAGACCTTTACTGAGGCACCACCGCCGCCATCTCCTAACAACTTCTATTCTCTCTCACTCCCTCATTCCTCAGGTCCCTGTCCCCCTGAGGGACTGCAGGTGTCTCTGGAATGCTCCAGCAACGTGGGCACCGTGTCGTGGTTCTCTGCCATGGCGGTGGGGGCCTACTACGAGGCCACGCTGAACGCAGACGACGGCCACGTCCACAACTGCAGCTCCGACAGCACCTCCTGCTCCCTGAGCGACATCCACTGTGGCGAGACCTACGCCGTCACCGCTGTCACCATCGAGAGGGGCTGCCGCAGCGAGCCCAGCGCGCCCGTGCCTCTCAAAGCAGGTGAGTCGGTATACAGTACACTGTTAAACAAACATTTACATTAATAGTAATGTGTAGTCCAAGCGTGGACCCAAACATCAGCACTGGAAGGGGGGTGCGGAGGGTGCTCCAGCTCCCCCTGCTGGTGGAGAGGAGAATTTGACATGTCTATCAGAGCGTGCTGAATGCAGAATGCACAGCGAGTGAGTTGACACTTGACAGATAGACACAACATGACGAGACAGCAAAAACCTATTGTAGTTTTACTTTCACCTGCACCAGGTGAAATCTAACCCAAACAACAACACAATAAGAGTCACATACTGTTATTATGATTAACTCGGTTAACTAGGTCCTAAATAAGTCATTATTAGGCCAATTATACCCGAATAAGACCCGGAATTTCAGCCCCCCTGGTATAAATACCTTCCAGCGCATCACCCAAACTATATGCTGACTTGGGAGTTGGGACAGCGACTACAGATTCCCATAGCCGGTGGAAAACAATGCTAATCAGCAGCTTTCTCTCTGGCGTCTACGGACAGCTTAATTGTGAGTGAGAGCTACAGTAACAACAAAATCCAATACATTTGGGTAAAGTGAGAAATCAACTTCCTCACTCCGTGAATTATGTCAACGGTCAGGTTCAGGTTTATTTGTCATGTGCATAGATACATACATACATAGATTGTTTTGCTCAGAGCACCCTCAGTCTTACATACACAGGACATAAACAGCATCTATAGTGCAAGAAAAAGACAAAAAACAGGAAAAGAAAAGTGCAAGTGAAGTGACAAAAAGTGCAATACAGTTCAAGGTCAGCTGTTCAGCAGCCTGACTGCCTGGGGGTAGAAACTGTTACTGAGACGGGTGGTACGAGATTTGATGCTCTGGTAGCGCTTTTTGGAAGGGAGTAGTTTGAACAGGGTATTTGCGGGGTGGCTGGTGTCTTCCATGATGTTGTGGGCTTTTTTCATCAATTACTCTCTCTCTCTCTCTCTTTCTCTTCCCCTCTCTCTCCCCATTACCTTTGTACTTTTACAGCTATCTGCCCACCCACTGGCATCAGTGGTGTAACAAACTGTGCAAACAACGACGTCACCGTAAGCTGGGACGCGAGTCCAGAGAGCGGAGTCACCTACACCCTGCACTCCCACGTAGAGGGCGGGGCCAACGCCACGTCTGTCACGACCAGCACGTCCGCCGTGGTCTCAGGGCTGCTTTGTGGACAGACGCTCAACGCCACCGTCACGGCCCAGGACTCTGAATGCACCAGCATCCACAGCCAATCCATACAGATCAATACAGGTACTGTATCTACGCTGGAGGAGGCCTTTCTGCACAGCACCAACATTGGTGTTGTTTTAAATGTAGAGTGTAGATATTGACCTTTAAACCACAAACCACACCAAAGGGTCGGTCGGGTTGGGACAAAACGTTTTTTTAAGGTAGACCACATCAATGAAACTCGGGTGCTATGACAACGAATATAACGGGTATTGTATTGTATTGTATTATATTTAAGTGCGTTCTCTCGAAGAGTTCTCATGTTTCACAAATTCCCCAATGCTCACAATTTTTCCTGGTTTCCATACTTTACTGATCAGAGGGCATTTACAGCCATCTAAACCTGCTAAACCTCAGGGTCACAAAGAAGACCCGCTTAAAGTCCAGAGGCGACCGAGCCTTTTCTGTTGTAGCCCCCAAACTATTATATGGAACGCACTCCCCTCCCACGTCAAATTGACCCCCTCCATCGAGACTTTAAAATCTCGCCTAAAGACCCACCTCTATACCTTGGCTTTTAACCCCGCTTGAGTTCCTTCGGTCCTTGTATATGTTTTGTCTCACTGTGATGCTGTTGCTTTTCTGTTGTTTTTCTGTAAATGTGTCTCAGTTGTTTTCACTGTTTGTACTTTGTTTTCTCGCTGTTGTTTTTCTGTGTGGTAGCTTTAGTGCATTTGTTTTTATTTTTCTCCTGTGTACAGCACTTTGTAAACTCTGAGTTTTGAAACGTGCTATATAAATAAAGTAGATTGGATTTGGATTGAATCTATGAACCTAAAAATGGACCTAAAAAACTCTTCTCCCTCCCAGCTCCATGTGCTCCCACAAACATCGGCGCCACGGCCGACTGTGGCACCAACAGAGGAACCCTGACCTGGACCCAGAGCGCCGGCGCCGTCCACTACATGGCCACGGTGACCGGTAACCACGGACACGTCGCCAACTGCTCCTCCGACGGCACTTCCTGCTCCATGAAGTTGGACTGTGGGCACCGCTACACGGCGGTAGTCGTGGGTTCCACTGCAGAATGTGACGGCTTCCCCAGCGCTGCCCTGGAGTTTGACTCAGGTATACTATAGTCTGTGGTGCATCAGTGTGGCTCCCAAATGCTTTTGGCCCCCCGAGACCCAATAGAAATAGTATTTATTCTATTCAAACGAGTGAAAACAGCCGATCTAGAAGCTCACAAGGTGCCGTGATGCGACACCTTGCATTGCAGGCAGTGACATTCTTTTATACTTCCTGAGCATGGTGGATAAAAAAATATACAGTGCATGGCTGCATGCATGCATGCACGCACGCACGCACGCACGCACGCACACACACACACACGCACGCACGCACACACACACACACACACACACACACACACACACACACACACACACACACACACGTGTCTCAGTGCTTGAGTCCAAACAAGCCCTTAATGTACAGAATATAGGCAACACATGAACTTATTCACAGCAAACATTCACTTCAGTCTGTCATATTACCAACACCGAAAGTAAATCATGGGTACAAAAAGCACCTTCTGCTCCAAATAGACCGGCTGCCTATAATGGAGGAGATTGAACAGTATGTTGCAAGCTGCTTTGCCTTACACTTGGACAACCCTATAATCCTCAAGCCTCTGACCACTAGCCACACACACACACACACACACACACACACACACACACACACACACACACACACACACACACACACACACACACACTTGTATAGTATGCAAAATCAATCAGATAACCAGCTATATCCATTATCTGACCACATGCAGCTCCCTGTCTTCCTGACGAGGTGGTGGCGGCCCTGGACTGCACTGCCAACTCCTTCGCGGTGCAGTGGCGCACCAGTGAAGTGGGCAGCGTCACGTACATCGCCATCGCCATCGGCAGCGACGGCACGCGCCAAAGCTGCGAGACGCCCACCACGGCCTGCACCATCGACACGCTGACCTGCGGCCTCAACTATAGCATCGTGGTCACCACGTCCTCCGTCGACTGCGGAACCATCGAGGGCTCCGATTACTTCGTGATGTCAGGTATCAAAACTATACGCTCATTATAAATTAAGTACCTTCAGACACGTGCTGCAACGTTGAGGGGGAAAAAGTACTCAAATGTTGCGTAAAAGTATAAATACTGCAATGAAGAAATACTCTTCTAAGTAAGTAAAAGACAGGAATTCAAAATTGACTTGAGTAAAAGTACACAAGTATTAATTGGTATCAAAATGTGCTTAAAGTACCACAAGTAGAAAGTACTTATTATGCAGAATGTCCCATTTCACAAGTTTTTAAATGTATAAACATCTTTTGAAATAGCTATTTTCAGGCAGACAGGCAGGAAAATAGCTATTTTCAAATGGCCGAAATGTATATAGTGCTGACGTATATGTTTTGTAATAATAATCACAATCTACAAAGTAACTAGTAACTGAAGTTTTCAAATACGGTAGTAGTTTTTACTTTACTAAATCCCCAAGATTGTATTTAACTGCAGTAGCCTACTTAGTAAATTTACTTTCTGCTCAAACTTGATTCCTTCCATCTTTGTCCTATTATTATAGCACCTTGTAAACCCGAGAGTCCAGTGCTCTCCCTGAACTGCAGCACTAACGTAGTGGCGGTAGGCTGGGCCAACGCCGGGCCAGACCAGGGCCATGTGGTGACCGCAGTGGACAGCGAGGGTGTCAGGACCACCTGCGAGTCCAACAGCACCTCCAACTGCACCTTCGACCCGCTGAGCTGCGGCCTCGCCTACACCTTCAGCGTGCTGGGATACACAGACCAGTGCCAGAGTCAGCCCAGCGTCACTCTCAGCCAGCTCACAGGTAGGCAACAAAACAACAACACACTGCCAGGGTCAGTGGCGTGCACAGATAAGACACTAGGGGGTGCTAGAGCACTCCCCCTGCCCTTTTGGCAATGTGCCCTTTTGAAGAAAAGACAACATAAGGTGTTTTTTTTTCTTCACTTGAGCACCTGCCCCTCTAAATGTCTGTGCACGCCACTGGCCAAGGGTGTCCTATATTTAAAAAAAGAAAATGTATATGTTTATTAAAAGAAATTCCATGAATTTAAAAGAGTTTAAAAGAATGTTTTTGTCCCAGGGAGACCCCGCACACTGTCCTTTTGGGTCTCGAACTGACCAGTTTGGGAACGCCTGCTGTAAAAGTCCTGAGTGTTCATTTAGCTCTGGGTGTATAAAGATGTAACTCGAGTGGATACGTTAGAGTGCGTTTGTTGTGTGTGTGTGTGTGTGTGTGTGTGTGTGTGTGTGTGTGTGTGTGTGTGTGTGTGTGTGTGAGGGGGGGGTATATCATTTACATTTCGAGTACAAGGTGAACTGACGTCGCTGCATGCTCTCTCTCTCCCTCTCCGCCACACACACACACAGCTCCTTGCGTTCCCGCCCACGTCATAGCGACCGTGGACTGCCAGAGTGGCATCACTGTGGTCGGGTGGGACACGGCCGTCGGCGCCACCCACTACACGGTCCATGTGCTCGGCAGCGGCGGACACGATGACAACTGCACCACCAGTGACACCACCTGTGACTTCCGCGCCCTGGCATGTGGGCAGGACTACACCATCACAGTGGTGGCCTCCCACGACCTCTCGGACTGCGTCAGCCTGGCCAGCGAGCCCATCATCGCAACCACAGGTGATATAACTGAGGAACTGTAATATAATAACGGGATTAACTGATGAACTGCAATTGCTGTCAAATGTTTGGTTCTTTTCCTTTTTTTTTTTCTTTTTTCATGCCTGTTTTGTAGTTTTAGATTACCTTTTTTACTTACAATATGTGCTTGTTTTTTCACAGACAGACAGACAGACAGACAGACCGTTTTTCAATTAACTTGTTTCTACAAGAACCCTTCCTTTCACTGCAGCTAGCTAGCTACTACTTTTAGTTTATTTTTCACCCACATTTTTTTACCGGTAAAACTGTGATAATGTGACAATAAAGCTTTATTCTGATTCTGATACATGATGAGATGAGATGATATACTTTATTGTCCCACGAGGGGAAATTTGTCTTGGGCAAAAGTGCATTAGTACATCAACGCTTTTTAAAAACAGACAGACAATACACAAAAGACAATACACAGTAGCAGCAAAGTACAAGTCACAAGACATGTACTTTTGACATGAAGTCTGAAAGTCTCACATTCTAAATGTTTGTCTCTGTCCGTCCCCGTCTCTCTCGTCTCTCTCCAGGTCCCTGTCCTCACACCGGCCTGCAGGCGGGTCTGGACTGCAGCACCAACACAGCCCTGGTGTCCTGGACGGCCGGCAGTGGCATCCTGTCCTACAACGCGTCGGCCCAGGACTTCGACATGACACACCACCTCACCTGCTCCACCAACGGCTCCGCCTGTAACATCAGCTCCCTGCGCTGCGGGGAACGGTACCGAGTCCAGGTCACGGGACAGGGACGCAGCTGCCCCAGCCCCGCCCTGAGCTGGAACACTATCGTTACGGGTGAGTTAAAGAGACACATTCAAAGAGCTGCCCACGCACCGTTATATTGTTGAGATTGGGTTTCAAGTTTATAATCACGCCTGAAAGTAAACAACCAAAACATTTCAATGTATCTACACACACACACACACACACACACGCACACGCACACGCACACGCACAGTCGCACACGCACACACACACACACGCACACACACACACACACACGCGTGCGCGCACAAAAAGTTCCCAACTATTTTCTCTCCCTTGTTGTTTGCTGGGTAACAACTGTGTGAAATGTCATTGTATTGCACTGTATAACTTGAGTTCCTGATCCACAACCAACCTCTGTGTTCCCCCCCACCCCACCCCACCCCCCTTCTAGCTCCTTGCCCCCCCACCCAGCTGAACGTGGTGTCATCCTGCGACTCGGACGTCATCGCGGCGTCGTGGAGCTCCTCCCAGGGCTCTGACAACGGCTACATGGCCGTCGCTCAGAGCACGGCCGGCCACCGCCTGTCCTGCAACACCAGCGCCACGGCCTGCGAGCTCTCCCCCATGCTCTGCGGCCACGACTACGACGTGTACGTTGTCGGCGTGGACGACACCTGCTACGGGGCCATGAGCAACATTCACGTGGTTCACTCTGGTGGGTTGTCAAATAACCTGCTAATAACGACATTGTAGTAGAGGATTGGCTGATTGATATTATAGTAGAGATGATTTATTGAGTGAAACGCTTTTGCTCGTCTCAAACTCCAAATGTTTTCAATTATTAGAGTAAAATGACCAATTCCATTTTCACCTCTCTGCTCTCTTCTTAGATAGCACTTGATACAGACTTATAGCATAGTTATGTAGACAGCACTATAATTGCATTGTATGTAGTCATAGCACGTCATAGTACATAATGTATAGCATAGTATATTATATATGTATAGTTTATATGTATAGCTTCATTATATAGATATTCCACTGTTACTTTCTTAGCTTACGCATGTTTCATGATAAATGCTTTTTATGTGATGTATTCCCATGCTTTTTTTGTTCTTGCTTAATGTAAGTCGCTCTGGATTAAGAGCGTCTGCTAAATGCCTAAATTGTAAATTGTCCCCCTGCAGCTCCATGTGTGCCACAGGAAGTCCACAGTGATCTGGACTGCCTGTCCGGCGTCCTCAACATCACCTGGCTGCAGCGCGGCGACGCCCACCACTACCACACCAGCGTGCGGAGCAGCGGAGGCAGCGTGGACGTGTGTGACACGCACGTGCCCAGCTGCGTGGTGCCTGACCTGCAGTGCGGTCTGAGCTACAGCTTCGAGGTGGTCGCTCACGACGACGACCACGGCTGCAACAGCTCCCACAGCGCGATGCAGGAGGTCACTGCAGGTAGGTGGAATGATTCACCACTCTGCTTGAGAAACGCTGTGTCTGTTGGCATCTTTAAGAAGCATTTGTACCGCAAACATTTTGGCTTGCTCCAGTGATTTCTATGTACTGTTTTATCTTATCTATTTCTAGGTACTGTCTTTGCTGCTCTGTTTCTTATTTCATTGTTGGTTTATTTTTGATTGAGATGTTCTTGTTTTATTCCTATTTATTTTATTGTACAGCACCTTGTAACAACTGTTTTGAAAGGCGCTCTATAAATAAAATTACCTTACCTTACCTTACCTTACCTTACCTAGGTGACATAGGTCAGAGGTCACTGCAGGTAGAGGTGACATATTATTATCGTTGCCGTCGCAGAAACCTCCATTTTTGGAGATGAATGTCATACTTGATCATAGTACACTACACTACATGTGGCACACAGAAGTATCAAACATAGCAGATATGCGAGCTCGAAAACGATCTGCTATACATTTGCTGTTTTTGAATTTCAATCCTGAAAAGTATTGGACAGTTTTGGACATATGAGTGTTCAATTAACTCTGCGAGTGTAACCATTTTGACATTTGGTATAGGCTATTTGAGTAAAGATTATGTATTATTTGTTTTATGAGGAAACAAATTGAAATTCCTCTCCCCTCCTCCTCCTCCTCCTCCTCCTCCTCCTCCTCTTCCTCCTCTTCCTCCTCCTCCTCCTCCTCCTCCTCTCCTCAGCTCCTTGTCCTCTGGACTCCTTCAACACGTCGGTGAACTGTGACACCAGCGTGGTGGCGGTCACGTGGACCGACAGCGTGCCAGGGGTCCTGTACACCGTGTTTGCCACTGACACCTGCAGCGGCAACTCCAGCGCCAACTGCAGCGCCTCGGACTCCGGCTGTGACCTCAGCACGCTGGAGTGCGGCACGGAGTACAATGTCACCGTCACCCCGTCCCGGGACGGATGTGTGGGAGTGGACAGCCCCTCTCAACTAGTTAGGACAGGTAGAGATTAAATAATGTATCACTGTAGTAGTACCATTATATTACCATGTCTGTTTTCCGCTAATCCTGCATTTATGACCAAGGACCAATGTAGCGTTAAAGCACACTCACATCAGTAAAAACCTGGGCCTTTTGATGCCTCTGGTATCGATCTGACACGGTATGTTATTATTGTACAAACAGAAACACTGTTACTTTAAGTTAACTCTATCCCTACCGCTAGCTGTTAGCATAAACCCCAGTTCCCAGCGCCTCGCTACATACACTCGCTACACATTGGAACAAGCACACACTTTTTACCTTTCATCACTAATTAAATCCGAAATGTGGATGGCAGAAGATCCACCAAGGACAGCGATCCTGGTGGAGTCAAAATTATGGAAGTTTGAAAATCCTCCTTTCAACTGCGAATTGCACTGTGAATAGTTTTTCAATCCCATAGTTAGAACGGTGGAGGCGTTGCCATAGGAACCGGACAAAATGTTAAAAGCTTCCGTATAGGCCTCAACCATTATATGGACGGAGTATACGTTGGGGTACGTATATATATATATATTCACAGACCTGGGATCAGTGTTGTTTTTGGCAGCAAATTTCTATTTTAGTTTTAGTCATAGTCTCCTGAATAGTTTTCACTTAGTCTTAGTCACATTTTAGTCACCTGGAATGTATTAGTGTTAGTTAGACTTAGTTAAGTCGACTAAATGTCATAAGATTTTAGTCGACTAAATCTACAGGTGATTTAGTCGACTAAAATGTATTTTTGCAGGCCTTGTTGCCGTCATAATGACTTATTTTACAGTTGCTGAAAATAGCCGATCTACAAGCTCACAGCGCGTCGCAGCGCGACGCGTTGATGAATCATGAGCTTGTAGATCTGATATTTTCAGCATGCAACCAAGTGTAAAATGACTTATACTGGATCTGTTGTCCACTAGTCCCTTCCTAACATTTTAGTCTAGTTTTTATTTGTTGACGAAATTGTCAGTATATTTAGTCTTAGTTTTAGTCACCATAGCATAGTTTTAATTTAGTTTCCATTTAGTTTTCTTCAGTGGAAAAGGTAGTCGACGAACATTTTTCGTCTTATTTTTAGTCGACGAAAACAACACTGCCTGGGATATGACGCCACCTAGCGTCGACGTCCATATACGTACAGTATCTCGGAAAAAAAGAGTTAACTGCGAAGAATCCTACCTAATAACCTTCTCCTGGTTTTGCTGTCTGTCAGCTCCCTGTAGGCCTAAACTCACCGTGGTGGAGATGGACTGCCTGTCAGACTCTGCCTGGGTGTTGTGGCAGGAGGCGGCCGGCGCAGAGTTCTACGTCGTCGTGGCGACCAACAGCCTCGGAGAGGAGCTGAGGCACGTCTGTAACATGACGGACATGACCGTGTGCAACGTGCCAGACATGAGGTGCAGTCAGCAGCTGGACTTCGCCCTCATCGCCAGCGACCAGCAGTGCTCCAGCGCACCCAGCAACATTATCGCAACTGAAACAGGTCAGTGGACGGATATAAAAGAGAACATGTTTTCTGAAGTAAATGCAAATCTTGTCTGCTAAACTGTGCAAAAACACGTGAGGATGGAGTGCCATGACCCCCTCCCCCAAAAAAACATGATCATCAGGTACTATGATTATACTGGGAGGAAGATTTTATTAAAAAAAGTGTACAGAAAGTGTTAAAATGTTGTTTTTATGTGGCCACACCTTAGAGTATATATGAATAGAGATGACATCCGAGTTCTCCTTCCATCCACTTGCATTAAGTTGCTCAAAAGCGCATGAGGCGATTTCACTCCTCCTTCCGGGTAGGAACAGAGTGCATTCTGGGATGGATTGCAATAGTGAGTGGCCCCAAACACATGAACGCACTGCCGTTGAACGCGCACGAACGCACACGAGCGTGCGTCCGTCGTGAACGTGCACAATGATAGTCAACGGACCAGCGCGTTCATGTGTTTGCCTGTTTGGGGCCAACTGCAATACCTTCATTCGGCCATGTCCATTTCGCCTCAGTATTTCCTCTGGGTGCCTTCTCATACTCTAAGGGCCACACCCACCAGTTCATTAAGTATAGCTGGTGGTGGTATATACCTTAGCACCACCCACCTGAACTTAAGCCTCCCCCACAGCTGTTGTTGCATGATAATGGAGGAGGGGTTAGGGGAGGGGATGATTTCATGATGTCACTAAATCAAATCAAATCAAATCAAACTTTATTTATAGAGCACGTTTTAAAACAACCAAGGTTGACCAAAGTGCTGTACGGTCTGTGACACTGTGCTCCCTCCCCCCCCCCCCCCCCCAGCTCCCTGTCCTCCTCAGGACGTAGTGGCCGTGGCGGGCTGCGAGAACCGCACGGTGAGCGTGAGCTGGACGCCGAGCGACGGCGCGGTGACCTACACGGCCACGCTGCAGGAGACTGACGGAGAGACCACCTGCTGCACCACGGCCGACACCAGCTGTGACATCAGCGACCTGCCCTGTGGCGAGATGTACGTGCTGCTGGTCACCGCAGAGGGACGCACCTGCAACAGCTCCCAGAGCGAGGAGCTGATGGTCAGAACAGGTAGGGGCATACACACGCACCCACACACGCACGTTTGTATTGTATTTCTATCCACACTTTTCCTGGGCTGTGTGTGCTCCAGTTCCTGTCGATTTGATCCAATGAAAGCCAATGAAACTGGTCAGATGACCAATGATATCCAATGAAATCAACAGGAACTGGAGCACACACAGCCCAGGAAAAGTGTGGATAGTCCTACTTGTGAGGACATTGATATTTGAACACGGTGATTGCAGGAAAATACTGTAGCAGATCTACATGACATAAACCAACCATATTTCTTCTTGTGCTGACCAGGAAAATGGTCCTCATCACAACGTCTATTTCTCATGTACTATATGCTTCTGGGAACATTTGGTCGAACCAAACCCCAACACACACAAATGCTATTTACTAATTAGATAGAGAAAAACGTATTATACACCAATAACTTCATTCAGGTTAAATCTATAACTGAACATAATTATTTTCCTCTCTCCAGAACCATGCATTCCGCAGAACTTGAAGGCCAACCTCAGCTGTGTGAACAACGCAGCCACCTTGTCGTGGGATGTGACCCCAGGAGGCCAGCAGTACAGGGTCCAGGCCGTGTCCACAGACGGTCACGTTGACCAGTGTGGCAACCATGAGACCGGATGCCACCTGCGAGCCTTGCATTGTGGGCAGATATACACGGCCACGGTGGTGGCTCAGCACAGTGACTGCACCAGCGCACCGAGTGACAGTGTGTCCATCAAGACGGGTACGCACGCCTCGCAATCACTCCTTGTTTATCCTTACAGTGGATCAGAGCCAGAACTGAACACACAGCCCGTTTCAGAGTTATTGTTATTGTTATTGTATCTACTGTCTCTTCTGTCCAGTGCCATGCCCTGCTGTTAACGTATCTACTGTCTCTTCTGTCCAGTGCCATGCCCTGCTGTTAACGTATCTACTGTCTCTTCTGTCCAGTGCCATGCCCTGCTGTTAACGTATCTAGTGTCTCTTCTGTCCAGTGCCATGCCCTGCTGCTAACGTCTCTACTGCGGTGGACTGTGAGACCAACAGCCTGTCGGTGTCATGGGTGGAGGCAGACGGGGCAGACTCCTACCTGGCCACGTTGCAGGACAGCTACGGAATGTCCACAGCCTGCCAGGCGATGGCGGAGGGCTTCTGCGATGTGGCCGGTCTCGCCTGTGGACAGATCTACCACGTGTCCGTGGTCTCGTCCGACGGAATCTGCGACAGCCCGCCCACCGACGCGCCCGTGGCGTACTCGGGTAGGAGTGCGAATCACATCGCGGGGGGGGGGAGTGTAGCCTCGTGGGGGAGGCGAGCATGGCTTCGTCTTCGGGTTGAGTACAGAGTGACGTAGAGGGTGCGCTGTGACTGGCCAGTCTCTGTGATTGACAGCCTACACCTAAACCTAACCCTAACCTTAATCTTAACCTCAGTAAAACTACACCTAAACCTAACCCTAACCCTAACCTTAACCTCAGTAAAACTATACCTAAACCTAACCTCAGTAAAACTAACGCAGTGGCTGAAGAACCCGAATCCGAAGACGAAACCATGCTAGCGTGGGGGAGAGAGCCTTGAGCATTCAGTACAATTCAAGGACAGGATGACTTTTAGTGTGTCAGCAGCAAATAGGCAAAATGTTCTTTTCCACATGATGGGCTCCTACGCCATTTTGGAAAGAACTTTTAATGTTAATGTTTAACGTTAAAGGCCCTGTTCCATTCTGGTCGAACAGAGTCAGGGTGCTGCTGCTATTGTGCATGTTGGCTCACTGGAAACACTCTGCTACCCCAGTGGGTCTCAAGGTGTCCTTGAGTGGGTTCCCAATGGGTCCATTTGGTTCCATTTGTACACTCTCTTCTCAGAGTTATGGGGGGGGTCCTTTGTAATTAAAACGTCCGAGAACCACTGAACACTAAATGGAGAACAGAGCCTTAATTAGTATCATCAGTAGCACCTGTGAAGTAAGGAAGTAGGGAAGCGGCGCGGAAGTAGGAAGAGTTGTTCTGTGTGCATATAATATAATTATAGCCCATCGTGAGTTGTATTAATAAATGTGTCAAACTATAGCACATGCTTATTTCTGTCTGTCTGTCTGTGTGTGCTGTCTGTGTGTGTGTGTGTGTGTGTGTGTGTGTGTGTGTGTGTGTGTGTGTGTGTCTGTGTGTCTGTGTGTCTGTGTGTGTGTGTCTGTGTGTGTGTGTGTGTGTGTGTGTGTGTGTGTCCCTCCGTCTCTGCGCCCAACAGTTCCCTGTGAGTCGAGCTCCATCGCGGCCCTGATGGACTGCGAGTCGCGGACGGCCCTGTTGTCCTGGTCCATGACGGAAGGCGCCGTGTCCTACAACGCCACGGCCACCACGGCCTCGGGCCACGCCGTCACCTGCGAGACCAACCACACCAACTGTGAGCTGGGCGGGCTGCTCTGCGGACAGAGCTACTCCGTCTCCGTCATGTCCCACGGCATGGGGGGCGTCGAGTCCTGCAGCAGCCTGGCAACCATGACGGGACAGCTGGTCACTGGTGAGAAGCAGGGACAAATTAGCCATTGGGCCCGTGGGGCCGTGGCCCAGGGGTCCATGGCTCTCATGGGCCCTTCAGGGAAATTTGACAATTTTCCAAAAAAGAAAAAATCTGACAATGCTTCGTTCGTCTCTCGTTAATAAACACCCTTTCTGTGAAGTGTATATACGTTTCTACGACTGCATTCTAAAGCGTTCCTCTCTCTCTCTCTCTCTCTCTCTCAGAGCCATGCGATCCTCATCACATCACCACCGAGTACAGCCCGAGCATCGGCCAGGTGTTGTGGGACGTGACCGCCGGAGCCCACGGCTACACCGTGGAAGCGGTGACGGCGCAGGGCATCAATGCCACGTGTGCCACCAACGACACCTACTGTCCCATGTACAACATGGCCTGCGGAGAGGTCTACAACGTCACCGTCACGGCGCACAACGCCGTGTGCCGCGACGTGGCCATGTCCGCGGAGCCGGCCTTGATTAAGACAGGTGAGTGAGCACGGCGTGATGATGTGCGTCACTTAACCCATACTGACCTGAGATCAGATTCATACGAGGTTTCCACTAGGACACACACTGGTCTGATTAACCCATTCTGACCTGAGATCAGATTCTAAAAAATGTCAGTCGTTCTTCGATTTTTCAAAAATAGCAGACCTACAAGCTCGTGGCGCGCCACTCGGTGGCGCGCTATGAGCTTGTAGATCTGCTGTTTTTCAATAGCTAAAGCATAACATGATGCTAAACACCAAAATGGGTTCCCGGTCAGAATGGGTTAATTGAACCGCATTCCTAACTTCTTTACTCTCAGACACCACTTTGCTCTCAGCCACCAACCTTTTCATAACTTGTGCTACTGTATGTCTTCACACTCAAACCAACATTCTCTCATACATTGAGGTGGAATTTCAATGTTGTTATTGTCCTTGCTTGGCTTTAATATTGTATCTATAGCGAAAACTAAAATGACACAGAAGATGCTTTTCCTGATGGACTTATGACAATGTACATAGATAGGCTTTCCAGGTCTAAATGATGTATTTATGTGGAGCATGCATATTATTATTATTATTATTATTATTATTATACTATAACTATATTATTTGTCTTGCAGAGCCCTGCCCGCCCAACAACGTCCAGGTGTCTCTGGAGTGCGACAGTGCCGTGGGCACGGTGTCCTGGGAGGTGTCGACTCACGCCGTGAGAGGCTACGTGGCCTCCATGGTGGGGAACGACGGCCACTCTCTGTCCTGCCACAGCCTGCACACACACTGCAGCGTGGAGGGCCTCCGCTGTGGCACCGTCTACCTCGCTAGCGTCAGCGCCTTGGGAGAGACGCTCAACAGCAGCTACTCCGTCGCCGTCGTACTCAACTCAGGTATGGTGGACTCGTTGTTATGTTACGTGTATGTCATGCTTTATCTATTGAAAAATAGCAGATCTACAAGCTAAGGTTTTTTGACCCCCAGGGGTTAACTGGGGACAGGGAGGAACTCCCAGTTTATCCCATTACGGTGTCATTGAATGACCTTCCCTCCTCTCTCTAGCTCCCTGTGCGGCTGAACACCTGTCGGTGGACGTGGACTGTGACAACGGCATGGCCCAGTTCTCCTGGAGCTGGAGCGACGGCGCCACCCAGAGCACCCAGAGCTACCAGGTGACGGCCACGGGAATAAGCGAGGGTGACGTGGTGTCCTGCGAGACGGCGGAGAACAGCTGCAACGTGACGGACCTGCCGTGCGGTCGGACGTACAACGTCAGCCTCAGAGCCATCAACGACAACTGCCAGACGGTCACGGACGCCGCGGTCACTTTCAGCACTCGTGAGTACAACAACAAACAATCACCTCCCCGCTCATTAGATTGGACTATAGGACTGTATACAAACAAACCCCAGGTTTTTCAAAGTGGGTGGGGGTGGTGGGGGGCGTGGGAGGGCTAATTGGAAAGGAGAGAGAGAAATGGAAGAAATATAATGATGATAATAATGACAACAATACGGAGGAAGTGGTCCAGGCTCCTTCAGTCAATACTTTTAAGAATAGACTTGACAAATGTTGGTCAACGAAAGGTTTTTTGTATAACTATAGGGCTGGCTTGTAAGGTCATAGACTGGTAAATACGGGACTTGAAAGTGTATTATGTATAAGATATAAGAAAAAAACAACAAAGAGGGCGGGTCCACATGAACTTGGTTGGTATTAAAGTGTAAAAAAAAAAAGAAAAAAGTAATACGAATGTATTTGTGTCTGTTGTGTAGAGGATTTCATCCTGTGCTGGAAATCTTTTCAATAAATTTCAATACATTTCAATGAATACATACAGCTTACATTTTGAAGTAGGGGAATCTTTGGCATGGAAAGGTTTGGGAACCTGTGGTACTAAAGTCGACATTGAATGTGTCTCAGTGTTGTTTTCGTCGACTAAAACTAAGACGAAAGATGTTCGTCGACTACCCTTTTTTCACTGACGAAAACTAAATGGAAATTAAATGAAAACTAAGCTATGATGACTAAAACCAAGACTAAATATACTGACGATTTCGTCAACAAATAAAAACTAGACTAAAATGTTAGGAAGGGACTATAGTGGACAAGAGATCCAGTATAAGTCATCGGCTATTTTCAGCAAGTGTAAAAATCAAAATTACGACTGCATCAAGCCCCGCCAAAAAAATACATTTTAGTCGACTAAATCAACTGTAGATTTAGTCGACTAAAACTAGACTAAAACACTAAGACATTCCAGGTGACTAAAATGTGACTAAAACTAACTGAAAACCTTTTCAAGAGACTATATACGACTAAAACTAAAAATCAAGATTTGCTGTCAAAAACAACATGGAATGTGTTCTTTTCCAGGCCCGTGTGCCCCTGAGCGCGTGGGAGTGGACCTGCAGTGTGAGAACAACACCGCTCTGCTGCACTGGGACGCCAGCGACGGCGTGGAGTCCTACGTGGCCACGGCCACCTGCTCGTGGAGCGGCCTCACGTCCTCCTGCAACTCCACCGGTTCCACCTGCCAGTTTCCGGGGCTGTACTGCGGCGGCACTTACCACTTCTCCGTCATCGCACACAGCAGCACGTGCCAGAGCGAGGCCAGCAGCGCTGTTGAGCTACAGACAGGTAGGATATACACCGTCTGTCTGTGACCTGTTGAGCTACAGACAGGTAGGATATACACCGTCTGTCTGTGACCTGTTGAGCTACAGACAGGTAGGATATACACCGTCTGTCTGTGACCCGTTGAGCTACAGACAGGTAGGATATACACCGTCTGTCTGTCTGTGACCTGTTGAGCTACAGACAGGTAGGATATACACCGTCTGTCTGTGACCCGTTGAGCTACAGACAGGTAGGATATACACCGTCTGTCTGTGACCCGTTGAGCTACAGACAGGTAGGATATACACCGTCTGTCTGTGACCCGTTGAGCTACAGACAGGTAGGATATACACCGTCTGTCTGTGACCCGTTGAGCTACAGACAGGTAGGATATACACCGTCTGTCTGTGACCCGTTGAGCTACAGACAGGTAGGATATACACCGTCTGTCTGTGACCCGTTGAGCTACAGACAGGTAGGATATACACCGTCTGTCTGTGACCGTATTCATACACCGGACATTTTACCCCCTATGTCATGCGTTCACCCACAACCCACACCGTACTTGGTTGGTTGGTTGGTTGGTTGGTTGGTTGGTTGGTTGATTGATTGATTGATTAATTCGTTCATTCGTTCATTCATCCAGTTATTGACTGATTGGCGGCAGTGGCTCAGGTGTAGAGTAGCCGGTAGCGCAGATGAATGGGAACCGCAAGGTCCCGGACTCCCCTAGAGTCAGTGTGGGAGTGTCCTTGACTCCCCTAGAGTCAGTGTCGGAGTGTCCTTGAGCAAGACTCTGAACCCCTAATTGATCCCTAGTACGAGCAGGTTGGTGCCTTGCATGGTTTCCTCCGCCCATGTGTCTGTGAATGTAAAGCGCTACCATTACAGCATGCATCGTGATTGATTTGTTAGGAACCAAATGAAACCATATATGGGTCTGTGGGTCCCTTTCCAAAGGGACAGTGTGTGACACGTGTTCATCCTGACTCTTCCTCCCTCAGCGCCGTGCCAGCCACAGAACCTGACCGTCAACGGGTCATGTGACGAGGACACCATGGAGCTGACGTGGTCAGACGGCCTGGACGGATGGGTGTATTTGGTCAGAGCCACGGGCGACCTGGGATACGTGACGCAGTTCCAGCTCAACGAGACCAGCCTGGAGGCCGTGCTGCCGTGCGGACAGACGTACACGCTCACGGTCCAGGTCCAGGGCGATGTGTGTGGCAGCCCCGTCAGCCAGCCGGCACAGTTCAGGACAGGTACGTGTAGGGTCGCATCCACGTGAGCCTATAGCGGCGCTGTTTGGGCCTTTTTTTGAGACCTCGTGTTTACTTTTCATCTAATCTTCACTGTCGGGCAGAAACCTCTGCATATATTTACAATATGTCTCAAATTTAAATCTTAAATTAACGGCCTATACTTGATCATACTATACAGCAGCGTTGCACGAAAGCATCAAAAACAAAATCCTCAAAAGCGTCAAAATCTCGCCCAGGCGGTGGCGTAACCGTCTGGTAATCCAGTCTGGCAGTGTGCCACGGGTTCGACTCCCGAGCCCGACACGGCCTTTACTGCATGTCTTCCCCCCCCCCCCATCTCTCTCCCGTTTCCTGTCAGCCTATACTGTCTGTCCCTTCAAAAAACCAATAAAAGGCGTAAGCCGCAAAAAATATCTTAAAAAAAAAGGAAAAGAAAAAAGCATCAAAATCTCAAAATGTGGCATGATGAAGTGACGCGTTTTGAACTTGTAGATCTGCTACTTTTGCTAATTTTGTATTTGAATCCTGTGTGTGTGTGTGCGTGTGTGTGTGTGTGTGCGTGCGTGTGTGTGCGTGTGTGTGTGTGTGTGTGCGCGCGTGTGCGTCCTCAGCTCCCTGTGCGCCTCATCACCTACAGAGCTACGTAGAGTGTGAGGACAACGTGGGCTCCGTCCGGTGGGGCCAAAGCGACGGGGCGGAGTCCTACACGGCCGTCGCCATGGGAACGGACGGCCACACCCACATGATCACCACCACGCTGGACCACTGCACGTGGACAGACCTGCACTGTGGCGACCTGTACGTCGTCCACGTCATCGCCAACGACGACGACCTGTGCCACAGTGCGCCCAGCAACAGCACCACCATACAGATGGGTACGCGGTTTTTTTAACCCATTCTGACCTGAGATCAGATTCCTAAAAAATGTCTTCTACATCCTGACAGTTTCATTATTAATTAACCCATTCTGACCTGAGATCAGATTCCTAAAAAATGTCTATTACATCCTGACAGTTTAATTATTAACCCATTCTGACCTGAGATCAGATTTAAAAAATGTCTTCGATTTAAAAAAAAATAGCAGACCTACAAGCTCGTATCGCGCCACTCGGTGGCGCGATATGAGCTTGTAGATCTGCTATTTTTCAATAGCTAAAGCACGACATGATGCTAACACCAAAAATGGGTTCACGATTTTGAGTATCTGCCCCGATACTGATTTTGGGGCCGATCCCATATTTATATTTTTTACAGAACGCCATATCACTCTACAATAGTACAATATCCCAAATGACAGACAAAAATATCCAGTCTAATAATATCATGATACTGTAATGGATATAATACTAGGGATGTCCACTAGAGCTGCACCGATATTTTCCGATTAACCAATATGTCTGTTTCTTCTTTGGATTTCAGCACCCTGTGTGCCCGACAACCTGGACATATCCCTGGAATGCTCCACCAAGGTTAATGATTATACTCATTTCTAGAATAAAAAAATAACTCCTGTAGTTTTAATACTCTAGGACGGTGATCCTAAAACAAATATTCCCGCTCTGTTCTCTGTATACTGTACCACAGTATGACGATGATGACGATACTGTATTACGTTATGTTATGTTAAAGCTATATATCTTGTTCTTTTGTAAACCTGAAGGTGGGCACGCTCGTCTGGGACGCCAGCGAAGCGGCAGAGACCTACGTGGTCACCGCAGAGACCAACAGTGGCCACGTGGTGGCGCTTAGCACCAGTAACACCTCGGCCACTATCTCTGAGTTCCGCTGTGGCGAAGAGTACTTCCTGTCTGTTGCGGCGCACAGCTCTATGTGCCAGAGCGTCCCGAGCCCACCTGCACGCCTCACCACAGGTATACAGCACACCTCCTGTACCCTGAAACACTGATTATTATTATTATTATTATTGGACATGGTCTGCTTTATTTCCTTGAAATGGTGATTAACCTTTGTTAGGTTTTTTTTGGGTAGTGTTACACATCAGTTTGTGTTAGTTAGTTAGTTAGTTAGTTAGTTAGTTAATTAGTCATCACGTATTCACTCTAGGGCTTTCACTTCTAGTGATTTTGACTAGTTGACTAGTTGCCTGTAGTTTACTAGTCGACTAGTCCTTTAACTAACTTTTATGTAAAAAAAAAAAAAAAAAAGGTAGTCAACTAGTACCAACAAGGTGGACTAGTGGATTTACTAGTCGCCTAGTTGAATAGTCGACTAGTTGCTTAAAGCCCTAATTCTTCCTTTCTTCCTCCCCTCCCTCAGAGCCTTGTCCTCCCACCGGTGTGTCCAGCTCCATGGACTGCCTCTCCAGCATCGCCTTGGTAACGTGGCACGCCTCGGCGGGAGCAGAGTTCTACACCGCGACAGTGACGGACGACGACGACCAATCGGTGGACTGCTTGTCAGCCGGCCAGCAGTGTGGCATAGGTTACCTGGGCTGTGGAGAGCGCTACACCGTCACCGTCACCGCCACCAATCAACAGTGTAGTTCTGATCCAAGCGTGGTCAGCTTCCTGCAGTCAGGTGAGCCGTGGTGGACGGTCGATGTGCTGTCGAACGTCAAATGTCTTTTGGGGGGGGGGGGGGGTGGGAGGGGAAATATAATATGTCACTATCGAGGTCATATTAACGAACAGTTCTACAATCTCTTTTCTCTCTGCAGTGCCTTGTGTTCCGACTAATGTGTCAGTGACAATGGACTGCTCTGACAATACGGCCTCCGTTTCCTGGGTTGCCGCCCAGGGGGCGCTGTCCTACAGCGTGGTGGCTCAGAGCACTCAGGGAGTCAACTCTTCTTGTGAGAGCACGACGCCAGGCTGCACTCTGACCAACCTGACCTGTGGCGTTCGGTATGACGTGCAGGTGATGGCGCGGGATGACGTATGCTCAAGCTTGCCAAGCCCACCTGTGGAGTTCCAGACAGGTAGGAGAACAAAACTAACAGAAAAACTACATTGTGTTTCAATATTTTTATTAAGCAGACAATACATGAACTTATGACACATGGACACAACTTACGACACTTAACCCTTTTTTTCTCTCTATTAAACACTTGAAGGTTCTCTGGGGGTTTAAATCAGAGTCTTCCATAATCCCAAACAGTACAATAACAGGACAAAAACAGAAAGTATATGCAAATCATAAAATACATATTATGCCAAAGGGGCATAAGGACAAAAAGTATATACAAATCATAAGTACCTATTTACAGTTTCACACCAAATTGAGTATATATTTAGACATCACAATATAGCTGCCATCAACATCTTTGAGATTATGTAGGTCTGACCCCTATACCTCCTCATTGGTGTGTCGTCTAACTGGCCTCCTCGGTCATTCCAATACACATAACATTCAATCCAATCTGGTCTCTTCTCTCCCCCAGTTCCTTGTGTCCAGTTTGTACCCTATCAATCTAATCTGGTCTCTTCTCCCCCCCAGTTCCTTGTGTCCAGTTTGTACCCTATCAATCTAATCTGGTCTCTTCTCCCCCCCAGTTCCTTGTGTCCAGTTTGTACCCTATCAATCTAATCTGGTCTCTTCTCTCCCCCAGTTCCTTGTGTCCAGTTTGTACCCTATCAATCTAATCTGGTCTCTTCTCTCCCCCAGTTCCTTGTGTCCAGTTTGTACCCTATCAATCTAATCTGGCCTCTTCTCTCCCCCAGTTCCTTGCATGCCAGTGATAGGGGCATTGCTCCTGGACTGCTACACAGACTCTGCTCTGCTGGAGTGGGGCTACGCCAACGGCGCCCTGTCCTACACCGCCACCGCCCAGGACGCCAGTGGTTCCGGCCTCCGTTCCTGCTCCACTAATTACACCAACTGTGAGATCGACCTGCAGTGTGGACTGATCTATAACTTTACCATGGTGGCATCCGACGGACAGTGTGACAGCTTCCAGAGCGCCAGTGTGATGCTAGCATCCGGTAAGGACTCGGCGCTGGTCTGTTTTTCCTCAGAAGGTCCAAGTGGCACTTGGCAGAATTTGATATTGAGTTCTGCAAATTGTAATAATAGCTGCACGCTGGCCCTTCTCCACTGTTGTTGTGTTGAGGACATGCTCAAAGTCCAAGAAAGGTTCGAGAACGATGTTGGGAAAGCAATATAATAATCAGACCAGTGTGTGTCCAGTGGAAACCTCGTATGAATCTGATCTCAGGTCAGAATGGGTTAAAAGATGTTTAACCTCTCTTGCTTTCCCTGTCCATCCTCTCTGCTTCTCTCTCCCCCAGTGCCCTGTCCACCTGAGGCCGTTGTGTCTACGGTGGATTGTTCCTCTAACTCAGCCCTTGTGGAATGGGATGCCAGCAGTGGAGCCAACTCCTACCTGGTCTACGCCATCGGCCTGGAGGAACACGTCGCTGGCTGTGAGACGGACGCCACGTCCTGCGTGGTGCCAGACCTCATGTGTGGATTCACCTACAATGTCAGCGTGATCGCCATCAGCGACGAGTGCAACGTGACCGAGAGCGCCATCACACAGATGCATTCAGGTGAGGCCTGTTCGAAGGGAATTCCACTGTAAACATGATGCATTCAGGTGAGGCCTGTTCGAAGGGAATTCCACCATAAACATCACACAGATGCATTCAGGTGAGGCCTGTTCGAAGGGAATTCCACCATAAACATCACACAGATGCATTCAGGTGAGGCCTTGTGGAAGGGAATTCCACCATAAACATGATGCATTCAGGTGAGGCCTGTCGAAGGGAATTCCACCATAAACATGATGCATTCAGGTGAGGCCTGTTGAAGGGAATTCCACCATAAACATGATGCATTCAGGTGAGGCCTGTCGAAGGGAATTCCACCATAAACATGATGCATTCAGGTGAGGCCTGTCGAAGGGAATTCCAACATAAACATGATGCATTCAGGTGAGGCCTGTCGAAGGGAATTCCACCATAAACATGATGCATTCAGGTGAGGCCTGTCGAAGGGAATTCCACCGTAAACATGCACACTAAAAGAAAGAAGAGACACTGGAGAAGGAATCAAAGGAGTTTAAGCATCGAAAAGGATTTGCATTAGACTCGCAAGTCAATCTCTAAAAACTCAACTAGAAACAGGACAACTATCCTTGCTAAAAGTGGGTGGAAACAATTACAAAATAAAACAAAAAAACAACAGCACACGCTGTGGTGAACTACCGCTTCTAAATGAAATACACTGTAGGAGATGTAGGAATTGTCCTAAATCATGTCGGAACAAAACAAATCTGTTTCTTGTTGTGTTTCCAGCGCCCTGTGTTCCAAATAACGTGGACGTCAGCCTGGACTGTGATACCGGCGTTGTGTCTGTGTCTTGGGAGCCCAGCAAAGGGGCGTCGTCCTACACCGCCATCGCCCACGGCAGTGGCGGCTACGCCGCGACGTGCAACAGCACCGGCGCGACCTCGTGCACGTTCAGCGAGCTGCTGTGTGGCCACGCCTACTCCATCACCGTCAGCGCCTCGGATGGCGAGTGCAGCAGTGCAGAGAGCAGCGCCGTGGCACTCAGCACAGGTACAGGCGCAGTTCACACGATTATCATTAAAGCTGAAACACTGTAAACAACATTATTTATTTATTTTCTTTTCAAAATCTTTTTCTTTTCGTTTTATAACAGTATGGGTGTCAAGTCACAGATTCATTAGAAAAATCTGATTTTAGTATCAGTGACTGGGGTAAACAAACGTACTGTATGATCGTGGGCAGACATAATGAAAAGACTGTTATTATGCAAAACATGGCCCTTCAAGACAAAAGAAAAACGAAAAACATTTTCTCCCCAATTTAGTATAGCCAATTTCCAATTCCCCAGCCTCTCTACAAGTACTCCATCTCTGCTAACCCCCACAATCAGTCATTGTTTCATACTGTACGCACAGCTGGCATTTGATTGGTGACTCATAGTATGATGATCTTTGATGATCTTTGATGATTCCAGTAGCGTTGATATTGAGCAAGGCATTCAGTTTTCCAATCTAGTTATCTGGCTGAAATAATATGATAATGTGTCTTTTGATAATAATTTTGATGTGACTTCTTTCCTTTTTGTAGCACCCTGTGTACCCCAGGGGGTCGGAGCAGGAATGGAGTGCAGCAACGACACAGGGCTGGTGTCGTGGGAACAAGGGGAAGGCGTGGCCTCCTATCTGGTGCATGCGGTTGGCCCTGACGGTCACATGGCCCAGTGTGGCGGCAGCGGCACCGCCGCCAGCTGCCAGCTGCAGCCCGACCTGCACTGCGGCCAGCTCTACAACCTGACAGTGACCGCCCAGGACGGACAGTGTGACAACAGCCAGGCCCACCTCGCTCTGCAGTCTGGTAATTTATCACCCATTCATACCTTTTTTACCAGCTGCAAGCTGGTCAATATTAGCTTGCCATAGTTCCGACCGGGTAGTACACACTGGAGATCATTTTCTGCTACTGGTTGCCAAGCCTCCATATTTCCAGCCTAACGTGGATTCATTCACAGTGGCTTGCCTGGTTTGGTTTTTGGAGGCTGCTTAGCTTATTTCTGTCACGACAGTTGCCACCACTGGCAACAACCCATAACATCCCATCGTCTGCACGGCATGGCTAGTCGAGCAGTTCTGATTGGCTGCCTCGTCTCCAGCCGTGTTGCCTCAGAATTCTTTAGGGTCACTAATTTGAGCATACAGTAACAGCGGAGCGCAGCTAAAAAGTGGCATAACGTCAGCAGCAGAGCCACAAGATAATAATAATGCAGCTGGTAATTAATTGATTTAATCCATTTGGGCTTGTTTTTTATGATGTTAAATTCCAGATCCAAGGCTGATCTGACCTCTGACCCCTTGTCTCCTTGCAGTGCCTTGCAGTCCCACCAACGTGCAGGCCGACCTGCGGTGCCAGTCCAACTCCGTGGCGGTGACGTGGGAGCGTGCCAGCGGCGCCGTGTCCTACAGTGCTCGCGGCGTGCTGGCGGTGGACGGGAGCCACCGGGTCGAGTGCAACAACACCGTGACCCACTGTGACCTGAGCAGCATGCTCTGTGGGCAGACCTACAAAGTGAGCGTGTTCGGCCTGGACGAGTCCTGCCACAGTGTGGAGAGCGACATGGCCTATGTACACACAGGTACAATATGGGAGTTTAGGTTTATTTATTTAGCATGTAGTACAAAAAATAGACAATAACATATCAAAGAACGAAAATACAATGCAAGGAAGGGAAGAAGCCAGCTGGCTTATTTAGAATCGTTTCCTGCAGGAAGAGGTCATAGGTTTAAAAGATTAAAAGTTCATAAAGAACAGTACATAAGAGTGGGCGGGGCCACTAAACCGCTGGCTCTCAAACTGACTGAGCTTGTAGATGTGCTAATTGTTTTTGCATTTTGAATAGCCAACATAATAAAATACAGATAAAGTTAAAATGATCGATCACTGAGGGGCAGTGATACTTTTATTCTGGCAATGATAACTTTTTCAAATCTCAATATTATTTTCTTCATATTACTCCTCTACTGTACATACACCTTTAAGTATCACACAATCCACCACCCATCCCGCCAACTTCTGTCGATCACTACACTGTACTTCACCGCCTCTCTCTCTCTCCTTCCAGCCCCTTGCCCGCCCCAGAATGTGTCTGTCGAGGCGCAGTGTGCTGGAGGCGTCATGGCCGTCTCCTGGTCCCCGAACCCCGATGCGGAGTCCTTCGTGGTGTCTGCGGTGGGCAGCGCCGGGCCACACTTCTCCTGCAGCTCCATCACCACAGGCTGCTCCTTGGAGAACATACCATGTGGTTACAGCTACAACGTCACAGTCACAGCCGTCAGAAATGGATGCGAGAGTGAACCCAGTGCGGTGGTACCGACTGCCTCAGGTATGCTATGAATGAACGCATATAAATTCTGAGGCTGTCCTACTGATAGTTCACCCGATAGCTGGAACAAAACATGGTGAAGCAGCATTTCACCATTATGCACCACAAACCTGGAATAACATTCCAGGTTTCATTAGGAAATCCCCAACCATAGCCGTTTTTTAAGTCAAATATAAAAACGTATTTATTTAACATTGCATATCCCAGTGATGTCTACTAATAACAGCTAGGTCTTGCCTGGACTTTAAATTAGCTGTGTTTCTATTAAAGGTGGGAGTATGTGTTGTAATTTATATGCTCCTATATCTTATTTTAACTGTATCTATAATATGTATAATCTGTATTCATTTTAAAGTGCACTGTTGCACTCTGTATTTGTTTTTATTCTGTAAAGCACTTTGAATTGCTATTGTATGAAAGGTGCTATATAAATAAAATTGCCTTGCCTTACACTTGAACCTCTGCCCCGCCAGCTCCATGTGTGCCGACCCGACCCATGGGCATTCTGGACTGCATTACCAACTCAGGCTGGGTGTCCTGGGATGGTTCCAAGGGGGCGGAGTCTTACACCGTGTTGGCCGTGGGGGTCGGAGGTCACAACGCATCGTGCACGTCCTCTGATGTCTCTTGCAATGTTCCTGAATTGGAGTGTGGAACGCTGTATACCTTCTACGTCACTGCCTTCAACGCTCACTGCCACAGCAACCACAGCACGACCTTTGAACTGGAGACAGGTACAACTAGAACTGCACTCTTTCGAGTGCATACTTGCTTGTTGCATAAATGGCCAACTAGTGCGCAAGCAGAGCGCGCAAGTACTTTCGACCTCTACAAACTGTCAAATCTCAGTAATGACTACTTGTGCCTGATACAAGTCTCTGTCTAGAATAAAGCTTTATGAAAGAATAAAGCTTTATGACTTACTTTTTTGAAACTAATTTTTGATAATGCTGAATGAAACAATGGTAATTGTTTTTATACACTTCAGAAACATAATGTTATAATGAATACGTACGGGTGACAACTTTGGAATGTGACGTATATGTCAATCAGTGCCTGCTGGATTAAAGGAAATGCCTCTATCTATATGTATTATGTAATTTGTACGTTGATTAGTGGTATACTGTGGTTACTTTGCGCCATACGCACCGTCCCAGCCGTCCTGCCAATTTTGCGGCGTATGCACCGTCCCAGCAAATTGTGCCTGATACGGCAGCGGTGCCAGATTACATACATGTATACATAGGAGCATTACCTTTAATCCTCCCAACACTAAAACATATCGTCATTACGTCACCATCGAAAACCAATTACACTCTGGCATTGGGTCCTTTAATCCACATCTTTATTACGTCATCATTGAGAGCTAGTTATACATATACTGTGTATATGTATATCATTTGCTGGGACGGTGCATACGAGTCCCGGGCGAAACTAGTACTTGCTCGCTCTGCTTGCGCAAGTAACAACTAAACACTCATGAAAACACTTTGATGAAGCTATAATTGTTGATGAGTGTTGCTGCATGGGTCTTTAAAGGTATATTCAGTGATTTCACTTAATTCAAATATCACTTATTTTTTTGTTTTGTTTTGATAATCCTCTCTACTATAGAGTGTGCTGACCATATAAGGAGTTCCTCCCTGTCCCCAGTTAACCCCTGGGGGTCGTTTTTGGCTCTCTATCCTGATTGGATGAAAGGCTTTGCCACCTAGCCAAAAGCGAAACCTACGTTCTTTTGAGTGAAATCACTGAATATACCTTTAACATGATTTATGATGAGTGTTGCTGCATGGGGCTTTAACATGATTTCTCTCTCTCTCTCTCTCTCTCTCTACAGGTCCTTGCGCCCTACAAAAGGTCAACACCACCTTGGGATGTGATAGTGACACGATTCTAGTGGGCTGGGAGATAACAGACACCGAGTCACCCCTCTATCTGGTTTCTGCAGAGGGCCATGACCAAACCCTCCTCTCCTGTAACAGCTCGTCGGACTCCTGCGTACTGCGCGGCGTGCTCTGTGGCATGCAATACACCGTTATCGTATCGGCCTCCTCTGATAAATGCAGCATGCTGAGGAGTCCTCCTAAGAAGATTCACACAGGTAGAGAGAGTTGTGTTGGCTTAACCCATTCTTACCTGAGATCAGATTCATACGAGGTTTCCACTGGACACACACTGGTCTGATTAACCCATTCTGACCTGAGATCAGATTCTAAAAATGTCAGTTTTTTCAAAAATAGCAGATCTACAAGCTCATAGCGCGCCACCGAGTGGCGCGCTACGAGCTTGTAGATCTGCTATTTTTCAATAGCTAAAGCATAGCATAATGCTAACACCAAAAGGGGTTCCCGCCACAAAATGGGTTAAGCACAGTACACTGTTCATTTACAATGACATCACATAAATGGTCTGCATCATTATACAGCACTATGATTACAGTATAATACATATCTGAGAGTGCTATTGGTAATAGATTATCCTTCTCTTTTTTTTTGGCAACTCAGTTATTGTACTTAATTGACACTGACTTTAAACAGTTAGACTTTTATAGTTTTCTCTTTTGACCATATTCAAATCACCATTATTTAATTTAACGTACTAGCAGAAAGAAATACATACAACAAACCACTACTGTTATTTTTATTAAAGTCAAAATAGATCTTTCAGCTTCCAAATAAAAATAATGTTTTTTTTTCTCCATTCATTCTCGGAGGTTAATTCTTTTTTTGAAATACCAGACATTTCCCTACAGTGTGCTTCCACATTTAAGAACAAGCCCTCGTATATTTCCCTCGTCGTCATCGAATCAATAAACTGCGTTGTGTTCTAGCACCGTGTGTCCGTCATCATCTAATCAATAAACTGCGTTGTGTTCTAGCACCGTGTGTCCCACACAGCCTGGAGGTGGCTGAGTCGTGTGAAGACAACGGGGCCGTGGTGTCCTGGGCACAGTCCGTTTCAGCCACGTCCTTCCTGCTGACCGCCACGGGGAGGGATGGAGACATTAAGACCTGCAACACGTCGGTGAACAACTGCACCGTGCCTGACCTGCACTGTGGTCAGCCGTACACCTTCAGCGTCGTAGCCAGCATGGGCGACTGCACTACGCAGCGTAGTGCTGAAGTCTCCATGAGAACAGGTACAAAGAATAATCATAATGTAACACAAAGTAGTTCTGACTAGTCTATGATTGCCATGCTGATGTTACATAGACTGGGGATAGATAGAAGTAGTGCTGATGCTCTTATGGTAAGCCTTGCCAAGCCATGAGGCCAGTAGCTGTTTCTGTAGCGTGAGGCAGCTTCATGTACAAATACACCCCCTGGACATGACGCTAGTATGTCACAGGGACTTACCCCCGGTCCAACCCTTGATTCTGAGTCTTTGGTATGACCCGGCCGGGGATCAAACCCGACCTCCCAGTCTCAGTGCGGACACTCTAACCACAAGGCCACTGAGCTGGTACATACTAGCTAGTAGCCATTAATTGCTAATGTCTCCAAACGTGCAGAGGTTATTATATTTTGCTGGAGTGATTTTTGATATATTTCTAAAATAAACAAAGGAGTAGGAGTAGTTCTGTTTCTTTAAATTGATAATGTGTATTTCTTGGAAAAGGTTGTCCTCACCTTTATTGTCTTTGTATTGTATTTATTACTTTTATTATAATCATAATCATTATAAGTAGGAGAATAATAATGTGTAGTGTAGTTAAATAAGTTGTAGGAATGGTTTCATACGGTAATTCCAATTCATACGTAACTGTAATTTCCTTCATTTTCTTAAAAAGGAAAACAAACTAAATACAAACTAGTTAAAATAGTGTCGTAATGTTACAGCATGTGACGTGTTGTAAGCTTGTAGAATTCACTTGTTTGGCTCCCGGGGAGACATAAAATGTCTCTTTTGAGTCTGGAGCTAGTCTGGTTTGGGAACCACTGCTAGTCTGCGTTGTATATGATGTGGTGCATTCCTGTCACCCGTCTCCCAGTGCCCTGTGAGCCCACCGGCCTGTCAGTGGACCTGGACTGTGAGACCAGCTCTGCCCTGTTGTCCTGGGACGCCAGCGAGGGCTCCCTGGAGTACTTTGGCTCGGCCCAATCTGCAAACGGCGACATGCTCTTCTGCGACAGCGTGGACACGTCCTGCACCATCCTGGGCCTGGAGTGTGGCGGATTCTATAACTTCTCCGTCGAAGCCTCTGGCCACACGTGTAACAGCTCTGCACCGGAGCCTCTGCTGTCAGGAGCAGGTGAGCAGCCTCGTTATACAAACAGTTGGTGTAATACAGAACATTTGTACAATACACACACACACACACACACACACACACACACACACACACACACACACACACACACACACACACACACACACACACAATATGTCAATAGTAATATTGACATATTGACAAGACGACGGTCCATGGCCAAATACATTTTCAATTTGGGGGGGTCCTTGACACGAAAATGTTTGAGAACCACTGCGAGAGAATTGTGTACCTACCTACCTACTTTTTTTTGTAATATTTGTTTATTCAGGGACAATGTACAAGGTTGGTTTTACATCGTTAATTGTTGTTGACATTCCCTGTTTTTCTTTTTTTTTTGTGCACCCCTTCCCCTTAGGGTGGGCAGAGTGATCAATAGTGGTCACGCTTGCCCATCCTACCCTCCCGTTCACCCTCCCACCCTCCCATGGGTCGTAGGGGAGGCAAAAACATAAAAATTAAAATAAATTTAAATACAACACAGTAAAGAGAAAATAAATAGTAAAGTAAGCAAGATAAACAAAAGAAAATGATAAATGAATAAAAAAAAAAAAAAAAGAAATACTAATACGAAAAGAACGTAAAGTAAAATACAAACATTTATACATTTATATGCTATAGTCTACTACATACCTCCCTGGGACATTGAAATTAATGCTGAGTGGTTGAATGAAGTTACAATGGACCTACCTACCTACTTAATATTAATTCACAATGCATACCCATCCTTTTTAACCAGCGTTGTCCACACACACACACACACACACACAAAAAGATCTCTTACTAAATGTAATTTCTTCTCCGCAGCTCCTTGTCCTCCAACCTCGATCAGCACTCGGCTGCAGTATATAGACAATCGGCAGTGGATCAGGATCTACTGGGAACGAATCGACTGTGACGTTGAATACCAAGTGCAGCTGAGTGGCCGTATCCAAAACGACACACAGCAACAGATAGACGTCATGTCCTATTGGGTGGACAGGACATACTTTGAGATCCCATTGCCTTGCAGCACGTACTACAGCGTGACACTTAGTTCCAGAAACTCAGCTGGGACAAGCGAGCCATCCGTACCTATTACTGGGAATACAGGTATGTAATCTATTACTGTACCTATTACTGGGTATACAGGTATGCCACAGCTTGATTGATTCTTTTGATGTTGAACTGTAAACAAAAAAACGTACGCTCAGAGTTAGTAGTTACTGTATGTGCCAAGCAACAAACAAACAAACAAACATGCATGTTTGCTGGATGAAAACATTCTAAAGCCGGAAAGACTCTGGTCTTAAAAAAATTAAGCCAATGCGGAAGTGTCTTAAACCTGCAGTGCATTGTATTTCATGGCCAGGGCGTCACTGGTAGACAAGTCTGATTGTATGTGAGAAAACTGAAAAGTCAAGTTTTGTTGCAGCCCATCACTCTCTAGATATTAAAACAATTCATACACTTTCTGTCCCAGCTCCCTGCGCTCCACAGGGTGCGTTGTACAGCGGCGGCGTGCTGTCATGGGACGCTTCCGTGTTCGCCACCCACTACACCGTCTACGACACGTTATTGACAAGTCGTGTCACGCTGTGCCACACCGCTGATCTCTCCTGCGACCTGGCTGATTTAGCCGTCGGCTCGACCGCACTGACAGCCAGCAACAGCATGGGAGAGAGTCTTCCTACCACAAATATTGCAGGTCAGTTGACAACAGGATGTCCCGAAAGTGCTCTTTGAGAGCAGTTTTGAAGGATTCTAGGGATTCACTTCATTTCCTAATGGCTGTTGGTAGGGCGTTCCACATTTTTGGTGGCATAGGAGCGAAATTAATTGAATCCCTTTGTTTGAACCGAATCTGGGTTGTACGTGGTTTGTTGAACTCCCTCTGGTGTTGTGGTTGAGGACTAGGTACATGGGTATCTTAGTGTGTTGTATTATCCTGGATGTTTCAGCCTTACTTAATGACTAGGTGATTAAAGAGATAAGAATTTATTTTCTTGGAAATGTCAGACAATGAAAGCTACTGTGTATTTCTTCTAACTTGACTGCTCGGAAACAATGGGTAGTGTATTTCATAATTGTCCAACAATCAATCAATTTAAAGATGATTCAAATGAGTAACTGGTGTCCTAATCGCCTCCCTCAGGTCTAAATCGCAGAAGAAGAGAATTGCCTGACGGTATGGTTGAGTTGACAGCCTCTCTCCAGAATAAGAGTAAGTCCATATTATTACACAATACACACTTAAACACTTTTGTTTTTTAAACATAACCATGTTAATACTGTGTGGTTTCTATCAGATGGAGGCAAAGATTGTGGCAAGCTGGTATTTTGGAAATGTATTTGGGGTCAATTCAGTTACACGTTTTCATTTTTTACTCGTCTTCGTTTCCAGATCTGGAGATCCCGACGGGGTTGACGTTATCCGTAACGGGTGCTTCTATCTACGTGGAGTGGTCACCAGTGGTGGGCGCAACAGACTACATCGTCATAGTTAAAAAGGAAGGCATCCCGGGATTGTTCAAACTGGTAACAGTCGTGGGCCAAGAATCGTGCACAGTCGGCGAACTTGAATCATCGACCAGATACTGTGTGAGCATCAAAGCCAAGAACGCCATCCAGGACAGCACTATTTCAACATCGACGTGTATAACCACCGATACTACTATGTGAAAGCCCCCCCACTCACTTAACCCATTTCGACCTGAGGACGATTAAAAAAATGTCTGTTTGAAAATGACAGTTTTCTGAAAAAGCTATGTTTCTATGTCAGTCGTTGTTCGATTTTTCAAAAATAGCAGACCCACAAGCTCGTAGCGCGCCACTCGGTGGCGCACTATGAGCTTGTAGATCTGCTATTTTCCAACATAGTGCCAACACCAAAAGGGGTTCCTGCCCAAAATGGGTTAAAGGGACATTGGACTTAGCAGGGCAAACCAGTGACAATAAGCGAAATGATGTTGTCTTCTCCTCACCTGAGGTATTGTTACTGGTTCATGTTAATGTTAATACATATAAAACTGTAGGAAATCTCATATATATCGGCCACTGTCAAATACTAAATGCCAGATAATATATTTCGATGAACTTGAAACCTGTACTTTTTATGTTTGGGTTAATTATGTCTACTGTATGTCACAATAAAATTGAGATAACACCTGAGATGTACCTAGAGATTTGGAATTTTAACAATTCGTTGTAACTTTTAGAAATGGGTTGTATTGCTGAAATTGTTTGTATTTATCGTAAATTGTTTCATTTTTACACGGGCAAAAATAAGACTTTCTGTACATCTTAACATTCTATACAGCTGATTGTTTAATCAAATTATATACACAGAATAAATTAGTTGTAGTGGAAGCAAATAAAGTGGTAATTTATGTTATTATTTTTAAACCATTCAGTATATTTTCTGATGTACTATATGTCTTTTATCATTGTGTGCACACTAACAGATCTTGTTTTTTATCAAGCCCAGAAATGAAGGAATGAATGGTCTGTGTCTGTGAAAACATTAAAATAGATTTTCCTGATGAGCACTAGGTGTTGTGAAATGTCCCTTTTGTGCAGTGTTTATACATGTGCATGTGAGTAAATGTGATGTATGGCTAGTGTTATGACCTGGCTCTTGGGCCATAACAAAGGAGGAAGACACACAGCTGTTTAAAAGTGCACAAACCAATATTTATTTACAATATAAACAAACATAATTATGAATCAAACAATACTAGAGTACTAAGGTGGAGTGTGTTAATCAGTAGATCAGTAGTGTAAGTGAGTGGATGTGTGGTGGGTGTAGTGTGGGGTGTTGAATGGTGCAAAGATGCTGCTTCTCTTATGGAAGGAGAGAGGAAGGAGGCAGGAAAGCACAGAACAATACTACAAAACAAGGCACAGCCAAAACAACAACAGAGTAACAGTAAACCAAAACCAAACACCACATTAAGGCCAAATACAGAACATACAGAATAAGTCCAAAACCTACTTAGGTTCCAAGTGTTCAAGGCAACACACATGACACGCGCTTTCTTTAACATTCAAGGTATTACAGAACATGAACTCAACACAAAATGAAAATGGTCACATCATAATAAAGAGTTCAGGGTTTGGAGTCACGGCTCAAATACAAAGGCAGAGGGGTGGGGCGTGACAGTTCTAACCCTTGCCCACTAAGCCCATTGTAAGAGCCATTATGACCTAATGTTTTGCTGATTGACAGTGTCACTGCAGCTTATTGGTCAGTGTCTGGGCCAGCCCAGGTACTTAACCAGGCTCCTGATCAGGTACAGGTGTTGCCAGTGCAGTGGCAGACGGCAGAGGCTAACAGTTTTCTACTGTGTTCAGGACGGCTGGTCGACCTGTGTTTGTTACTGTTTCTTTCTGATTATTAATTTGTATCTGTATGTTGTATAGGACAATGACTGCGGAAAATAAAGCAAAGTTAAACTCAACGGACAGTTTTGGAGATCAGTTTGTACTGGCACACTTACTGTAAGAGCTTCCACCTGGCCGTCGGCAACCAGTAGTGACATTAAGTATAGGACTTTAGGCACTACACCCATTAATAACCTATATATAGGACCCAGACATGGGTGACCAGTTCTAAGCCATGCCCACTTAGCCCATATATAACCCACAAGGGACCCATGTATGGGTGTGTGGACACACCTGAAGTAGAATGTTAAGTTAGGAAAAACACAAAATGGAGATAGGAGGTTTCTGCCTGACAGCATCGACATACTGTACGCATTCATATTATATTGTACATAATCTATCTATTTCATGCAGCACCACATCTCCTGTCATGCTGTCATCTGACCACTAGAGGAAGATAGAGGGCAGATGTGACTTATGGCGGAGATTTGATAGTCTGTGAGTGTTTGTTTCCTGTTTAACAAATTAACATTATCTTTCTTCATAATAATATGAGTCCAAGCCTCACGCCATTGCACCAAAAAAGAGCTGTTCGTGTATTTGTATGTTTTTATTATTATTCTTTAATTTACCCAGGGAAGTAGCTGAGCACAGGTGCTCATTTTCAGCAACACCCTGCACATAGAAACACACACACACACACACACACACACACACACACACATTAAAACCTGGGAGCTGACCAGTACAACCACAGTCTGTGGTTGTACTGGTCAGCTCCCATGTTTTAATGTATGTCTTCAATGCAGCCAGATAACGTCAGTCATCGCGTGCGTGCGTGCGTGCATCTTTGCAGTGGGGGTTCTGAGTGTGTGGGGGGGAGCTTGAGCTGTGGTGAGACTGGGATCCATAATGATAATGACGCACGTGCATGTTTTTAAGTCATCAGGTCGTGCGCGCCACCTCTTGGTCACACCCACACCACACACGCGCACAGACAGAGTCACTGACCCACACGCCCAAACAGGCACGCCACGCTGCTGCAGTGTTTGTTACAGAAAGCCATTTGTTTTACTTTTAATATTAAACACCTCGGAATGTAACTTTCATTGACATGGAGTTAATGAGAGTCGACGGTGTTTTTTATCAGGCTGGTGAGAAAACTAGACAAAAATAAAAGAAACGCTTCTACAAGAAGCTGTGGAATCAGAAGTAGGCCTTATATGTCCAGCAGCTGATCATCAAACTCAGCCAGGTGAGTGTTTGCATGTGTTACTGTTAGCTTAGCTCAGTGCTTTACAACCTTTTACACATCAAGGCCCATTATTTAATAATTTTATCGGTAAAAAAAGAAAAGGGGTATTTTACCTAATTACTAAATTTCCAGGACTTTTACTTCACTTTTACCACTACATCTCAGAGGCAAATATTCTACTTGTACTACATTCATTTGAAAACTTCGTTCCTGTAATGTTAGTTTGTACATTTACATCAGTGCCAGTGGTGGTTTTCAACCCTCTTCATATCAAGGCCCATTGTTTATTGGGCATTCGAGCCACGGAACCACCATTTGATGTCTTAAATCCCATCTCTTCTCCCTGGCTTTCAATGATGTTTGTCCTAATTAACCTGTGTAATATTTGTGTTGCTTTGGTGTTGTTTTATTATGCTGTTTGTGTTGATTTGCTTGTTTCATGATCGTGTAGCCTACGCCCTACAGCACTTAATTTGGTTGAGCTTGTTCTGGTCTTTGCAAATGTGCTCTAGAAATAAAGTTTGATTTGATGACATTTAGCCTCTCAGACCCAAAACTAAAGAATAGTTTGGTCTCGTTGGAGTTTGTCCACACGTCCATGCTGTGTTGATGTTGGTACCATTGGGACAGATAAAAGGCAAACGTTGATCAAAATTAATTTCCATCTAATTGTGTAGACTTCTTATGGCCCTCTGGAGTGAGTGTGGAAATATAATATAGTGGTCCTCTGGAGTGAGTGTGGAAATATAATATAGTGGGCCTCTGGAGTGAGTGTGGAAATATAGTGGCCCTCTGGAGTGAGTGGAACTATAGTGGCCCTCTGGAGTGAGTGTGGAAATATAGTGGCCCTCTGGAGTGAGTGTGGAAATATAGTGGCCCTCTGGAGTGAGTGTGGAACTATAGTGGCCCTCTGGAGTGAGTGTGGAACTATAGTGGCCCTCTGGAGTGAGTGTGGAAATATAGTGGCCCTCTGGAGTGAGTGTGGAAATATAGTGGTCCTCTGGAGTGAGTGTGGAAATATAGTGGCCCTCTGGAGTGAGTGTGGAAACATAGTGGCCCTCTGGAGTGAGTGTGGAAATATAATATAGTGGCCATCTGGTGTGAGAGTGGAAATATAATGGCCCTCTGGAGTGAGTGTGGAAATATAATATAGTCAGGGCTGCACACAACTTTTTTGGTCTAGTACTCAGAGGAGCACCTGGAGGAGTTACTTGGTCTAGTACTCAGAGTAGCACCTGGAGGAGTTACTTGGTCTAGTACTCAGAGGAGCACCTGGAGGAGTTTCTTGGTCTAGTACTCAGAGGAGCACCTGGAGGAGTTACTTGGTCTAGTACTCAGAGGAGCACCTGGAGGAGTTACTTGGTCTAGTACTCAGAGGAGCACCTGGAGGAGTTACTTGGTCTAGTACTCAGAGGAGCACCTGGAGGAGTTACTTGGTGCTCCAGCCTCCTAAAATGCGGCGACCCGTCTCGCCGGATGGATAAAAGAGGGATGCATGAATAACTTATAGCAAAACAATATTTATTGGATAAGGGAACAGAGCAGCTCCAGGGGGAGCAGTTGGGGGTTCAGTGACTTGCTCAAGGGCACTTCAGTGGTGTTGGGCGAGTGAGGACAATCACTTCCCCACCCAGATCTTTCCTGCCCGTCTGGGGAATCGAACCAGCAACCTTTCGGCAACAAGGGTGCTCCTCTAACCCTTAGGCCACCGCTGCCCACAAAAATGTCTAAGCTATCTGAGGCTTGTGACTTGAATACTATACAGCTGTCTATTTTATTATTTAAGCCAAGACATTCTGGGCTATCTCCATGGGCGCCCTCTCGTGTGCGTGTAGCCTACTGTTACTGTATGCGTGAGCGCTTCATTCGCCCCAGGGAAGTCCCACTTTCATTACTGGGGTCATCACTTCCTTATGAAGGTTTAAACATCTGTTCACTTCCATGACCTAAGACTCTTAGCAAGGATTGGGACTAGAGAGAGAGGCCTGTGGCCAAATACAGAGGTTGATAACCTTTTTGCGCCACTGCCAACTTTGGGACAGCAAACATACATTTTGCATTTTTAATGCTCAATAGGAACACACAAGGTCATTCATAAATCATAACACATGCTGTCTGTCTGTCTGTTTAAGTTCCGACTGAGTATAGGCTACTGCATAAATGTAAACTGAGTATAGGCTACTACATCAATGTAAACCAAGACTATTTAGTCTTTAGTTCTTTACCATTATTTCAGTATATAACTTATGGCAATTAAATAATCATCTGTTGATAGGTGGTGGAAATGGAGTGCTAGGAATAATGAGGAAAGCCTGCCTAATGATGTAGTGAAATATCTGCGCTCCAATAACAGCATGATCTGCTAACAGATAGTGTTATTTACCCCGGGGCGTTGAGGAGGGTAATAGACCATGCAACGACACACGCAAGAATCATAAACTCAACACGGTTGATATCATTATGTGGTTTTATTTAGCTGTCAGAAAACACACACAGCCTTGAAGTCAGTCGGCCAATCAGTCGGCCGGGGCATCCATTCAGTCAAGTCAATATGGAGTGTTGGCAACATTGTTCAGAGGCACTGCATTAATGTGGTTTTCACAGAGAAAACAGTGTTCAGAGGCACTGCATAATGTGGTTTTCACAGAGAAAACACAGTGTTCAGAGGCACTGCATAATGTGGTTTTCACAGAGAAAACGCAGTGTTCAGAGGCACTGCATTAATGTGGTTTTCACAGAGAAAACACAGGGGGCACAACTAGGAATTTGGTGGCCCCTCCATGGTGATGGGGCAGCTATAGGGCTCTTTTCCCTGAAGAGGACCTCCTAGGTCGAAACGTTGGACAATAAATATACAGCATCGTGGCTACGAGTGTGTTTCTCATTTTTACGCAGCTATAGGGCTCTTGCCAGCAATCAATAGTGTACAGTCATACAGTGTAAGTGTAGGTACATCACATTGCGACTTCTGAGCTTGTACAATATGCTATTTCAGCTATGAATACAGTTGTGCGTTGTGATTTTGACCCATTGGTGGGCCTTAATTGGGCAAACCACTGTTCTAGATTGATTTGATTTGCAATTGAATGCAGGTGAATGTCAGATACAGGTAAAGGTACATTTCATGTCAAGTTGAAATGGCAGGTAAACAAATCAATCTGCTTTTTCAACAAAGTACATTACCGGCTTCCATGCTACGGTTTCTCAGCAACTGGTGCTGATGCTGCACTGCTACTGTACTACTACTACTGTACTACTACGGTGCCTCAGTGAAATCCATATATCATGCCCTGATTCCTACTGTAGGTAAATACACAGCATCGTCAGTGTGTGAGTCATATCCCCTCGCTTTCTGTAAACATTTGATAAAGGTTTGTTGAGAGGCAAATATACTGTACAATTGTAAGAAAGTTTATTTTTTGATTAAATTATATTGTAATAATATATTTATTCTGAACAGCACTTTCTCTTTTGATATTCAGTGCAAAATATATGTACCACCTGTCTCACACTCACAGTATATAGACTTAGGTTACAGTGAATATAGCTGAATCAGGATTTTGACAACAGAACAGACCCTGTTGTCAAAATGTCTGACCACAGTTACTGTACTACAGCTGCAAAAGTGCAAACCATATTAGAATATGATATCACTGATCATGCAAAAAAAAAAAAAAAGATATATAATTTTTTGTGGTACAATAAAAGAAATAAAAATAATCATCAACAATGACATGTTGAAGCCCGATGGACTAGACCAGATACCACCACAGATATGTACAGTACACTGTACAGTATGCTGAACACATCATCATCTTTAACAGCTTTGATAACAGTATTGGTTACTAATAGCAAACAAATTAGTATAGTAGAACAAAACATACAAAACATTAATAGTATCTGAACAAATAGACATGGGCATGGCTAGATGGAAAACAAGCGCAAACAGGACCAGGGGCATTTAACCTTTCAAAATTTCCAGGCCGAAAAAAAAAGCAGTGTTACATAACCATTAATGCATTCAAATCCATTTAATAAAAAAACAGGCCAAACAGTGGCCCGTAATGAAATGCCAAGCCTTTAATGCCTTTGTGTAGTCATCAGCCTTGTTGGCCTGAAACCCTTTAAAATGCCTCTATACAAATTCCCTGATGATGGTGAATTTTTTGACAGCAAATATCTGGCCCATATTCCAGGCTCTTTCACATGACCAATAAGAGCAAGCGTAGAAGTTATATAAATATTCAGGATTATAACAAGAGTCAATTGTCACAAAAAGTCTTATTTCTATATCAGAAATATATATATACAAATGCATTTCTATAAATCATCTCATGGACCCTAGGGAGGCCATGTTGACCACTAGATTGGGGAACCACAGCATGTTTACAACTCTGATAAAGTACACTCCTGATATGTTGGCCATCACCGGAATGCCAGACTATAAAAAGGCTTTTTTCTAGTCAATGTTTTGATGTAGAGTCAAGCGTGAGTTCTGAGATCACATTTTCAATGGAAGTTCTTCGGACCACTAGTCCCATGGCCTTTGTTGTTGATCCCTTCTTTCTTCTGCAATGAATTATTCTATTACAGTTTGATGATGGCGTTATTCAAAGATGACCAGTATTAGATGCACATCACGCTCCCCTTTCAGCGTAATGCATAATAGATTACTCTGCTACCGATTGAGCTAATTCAATCCAGGCGTATACGAACACTTTAAGGGATGATAGTAGACTCCATCAACTCTGTTATTGTGTCTACAGTAAGAAACTCTTCCTCTAGTACAGTAGAGTTCACCACCGGACCTACAGCTTTGGTTACAGCTCTGCCTTGGTTCTTTTCTGATTAAACTGCATGGCACTGTTGGTTTATGTAACAGCCTAGCCTTTGCCCTCTCCCTGTCTCTCTCTCTCTCTCTCTGGTTTAAATCCCACAGTTGTTCTTATCACAGTACTATTCCGTTTCACTGTGAGACTCTTCCATGTGTTTGTGTTCCTCTACTAGACGTGAAGCTGAGTTCTGAACTAGAGTTCTCAAACTCTGCCCGAATCCGACAAGCTAGGCCCAACCCGACCCAACGTTTTAGGCTAATCAGTAGGGCCGGGGTGGGGCCCTCGGGTTCCATGAACAAATATATATATTTAATTTGTTTATAATAATAAAAACAATAGTTCTGTTCTGTCTGTTTGTGAATATTATCTATTATGAAGATGGTGCCTACTGGCGTTTCACTTTTACTCTGTGTAGAGTTCTCAAATTCTGCACAAACCCCCGACGCTTTAGGGCCGGGTCGGGCCTTTAATCTATTCTGATTAGTCGGGCCGGGCCTTCATTTTCGGGCCCGATGAGAACTCTTTTCTGAACAGCTCACCACAGCTAGTTAACACAACCAGAAACGTCTATGATGCCACCTTCAATTTGCGCAACTACAGTACTCTTCTGGAACAGTCGATCTGACTTTTTTACATTTTTATAACTTTATATATTCTTAATAATGGGGAAAAAAGTGCAGTGTTTTTTTGTGTTTTTCCGTACCCCCCCCCCCCCCAAGATGAAGAAAACAAAAGAAATGTTTTCTGTTTATCTGTTAAGAGGCTCATAGAATCAGCAATAAATTATTCATGTACTGTACACAGTATTTTCTTTGTACAGTAGTCCTATGTGTAGTAGCAGTTGACCTTTATGTAATAGTTTAAATCAGTTACAGATGCAGTGCCATCACTTTAAGTAAGAAAATAAGCTTTCAACCCTAGTTTTAATAGCTTTTCTTTGAGGCAGAAACCTCATATCTCCATATTATTTCAACTTTTTTTTATTTATTTTTTATTAATGCCCTATTTCATCGTCACTAAAAAGTAGCAGAAATAGCCAAACTACGAGCTCACAACGTATCACATCGCGACCCCCTCAAGGACCCCTGGGGGTCCCCGGACCCCACTGGCTTATTCTGTACCAGTCCGAAATGCTCTGGACTGTACATTGCAACTTGCAATCTAATTTCAGGTGTAAACACTTTATGCAGCGTGGTGTATCCTTAGAAGAACATGCATGGCCCGGCCCGACCCGCGGGCCTAGTGGTCCGGACCGCCGGCCTAGTGGTCCTAGTGGCGCCTACTGTATAGCCAGGCCCGCGGGCCTAGTGGTGCCTACTGTATAGCCAGGCTCAATGTAGCCTGCCTTTGCTGCGTGTCATCCCCATCTCTCTCACCCCATTTTCTACTATCAATAGAGGCATGAATAAAAAGCCCCAAATCAAATCTTAAAATAATATATAGGAGAAAAAAAAGGACATGCATATTCAGGAGACACATCTGCTAAGGTCAGGGTGGTTGTGTTTGGACTGGAGGACGACTATTGAGATGCAAAAGATATCTATATAATATGAGGAGGGAAAACGTTAGAACAAGTTTGAATGGTGTCTTTTTTTTAATTTGTGGTCGAGTCAGCTCCTGGGTGTCGACCATACAGAGACACAACACAAACATATTCATATAGGGAAGACTGATTAAAACAATCGAACAAATTACCGGCATTAATAATTACATTGTCATCTAACAAGACCCAAATATTCAATAGCATAGTGTATAGATAATACTGACTGTACTTAAATGGGTTTGAGTTCATATGCTGTAAATATGTATATGGTAGTCAACCCACCCTTTCGCCTGCTCTCTGTGAAAGGGCCAATAGGGTTTGCCAGGGTTAATGTTGATAGGCTAGCTGCTAGGCTATCCCCAGTGTTTACTTCTTATCCCGTTTCCCACCACAGGGCCAAATGGAACACTTTAAAGCTTCTATTTATGTCACCCCCTTTCGGTCAGGTAACTCGGTTGAGTTTGATTCTCAATGAAACATATGGTGTTTTCATCTTCATTATCTGTGTTAGACACGGTGAACATGCTGCTGGCTCTATAGGCCCACTTGGCAGTGTGTGGCGAGTGGCTGTTCACTCCTTGACGTGATGCCTTTTTTAACTGCAGGGCGTTAAACCAGCTGTGAACGACTGCAGCGTCTCTGTGCTGCTGCTGCATGCAGTCGCGTGCAGGCGTTCGTGGTCTCTTATCCCACATCGTATCTCCACTCCATTCTATCAATACTCTCCCTTTCCTCGCCTGCCGGTCTCCCTCCCTGCATCGCTTACCAGAGCCTATAGACGACTTAAAGTGCATTCACACACCGGACCGCAATCGAAAATAATCACGTCGCTTGAAGTGCAGGAATCGCGAGGAGTTGCGTGTACATGGAGTGGTTACTCCCAATGCCTCGTCTACAGTACAGTACATATCATACATGCAGGTTCCACAGTCTCTTTTCTGTTGTTGTATCTGTATACTGTACATGTGTGTAGGGTGGTAGCCCTATATACTGACAGTCCACCCTCCTCTCTCCAACTTCACTTCCCTCTTGCCTCAAATTCTCTCTGAATATACCCCAGGTTGTCCACCACAGTGCAGTATTTAAATTTGAACTCTTAATACTTTGGCCTTGTGCTATTTGCTTTATGCCCCCCCCCCCCCCCCCCCCCGCCTCTCTCTCCATTCACCCTCCACCTCTTGCCCCCCCCCCCCCCCTCTCTCTCTCTCACCCCCCCAAACCCCCCCCCCTCTCCACCCCTGATCCATCATCGTTCTCCTCCTAACTGTAGCCCAGGTTTTCCATCTCACTCCGGTATCTTAACTCGGACACTTTAGCTTTGTGCTGCTTGCTCTCCAGGTGCAGTCTGAAGTCGCTCTCCTGCTCGGCTCCACAGTTGCACATGGAGCAATAGAACTGCCCGCTGGGCGTGACGCACATGGCCAGGTCCCTGGGGATCCGCTGCCTCGGTCTGGGGTTGTAGTACGGCCCTGAGGGGGGAGAGAGAGAGAGAGAGAGGGAGAGAGAATGAGATGAGAGTCAGCAGTACTTTTTATCCAAAACATGGAGAGCTCGGTAGATTTCGAGTTATTCAGCATTTTAGTCAGCCTGTATAGAGCGTCGCAGTCCCGCCCCCTTTCAGAACGACGAGTGGCCCAGGAAATGATTCTCCATTAATTTTCCCCATAGGCTTTTCAAAAAGTATTTATTTAAAGACGGTTACGCCAACCGGATCATGACAAATCATGACAATAAACACAATGTTTTGGGCCGATCAAATAATTAGTAAGAAGAAAAACAAAACAAATAGTGTTGTATCCTGCCTTTATTTTCTTCTTTCAAATTATTTGATCGGCACAAAATATTGTGTTTGTTGTCATGATTTGTCACGATCCGAGTTGGCTTTGTCCGCGGCGTAACCGTCTTTATATAAATACTTTTTGAAAAGCCTATGGAGAAAATGAAAGGAGAATCATTTCCTGGGCCACTCGTCGTTCTGAAAGAAATCAACGATCCGGTTTCATATCAATAATAAAGCTTATCAGACGTTACTTCAGAAGCAGTTTACCGGTTGAATTCCAACTGGCGGAACCTTCCGTCAGAAGCAGTACATGTGTTAACTGTGCCGTATTAAGAAGCTCTCTGTTGTTTCAGGTCGCTTCTCGCCCTCAGGCGTCTTACTGGTTCCATTTTGAGATAATTATTATAGTGTGTGCAAAGTTGACATTTTGACCAGCGGGTGGCACTAGATGACTAAGGTCACAGGATCACTCAAATGGTGAGGGGTCATCCTTCAGGGAGCCCCCATGGCAATCCAGCCAGTAATTCTCTGAATAATTTGTTTGGGACCAGACAGATGGACGGACTGACCCTGCTTCTGAAAATAAACACAATGAGAAAGGATGGGGCAGATGCAGGAGTCTAATTTAGTTTAGAGTGCTTGAATTCTTATGCAAAAAAATAAATACCTTCCAGAATATGAAAGCAAGGGAGAGGGAGCATCAGAGACGTGCCCATGTGTGTGTAGTGTACTGATTCTGACTGTATCCTGAGATCCACATAATGTCCTAGTTTCTTAAGGATATAAGGATACATGTTTTATTTTATTTTATGAAAGTCTAAAATTATTAAATATGTCAGTAATTTCTTTGTATATTTCTGTTATTTGTCATGTCTGCCCTGTGCAACCTACTGTATGATTACAAAGCCTAAAAGGCAAACATAAAATTATATTTATATTCATAGAGTTCCAATGTTCCATGCCAATGACTCAATTAAATCGTAAATGGCAATTATTTGTGTTAATCTTCAACGTTGTAACGGTGACAGTTCTAATAATGCTGCCAAGTATTTGACGAGACATGACGGGCCCTCCGCGGCTTTAATTAGACGCTGGAGAAGTGTGTTCCCCTTAGGTTGTTGTGCTGGTGATGACGGATCCGGATGGTGCTAGCCTAGGCATTAGTCTAATGAAGTGAGAGTGAAACACGATGCTAGCATTGACTATGAGCTTTTGTTTGAGTGCATCGCTAGACAAACTTCATGGCACAAGTTTGTCTGACTTCTGGGATTTACTTTATTACTATTACTTTATGTCAGGGTGCGATCAGAGAGGACCCAAAAGCAGTACGACAAAAAGGCAAGATTCACAGTTCAGGATGTTTATTAAACTATAACTTCCCATAAAACGGGGCAGGCAAAACAAGGACACAGTAAACACGCTGACATGAAATGACGATCTGACATTAAAGGGACTGAACAAACTGGGGTATATAAATAGACAAAGACTAACTAGACACAGGTGAACTCAAAATACAATCAAACACAGGATAGGCTAACAGGACAAAGAGGACACAGGTGAAAACACTGACACATCACAAGGTAGGTGAGACAAGGTAGGGAACAGCAACTAGGCAAACAGGAAACACTAGGGACCATACTACAGATACACAAACCAAGAGGGTAACAGAAAACCAAACGGAACAAGACATGGCAAAAATACTGAACATAAAACAACCACATAACCATTAAGGTCAAGCCACATATTAGTCCAGTGGTTTGGACCTAAGTCAATGCTCAAATACAAAGGCAGAGGAGCGAGGCGTGACACTTTATGCACAAATGGTTCTACAATGTGTAGGTAAGTAAGGTAACCAAGTTCTGCCATCATCAGAATATAACATGTTGCATCCTATAGTATTGAAATTAACTACCGGGTGAAAACCATAAAGTCCACTTAATCCAGCCAGCCAAAACCTTTAAGAAAGTGTATGGTGTGCACGTATTCAGTACACCCACTCATGATGTCAGTAGGATACAAGTAAGACGCGCAAACGCGGGAAGCGAACGCAGCTCGTACATATTTGTGGTTTTTTAAGATTTTTTTAAAAGTTACGTTTATTTTTAAATTAAGTTTTTTTTAAGTTAAGGTGTGTGTGTGTGTGTTATTTTTTTAAGTTAATTGTTTTTTAAGTTAAGTTTTTTTAAGTTAAGTTTTTTTTAAGTTAAGGTGTGTGTGTGTGTGTGTGTGTGTGTGTGATAGAAAGTGTAAGAAAGTTGCAGAGGTGTCAACATCAATGCCTTTCTCTACCCCTTTGTTTCTGTGGATCTCTCCCTCTCTCTCTCCTCAAGTGACTCTCTCTCTCTCTCTCTGTCTCTCATTCCCTGGGGGATGCAGAGGCGTTGAAAGAAGAGACAGCGCGCCTGTTTGCCTGTCTGCCTGCCTGCCTGTCTGTCTATCTGTCTGCCTGCCTGTCTGTCTGTCTATCTGTCTGCCTGCCGGTCTGCCTGTTACTGATGGTTCCACTATACCGTGCCACCATACAACAACAACACAACATGCCACACAGCTGCTGTCAGAGTGGTAAGCTGCAGGGTGACTGGCTGCAGGGTGAGTGGCTAAACACCTGGTAACATTACCACCACCGGAGCCTGCCCGCCTGGCCGTGTGCCTGACTCACTGATTGGCTGGCCGAACAGCCTCCCACTACCACTATACTGGCATCGGTATTATATCAACATTCTACGTTTACAGTCAATACTGTGAAACGACGAGTCATTTCAGGATCATGTATTCCGAATTAAATGTTTCCGTGCAGTAAGATTCAGTACAGGAGCTTTTGGAGGGATTTAAACACAATTGAATTAACTATTATTGTATATTTAAGGTTATTTTTGGCAGCTTTTGCTTCGATAACCGTACAAACTGGCTGCACACACAGCACCAGTCATTATTTTATTTCACTTTATCACAGCTGTAATCAATAATAATAATAATAATAATAATAATAATACCTTTTGAAACGAAGTTACAAAGTGCTTCACTGAGAATAAAAACAATCCACAATGCATTAAGATACGATAAGTAAACAGTTATAAAAATGAGTTTTCAGGAGGGATTTGAAACGGTGGGTGGACTCTGTGAGCCTGATCTCCAGAGGGAGGCCATTCCAGAGGGTCGGAGGTCTGAAAGCAAAGGCCCGATTGCCTTTTTGATTTTAGCTTTGATGTTGGGATTTGAGCGTTGCGCCTGACCTACGCTGTAAAGACTATCATTTGCTTGGGCGGAAGTTGCGGGAAATGACGTTGATGCTTTACAAATCAAAATCTGTTTACATTCCCCCTGCGAATGAAACAAGTGTTGTGATTGGTCGGGAAAATATGGTATCCGGGGGAAATACATCTGACGGATGTTCCGGACGATTCGTCCGCCGATAGCTTCTCTGCCTTACGTTGTGACCAGGCTTTTCTTTATGCTTCTCTGCCTTACGTTGTGACCAGGCTTTTCTTTATGCTTCTCTGCCTTACGTTGTGACCAGGCTTTTCTTTATGCTTCTCTGCCTTACGTTGTGACCAGGCTTTACTTTATGCTTCTCTGCCTTACGTTGTGACCAGGCTTTTCTTTATGCTTCTCTGCCTTACGTTGTGACCAGGCTTTACTTTATGCTTCTCTGCCTTACGTTGTGACCAGGCTTTACTTTATGCTTCTCTGTCTTAGGTTGTGACCAGGCTTTACTTTATGCTTCTCTGCCTTAGGTTGTGACCAGGCTTTACTTTATGCTTCTCTGCCTTACGTTGTGACCAGGCTTTTCTTTATGCTTCTCTGCCTTACGTTGTGACCAGGCTTTTCTTTATGCTTCTCTGCCTTACGTTGTGACCAGGCTTTACTTTATGCTTCTCTGCCTTACGTTGTGACCAGGCTTTACTTTATGCTTCTCTGCCTTACGTTGTGACCAGGCTTTTCTTTATGCTTCTCTGCCTTACGTTGTGACCAGGCTTTTCTTTTCGCAGATAAGTAAGCCTGGGACCGAGGCTACCCCGGGATACGATATTTATTCGACCAATCACAACACGTTCACGGAGATGTAAACAGATTTGTGAAGCGTCAACGTCATTTCCTTGAGCAGTACTTCTGCCCAAATCCCGCAACTTCTGCCCAAAATAAACGATACCGTCTACAGCGTTGGTCTTGTCCAGCATGAGTACGGCGTGAAGTTCATAAGGAAATATCTCCCTGACTAAACAGAGACACCTTATTAGTAGAGAGGAATAACCTAGCTTTGAATCTCTGAGAGGACATGGAAGTTATGAACTGCACCTTTTTATAATGAAATGTATTTCAGTTATTGCTTACCTGGCATAGCCACAGGTATCTGTGGGCTACGGCGATTTTTCACTAGCCTGTACTCGCTACCGTCCTTCCTGTTTCTCCGCTGGTTTGTCTCGCTGCCTTCCCTGAAACACAGATATGTATGAACCTTTATTGTGAAAGGATATCCCCCTGAGATGTATCATCTCGTTTTCGAGGGGGTCCTCGAGGGGGTCCAGCAATATGTGCGGAACATGGAACAACAAACTAGTGTGTGACTCGTGGTAGACTGCAAGATAATAATAAACAAACTAAACATGGTGGAGGAGACAAAAAAAAGCAGCTATAGCACTTTGTTGTTCAAAGATTGTGTTTCATTATCATTTTGAGCCCAGGTGTGGTTTTCATTTAGTCTGTAATTCATACAGAGTAAAAGTCTTAGTGTTAATTTAACTCAAATGAGTGTACAAATGGAACCAGATGGACCCATCATCATGTGTTCATCATACAGCACTGTTTTCAGAGTTAAATAAACATTGCAGAATATGGGGGGGGGGGGGGGGGGGGGCTGCAAATGTTAGGGTGAGAAAAAAAGTTACTTTTGGCAGGGAGTAATAATTAAAGTGACTATTACTTTTTTTTAAAGTAATATTACTGTTTAAGAGTAACTTTGACAACACTGTGTATAACATTCTAAAGAATGAAAGTATAAGATTTGTAATTAGTACAACCCTGAGCAGTTTTGTGACAGTAAACTGTGACCATATTATTTGAGTAAATCCAGTTTAGATGTAATTATGTTCAAAATATACAGTTGTTGTGCTCGTCAAAGATTTTCTTTTTTTACACTTTACAAATCAGCAAGTTCACAAAGTTTGTGAATATCATTAAATGTAACAGTGAAATATTTCTCACGTATACCCTGGCCTATACACACATACCGGTATACCCCTATTTGAGAAACACTGTCACGTCCTGTCCTAGGACGTACCACACCCTCTGTTGCCTCCCTTCCCCTGGCTGATTGTGAGACTGTGTCCACCTGCGCTTCTAAGCTGAAGAGACTTTGGTTAATGAGCATAGAGGTATATTAGGGACCAATTAGGTTTTATTGTTAGGTTGCTCTATTATAACACTGTGTTTCCCAAGAGTGGGACTTTATGTTATATATGCCCTGGGAGGGTTTTCTGAGTTATAATAAAGTGCTTGAGTGCAAGTCGTTGTTGCCTGGATTATTCTGCATACGGGTCCAAATACTGAGGTGTTCCTGACAGTAACAGTGACATATTTCTCACGTATACCCTGGCCTACACACACATACCCCTATTTGAGAAACACTGCCCTATTCAGCCGTTATTGTGCTATTTTTAGGCCCCCCCCCCCCCCCCCCCCCTTGAAAACAGGTTGCTTTCTAATGCATCGCTGCATGAGAAGAGGTCTCTGTTCGTTGTACAAAACTGCAATTCAGCTTCTTTTTTTACCCAAACTTACGTGTTATTATTAGTGTTGTGCTGCTGAGCCTCGGCCAGCCGTAGCCTCTTGGCATGGTTCTTGCCCTGGTAATGGGCCTGTGCTACTGCGGGGAACTGAAGGAGGCGTCACACAGCTTGCAGTAGTCATGCTCTGTGGCCAAAATAACTCTGGCAGCCCCTTTATAAAGTGCCTGGATAGGAGAGAGAGAGAGACAGAGAGAGAGAGAGAGAGAGAGGTGTTAGAGAGGAGGCGATGAGAGGGAGTGTGGAGAGGAGAGAAGGGGATCAAATGCAGTGAATGGGAAGAGGGATCATTCTGAGCTCCTTGAACTATAGATTATGGACCATGCTCACCCTTTCCTCAATAGCTGATCCACCATGATGTCCCCGGAATCATTACCTCTGCTTGGATGCAATGCCATCCTCCTCTTTTTGTCCCCCGTATAGACTATATTCACACAGAGGCCATCTTGCCATTACCATTTAGGCCTGAATTTAAAAATAATAATAATAATAATTCCACATGTTCATGATTTAAAAAAAATAGCAGACCTACAAGCTCGTAGCGCGCCACTCGGTGGCACGCTATGGGCTTGTATAAATCTGCTATTTTTTCAATAGCTAAATTATAACAATGTTTAAAACACCAAAAGGGGTTCCCGCCCATCCCAAAATGGGTTAAAGTGAATGGCACAATGCAAAAGGCCAACATGGTCACGGTGTGAATAATGGTATCTTTACGCTGAGTTTTGGGGCCTCACCTGTCTGCTTGTGTCACCCTCATTGGGCCCAGCAGCTCCACCAAGTACTGTCGTCTGGCTGACCGTCGTCTCCAGGACCTCTGGGGTCCTGATGGCTGGTGGCTGCTGACTGCCTGCATAGAAATTTCTCAGCTTCTTACTGTGGTTCTTTCCCTAGAAAAGGGAGAGTGAGGAAGACGAGGAGAGAGGAGAAGAGGAGAAGAGCAGCGAAGAGAGGGAAGGACAGGTGAGGAGAATTAAGGTACATGACTATAATGAAACCATGTGGAAAACCATGTGGGGTCACGCGTTGGGCCACATCGGCATATGCAATGGCACAAATGCAGCCGCCCTCAATAACCCATTTTTTAAGCGACGTCGTCATCAAAATCAATCAATCAATCAAAATCAATCAATCAATCAATTTGATACAGTGAAGTGTTGTGTTGTTTTGTTTTTTTCTGCTCTCACTTGAATTTTTACAATTTCTATTTGCTTTTATCCGAACTAATAGTTGAATATATAGTCTGTTGAATACTGACTTTTTAACAATTGTGAACTTTTTAACAATTGTATGAATACTGGAATGTTTATTGTTATGTGGACCCCAGTAAGACTAGCTGGTTGCTATGGCACCAGCTAATGGGGATCCTTAATAAAAATCAATCAATCAATCAAAATGAAGATGAAGATTAGAGAAAGATGAAGATTAGAGAGCACTTTCTGTATTACATATGCCCTGTTTCCTTCATTTTAGAGGATGTAATTTCAAAATGGAAGCATCCTCTCAATATTACCAGAATTGCAATGTACAGTATCACTGATATAAACATTCATGATGATGAATATTCTCATAGCAGTTACAGCATGTAAATAAAACTGTTGTGCTCCTTAGTCCTTTTGACTTTAATTTAGGTAAGTAAATTATGCATTTTGCTTCAACAAAAGTCAAATATAATAACTAGATAATTAATCTATCAACATAATTCATGACATTCAAAGATGATTAAGTTTGCATGCTTGCGATGTGCTATAGCGCATGTGTGTGCAGGCTTATGTGCGTGCGGAACTGCATGTGTGTGCGTGTGTGCTCCATCAGACCTGGTAGTGAGCTTGGGCCTGCTGAGCAGAGTTGAGGGTAACGTTGCAGAGTTTACAGTAGAGAGGTTTACACAGTTCTTCTAGCACCAGCAGAGGGCCTTCTTCCTGCTCCTCCATGCCCAGCGTCGAGCCCTCATCCTGGGACTGCTCGCTGGACGCAGGGGCCGCCTGGGCTGGTGGTAGTGGACCAGCGAGAGGACCGGGAATGGGGCCAGAAATCAGGGCTTGGATGGAGGCTGGGATCGGTGGTCTCGGAGGCAGCTGTGAGAGGTCCGGGGGTGGGGGGGAGGACAGGGAGAACCGTCCGGTTCCAGGGGCCAATACGGCCGGGGGCCCCAACGCTTGTGTGGGGTTCAGGGGTGGTGGAGCTCCCAATGGTTGTGCAAGGTCCATGGATGGGGGTCCTCCTAATGCCTGCATGGGGTCTATAAGTGGAGGCCCCAAGGCGTGTGCCATTGGCGGAGGTCCTAGTGGCTGTGCAGGGGCCATTGGTGGTGGGGGCCCTAAGCTATGTGCAGGGTTAATGGTTGAGGGCCCTAAATGGTGTGCTGGGTTACTGTTCGGAGGCCCTAAGCTATGTGCTAGGCTAATGGGTGGAGGCCCTACACTATGTGCAGGGTTAATGGTTGGGGGCCCTAAATGATGTGCTGGGTTAATGCTTCGTGGCCCTAAGCTAGGAGCTCGGTTAATGGTTGGGGTCCCTAAAGTGTGTGAGGCAGGGATGGGAGGGGGCCCCAGAGATTGTGTCGGAGCCAGGGTCGGGGGTCCAATTGCCTGAGCAGGCGCCATGGACAAGGGTCCCATTGCTGGGGGGCAGAGGGGCTGCGCAGGAGCCATGGACAAGGGTCCCATGGCTGGGGGGCCGAGGGGCTGCCCAGGGGCCATGGACAAGGGTCCCATGGCTGGGGGGCCGAGGGGCTGCGCAGGAGCCATGGACAAGGGTCCCATGGCTGGGGGGCAGAGGGGCGTGGCAGGGGCCATGGACAAGGGTCCCATGTGGTGGAAGTGCTGCTGAGGGTGAGTGAACAAAGTGAAGGTGGGCTTCAACATGGCCTCTGGACCTGGGGAGAGGAAGGGGCAGCGGTCAGGGCAAGAAACAATGCATACACAACATTCAGATGTTGAAAGTGTTATTATAAACACATCTTGGACCACATTCATACACGTTTAATCGACCTTTCAATGGCACCCGCTTTGAATGTTATCAACCGGTACTGTATGTTCATTTTGACCTGAGATCAGATTCAAAAAATGTCTTCTACATCTGACAGTTTTCTGAAAAGCTATGTTTTCTATGTCAGTCGTTCTTTGATTTTTCAAAAATAGCAGACACGGTGCGCGCTTCGCACTTGATGATCTGTCATTATCAATGCTACATGTTCAATACATACATGATGCTACCCAAAATGGTTAACTGGACCATGCGATGCAGGTAAAATAATATATAATAATATGGATATTCCACATACTGGCACGAGTAGGTACTAGAATGTGATGTGAAATTACTGCCACCGAAGTGAAAACGTGGCCGGTTAAGACTGAGCTTATTGTTGGGGTTAGAGTTAGGGTTACGGTCAGTATAGTATTTAGTATAATAGTCGGATAACGTGACCAACGCCTCGTCAGACAAATGAGACATTGGCTGACAACGTCAATAATGTAGGAAATACTGCTTTCATTGCATGGTGTTGATAATGGCTGATATCCACTAGCCTTTGTTCATATATTTATGTTTATATTTTGTACATTGTGTATTTGCCCTGCCACTAAAAGATTAGCACTTTGGTGATTTGTGTATCATGGATGTTTTATTTGCTGTTCTATAATGTTCGATGTACATAGCATTGAAGTGTAATTTTAGTTCTGCCACTTGGCCAGTTCCCACTAAAAAACACAAAAGGCCCAGGCGGTGGCGTAACCGTCTGGGCACCCGACTGGTAATCCAGTCGCAGTGTGCCGCGGGTTCGACTCCCGAGCCCGACACGGCCTTTACTGCATGTCTTCCCCCATCTCTCTCCCGTTTCCTGTCAGCCTACTGTCTGTCCCTTAAAAAAAACAAAACAATAAAAGCCGTAAGCCGCAAAAAAATATCTTAAAAAAAAACACGAAATACTTTTTTTTACTGGTTAAATAAAGGCTACATTAAAAAAAGAGCGAATCCAGGCAAGTGCCCTCTGGACCATCATGTCCTGTTCCGTCGAGGCATTCAACACATTTAAAGTCCTCCACTACTACCTCGAGCACCATCCAGCTGGCAGCTAGCTTAGCAGTAGCAGCAATGGTTCTGCCCTACGTGTTAAAACGCCTTGCACTTCTGATTTATTTTTTGCCTTTGAGCCAATCTTACTGCACTCAATTTCTACTGCCACCTGCTTCCTTTCTCTGCTGGGTACTAGGGCAATGTCATCTGCATTCTGCATAGTTCGGTTCGGTGATCATGTACTCGTTTAGTTTGCCTTGGGACCAGCGTGAAGTGTCTCCTTTTTGCCTCTGATAACGGGTCTCAGCTGGACATGTGGGGCCAGGGTATATATCGCCCGAACCCTATCCTGCGAGAATCTAGCAGTCTTACCATCGTGGTCTCTCAACCTTAATTGTCTCGAGTCTGACTATAGAGCTTGCTGCTAGTATCTGCACCATCTTCTCAGGAACCCCATTGGCCCGGAGAATGCGATTTTCCCACAGTATATCATGGTGTCAAAAGCTTTTTGGAAGTCGATTACGGTGATCACTGATGCCAGTTTCCACTGTTTGACACGTTGACAGTTATAATTGTCTCGTTGATTTGTACATGCTTTAAGAAAATACCAATAAAAATACTAAGGGTTAACCTTAAATAACATATATATATATATAACAATATGTGGCCTGAATGAATCACTTTTGTATTGTGCTTTATAATGTAATCTCTCTTGACAGGAACCTTCATTATTCTGAAATGAATGAGTGAAAGAAATAAACAAAGATGCGCAAACAGCGGTGCTAGCAGAAACAGCACCATAGGGCCTGAGGCTGGAGAGGACGGACGACTGGAACACATCCAGAGACGTGCAGAACTACACACTCCAATAGACATCTGAACGATTAGGTCAGACAAGCCTGCAGCCATGCATACGGAGCAACACGCAACACGCAACACACACACACACGCACACACACGCGCATGCACGCACGCACGCACGCACGCACATACATACATACATATACGCATACACAATACACACACACACTCTATGGCTGTGATAAACAGATCCCTGAGCTTTGCTGATCAGAACGGATCGCTTTATGAAGTCCGTCCGCTTGGCTTGGCTTTTACACATTGTGTGTGTGTGACTGTGTGTGTGTGTGTGTGTGTGTGTGCATGCATGCGATGCCGTGCATGTGTGTGACAGAGAGAGAGAGAGAGAGAGAGGGAGTAATGGCCCTATTTTCATCAGTGCTAAACCCCCTATCCCTAAACTTCTTTGCCTTTTTTACTATTTTGAAAACCATCCTTGAATAGTTCAAATAGCCAATCTACAAGCTCACAATGTGTTGATGTAGATCGGCCAGTTGAACAATTTTAATATGTTTTTCAAAATAGTAAAAAAGGCAAAGTTTATTTAAGGGGTTTATAGCACTGACAAAAATAGGGCCCTAAATGATCAAAGAACTGTAGATAGAAGAATATTGGGTAAAATAGATTTATCCACAAAAGGTATATCACCAATTTCACCATACAGTAGAGTAGGTGTTTGTTTGTGCACATGAGAGAGCATTACTTCATTACATACTGTACTATATATTCTTCAGCCAGGACAAGTAGTACAGCAGCTGTGTTGAACTCACTGTGCCGGAAGCTTCCATCGGGCATCTAATTGGACACCCCTGCTGTAATGATTCATGTAACTAAAATAACACAGTGTGTTTCTGACTGCTGTCTGCTGTCAGTCAGTCTTACTGTATGCCTGCCTACCTGTGTTGTCTATCTGACTATCTATCTATCCTACCATTCTGCATGTCTGTCTGTCTGCATGTCTGTCTGTCTGTCTGTCCACATGCTTGTCTGTTTGCCCCGCCGTCCTTCTGTCTGTCTTTTTTATCACCTGGTCTGACTTTAGAACAGTGGTTATGAGCGTACATGGCATCAAAAGGTTTGTCAAACACTAATGCAGAATATAAGTAGTATGCTGATTGCTGAAGTTATGAATTTGTCACACACGCTGCAGACAACGCGAGGCAGTGTAGTGCACACCGAGTGCACAGCGGCGAGTCTGTCGGATAAGTCCACATAATGCTCTGGCCATATTATGGCCCAGAAAAAGGCAATTGATAGCCATGAAAACTCCAGCCTAAGCTAGATTTGGTCAATTCCACACACCTGCCATTTGATTACTTTAGTCAGTCCACTTTTCACAGCAGTACATGGGGCCGCATAGCTAACCTATCGTTCATTCATCGATAGAAGCGCCAAACCTTTTAGGCAATTATCATGAACGTTTAGTGGCCCAATTTCATGAGGTATGCATTCAGACATTCTCCACAGACGTTTACACTGCACAAGGACAATGGTGCAGTAGCATCAAAACGCCCGTCTTGTATACTTTGCGCCTTATTAAAAGAGGCTTAAATTGGCACAGAGGGCATGGGGTCATCTCCTAGCTGATTTCTGTGCCTGGGTGGCACATCGTTTGTTGAACCAATAGGAAGTTTCCAGTGCTAGTTACAGACATTTGTGTGTGTGTGTGGGGACTCTGGGGAGGAAGGAATCAATTTGAATAACGACTACATTGGGGAGAAAAAAGGGTCAAAAAATAATTGGCTACTCTTTTTTTAAGTTCACACACATGCACACACACACACACACACACACACACACACACACACACACACACACACACACACACACACAACATATATATATAATGGAAACCACTAATACGATGTAGATAGGACAAGGTCAGCTCCTTGTCTCCTCGGCCACCTAAAACAGAACGTTCTCCTCAGAGACCAGCTGCTCCTCGGACTGGAGAGAGAGTTTACACAAATTGCTCCTCATATAATAATAGAGGAGCATTAGAGATCTCTGGGGATCCAATCCAATTTCAAACTACAAAGTCAGGCTTATTCTGTGCTGCTCAGATGTACAATGCTCCTATAGTTATCATTTAAAATTGTATTCACAATATTTACATGTTCTAAAATAAATGCTCTATAAGCACATCGTCGCTACACGTCTTTCCAAATGTTTTGAAAACCGCTGGTGCTGGAATGAAAGCTATAGAGACGACGTGCATTACTATGAGAAATGTAGCCTAATTTATGTATACGACTTTGTTCAGAGTAACTGATTTAAGCTTGAAGATCTGTTGTGTGATGGAGTGTAACTTAAGCTAATCTCATAGCATCAATACATCACTTCACTCTAACTAGTTTTGAGGGGCGCTAGCCCCTCCAATGCATGGCTTTCTGAAATCATGTCATGTGGCAGCCACGTCTATGGACTTTTAATGGGGTTTTTTTTAGAGTCTAATTAAAAATAACCGGTTGCCAGCCAAGTCTATGGACTTTAATGTTTGTTTAAGGCAGTAAATGACAACTTATAAGACATAATTTGGCTGATATTATTCTGAACTCGCTGTGATCCTCACTTCACACGAGTGTGATTTTTTCCTATTGCCTCAATACTTAAGACAGTGTTGTGCGACACATTGCATGATACTGTACGTCCTGACTGCCCTATACTGGTCTATAGAACTAAGAGTTCTATAGGCCGAGAACACAAGAAGCTCCCGTTCTGGTCCGGATGTGAATCTGTGTGATTATTAGACTGCTCCCACTGAGAGAGCCCTCTGCTTTTATTCAGTAAATAGGCCAAGTGTTCCTTTTCTCCAGAGTTTCTCTTTGGTGCACTATGTTGTGTCACATCAATTATAGAGTGATGAGAGTTGGTTCACCTACAGTACTGTAGTCCATCTGCTCCACTGGGCATCGGATGAAGATGGCCAAGACCACCGCTTCATTTAACATTCTGGAACATCAGGGGTTGATGTTTTAGCTTTTCCCGTTTTGGACTTACTTTGGACTTTGGTATAGCTAAGTCCAGGGGTGTATATAGTACTGAAAACGTTGAAAACGTTTTTATTCCGGAAAAACATTTTCCCGATTTTTATTTGACCTTGATTATGTTGTCCTTATATTGCTTGTAGTACTCTTTGTAGAATGTATCATTACACTGTCCTGTTTTAATGTTGATTGATTTTTATTATGTTCGCTGTACAGCACTTTGTAACCTTGTTAAGAAAGGTGCTTTATAAATACATTTTACTTACTTACTACTTACTATAAAAGAAAGGCTATAGGCCTAAAGAATATAATTTTAAGGCCACACAGGCCGAAACGCATTCGTTATCAACGTCGGAGGCAAATAAATTCATATGAAAAGGACATACAATTGAGTGCTGGCATTTTCTTCGTTTCAACTTGTATATTCGAGCCTTGCACCATAAGGACTTTATTCTAACCTGGAGTGTTGCGGGTTGTCTGCTTCGGCAGTACTTTCTTGCTATTTGCTAAAGCATATCATGAATTATGTTATGATTTTGTACATTTCACGGTAAAGGCAGATGAGTACGGCTGACCGAGGCTACGGTAAAGGTATTAATAGGTAGCTATTTCTGTATCTTATCCATTTGTCCCCATGAATAGTCAATGGGTAGTGGACCTGGTATAGCTATAGTGAACATGTTTTACGGTGTAAAACAATCATGGACCCAACTCATACATTTGTGTCTATAGTGTACTGTACTGTTTACTGTGTCTTTTTGTATATGAACAATGTAAGAACACTTTGTGTAAGTGAAAAAAGTCAAATTCCACTTTCACTGAATTGCAAAAATGTCATCATCAAACATCAAAATCTATTGGAAGAGAGCACTATTGACTTATTTTAATGGGGGTTTCCACACGCACGCTCGCGCATGCACGCACGCACACGCACGCGCGCGCGCACACACACACACACACACACACACACACACACACACAGTTATCAGTTAATAGCGTATAAAGATACATGCATGGCAACTTAATTGGTCCCCAAAAAAACCCCAAAATCACCACACTGTACATAATATCAGTGCAGGTGTAAAGAAGACCCTACTGATTATTGCATGTCATGGATCAGCTGTGAGGACAGCACAGAATCATGCAAACCAGATCACAATGGAGCAGATTAAAGTAATTTGTGTTATTATTTTTTCTTGTTTTGCTTTTTTAATATCTTCTATATCTATTTCATCATAAATCTAATTCATATTTTTATTTATTTATCAAAATCACCCCCACGTACGCCTCGAGCTCTGCCATGCCCATGCATGCATGCCTATCAATACACAGAGAGAGAACCGTAGCTCGATCGATTATCGATAAGAACCTCTGCATTTTGCTTCTGAGCATAAACGCTCGGATATACTCTCACCTGTAATAATAAGCTATTATGTGGCGAATGCACTAGGTGTCATTTATGGCGATGACAGCACAGCACTGGCAGCAGAAACAAGGCGTCCTGTTTGAACAGCCAGCTATATCCGTGAGTATAATCAGCATATTTCACTGGTTTAAGAATTGTCTCCATCCCTCTCTCCACATCAGCGAGCAGGACCGCTGACAATCGGACAATATAAAGCAACCCCCGACAAGCATCTTCTTACCTGGCAACCGGGCGAGATAATGGCTGCTGTCATTGTAGCTGACAGGCGGCGAAGTGTAATTTCTGCAGTATTGTGCACTTTGGTAGTACGCTCCATCGCCAACAACGTTCTTCATCTGCAACGCCATCATCGCAGTCGCATCCCTTCGCCAACTTCTCTCTCTCCTTCTCTCTGTCTCTCTCTCAGTCTCTCTCTCTCCAAAAACATCAAGCGGCCAAAGCAGCAGGCTAGCCTAAACCATTAACCGCAGATTCAAAGGGTTTTCACCGCACAGCGGGAGGGAGGGGGGGGGGGGGGTTCCCAAAAATAGGAGAGTCCGAAATAATAAACGCTACATTCTCCTCCCAGGCGGAACTTATAAAGCTAACACCATTGTGCTTGGACCAATAACGTTGACACATATCCGTCCCATGCGAGGTTGAAAAATGTAAATTCTTGTGAAGTTCAGTATAACAAGCTGGCTCTGTAGACGCTCTCCTTCGATGTTATTGGTACAGTCCAGTTTAGATAGCGCTGCCTGCCGCTTGCATTGGTGGTATTAATATGCACATACATGTAATTCTGTTACACCTCAGAGAGAGATCCTGCCCATAGGCTATTTATAATGATATTGACCTTTATTATGCACCTATGTCTGAAAAATATCTATTGAATTGAATTAATGTGGGCAAATTGGGTATATACCTGGCATTTTCAAAAGGGTAATACACGTAGTACATTTGCCAAAATGTGACAGTAATATCAGACACTTACATCAGAAACTGCACTTGCACAGAAAACTATGGATCAATAAATAATTATTTGATTGACATTATGGATCAAAATCTCCCAGACAGCTTGCGTCACTGGCGTACGTGCAAGGAGGGGGGTTATTGGTCTATTACAGTAAGCTACGATGAAAACATTGCAATTTGACGGTCAATTCTAGTTAGTATGTATATACACACTACAGAATCTCCCCTGTACTGTAGTGTACGTGCAGGTGGTGTGTCTGTCTGCGCGCTGCGCGCCCGAAGCGCGCAGACAGCGTGGCTGCATTGTCGCAAGAGGAGGACAAGTTGTCCAGTCTAGCTGCGCCCAGCAGCGCAGCGCCACAGTCGCCAGTCGCCACTGTCAAAACAAAACATCCTCCCCGGCCGGACAGCACACACAGACGGGCGGCCCCGAGGCGAGCGAGCCCCCCGCCCGCCAAATGGTTCGAGCCTCCAGTCCGTAGACCTGACTGACTGTCATTGACCGACCGTGCAGCACGGGGCAGGAGGAGGAGGGACCGCCGGCGCCTGGAGTAACGCCCGGCTACTGCCACGGATATATCTATCTATCTGTCTGTCCGGTCCGCCGAGGGAGAGTTGCAGCAGGCGGCAGGGGAGACGCCGGGCGGCTTGGCTGGCTGGCTGACTGGCGCCGGTGAACACCACCACCAGCAGCAGCAGCAGCAGCAGCCCCCCAACCCAACCCAACCGGCCGTACAGACAGTGTATTAACCGGGCTAGCTGACTCTAAAACCAACGGTGTTTTCGTTTCAGAACCACCACCAACATCATCTTTTGAGCCGTTTCACGCTGTGGAGGAGTGGAACAGAGTGGATGCCACGCCAGACTAGAAAGGTCAGTGTCTCTCTCGAGTGTTGGAAATGATGATCGTTCTTATTCTAGCGATGGACTTGTTTGTTTTTGTGAGGGGAATGTGATGATGTGCTGCTATTTCTTTAATAAGAGGATGCCAAGGTATAGCTGTTAGCTGTTGAGCTATGTAGCAAGCTAGCCCCATACTGTTCCATTCTAACCATTGTCTAAATATTAAAGACTTTGAACATGTCGAATTGTAATAGCCTATGTCAAAGGCAGTTTGGGTTTGTCGCTTAAGTTTCACAATAGGATAATTGGGAGTATAGGTTCTGGAACCAAACCAGCTAGCTTTGCTGTCTTGTGTGAATAACTATAGAGATGTGTGTGTGTTTGTTATACATATTTCTCTTCTTTCTTTCAACATACAGTCATTGTCGCAGTGACAGTGTGAAGAGAAGATGGACTGAAACATGAAGGGTGGAACTGTCACACCATCAAAGTAGGAGGTAATAATCACACAGTTCCACTAAACCACCATGCACTTTTCCTCTCCCCATCACACAAACAAAACATTGAGTGTGCCTGCCTCTGCCTGGCCTGCAAAAGTACTTACAAAAAGAAGAAGAAGCTCTTTATGGAAAACAAACCATCATCGAACCAATTTCACTGACCAAGTAAAAAATAATTGTTTCTCATTTTGTTTAGACGGATAGTTTTGACGTTGTTGAGTGTGAAACAACTGACCACCTAATATTATTTGTTTTACTTAGCTGATCCTTGGCTTCCTTAAGTTCCTTTTTGACGTGACAACCGACAACCTGCCAGTGCTCGCTTATCGTTGCATTTCAGCATTGAAAGTGGACTTGTGTCTGTCTCTAGGCCAGTGTTTCCTCAACCCCATATCCTGTGTTGTGGGGAAAGCTTCCTCCTCGGTCCCCCTCGGGATTTTCTGCATCCTGATCAGGGTCACGGCTCAGTGGGTGATTTGTTGTTTGTAGCTTTTTATTTAGTTTATGTTCTAAAATACACATTTTATCCCATTCTCCTGCTTATAGTTACCCCTTATTATGTCCTCACGTTTTCATCCTGCTCACAACCTCGCAATATTAACCCATTTAAAACCGGGAGGGGAAAGCATGCTGTGTCATTTCATTTTTGCCTCGGCTGTTAAAAAAAATTGCAGATATACAAGCTCACACAGCGCGTCACTTCGTGCCGTGCTGCGAGTTTATACATCTGCTGTTTTTGAACATTTTTGGAAAAACAATGTGTGAGAACTACTGATTTAGAATTACGGCATTTTGTAGAACCGGCCTCATGAGTTAAATACATGTGATTGGGCGTGAGGAATAAACGTGATGTTAGTGTTTTCTGAGAAGAGTCGTAGATGGCCTATGGCCTAAGGGCCGATTCTACTCCTATTTTACCGCTGTAGTGCCGAAATGATTTCGGCACGTCAGAAGTTTTCAGTAGCACCGAAGAGCCGACTTTAGGACCCCCGAACCTCAAATGATGTCACATTGTAGGCTCTACAGGGCCGAACCGACTTGTGTTTTCTGTGCTGGACAACACATTTCAGCACTTGTATTACCAAATAGATACACCCCCCTCCCACCCCATTTCCTCTGCTTGTACTAAAACTGTACAGCAGGCAGCAGTCTTTCCTAAGAACCTTAATTCATCATTTGTGTTAAGGTTCAGGTTGACTTTTTACTGCGTTTCTCACCACACTGTTTGTTTCCTCATTGTTTGAATGCAAGACAGCCATGGCGTTCACACAATACGCTTCTGTATAACAAGGCAGCTGTCGTCATTATGACACAAGGCAGCCCTTCGAAGAACAGTTGGGAAGGGACCGGCTAAACACAGGTGTGTAAATAAATGCTGTCCTCTAAATGTCCATGAAGGTTATACACTCTCAGTCTCAAGCAGGCCATATTCAACCTACGAGTCACTACTCATCAGCTAGATAATTCCCTTCCCTTCCTTTATCGAGACTGCCTTACATGGGAGTTTACTCAATTTCAAATACCGGGCACAAGACGAGAGCTCCACGTAAATCATTGAGAGAATGACTTCTCATTCCTGTGTTATTCCTCTGAATATTACGACATGCGTTAGCATTGTTTTTGGCTGAGGTTCATGTCAAAACATTGCAACGTTGTATAATGTTCTGAGTCAGTCCACAACACACTTTGTTCCCATCGTGTCACAATGGGCCATGGAGTCACTTTGGTGTCGTTGTGGTCATATGACCACAACAATCAGTGATGACTGATGAGTCCGAGCTGTGTATCTAAAAGAGTTGAACCACTGATGTCCCCAGACACCCAGATAAAAAGTTGAACCACTGATGTCCCCAGACACCCAGATATTTCCTAGTGCCTGGCAGAAAGTTCAGTGACCTGTCGACCAAAAGCAGTGTGGTAGTATGTTTTTTGTTTTTCCAGGCAGTATTTTTGGCCAGTGTTGCTTCACAATGATGAACTTCATCTCCGGGAACAAGCATACTGTGTTTCTGAAAGTGTAGACATACAGTACTCTATCTCATACAATATTGCAATTCATAGAGCTAGAAGGGGTGGGTATTTTTTGGGTCCTAGTGTGATGTGATCTTGTGTAGTTGCTACAGTAGGTCCTCTTGAGCAATTGTTTTCTTTGTAATTTGTTTGTGTAAAACCAATATTGGAAACCACTATTTCCGCTTTAATATACGTTATATTGCGCTTGTACTTTGTACATACATTGGAGATTGGAGAACCAGCTCAGTGGCTTTGTGGTTAGAGTGAGATTAGATGATCGGGTTCAATCCCCCCCTCCTGCTCATATCTAACCAAAGACTGTAGAAATGGGACCCAATGTCTCCTATCCCTGCTTGGAGGGATCGAGGATTTTCTGGAGGACTGATTATGGTTTCTGGAGCGGGTACTGGTGGGCAGCTGAGGCTTTGGACTGGAGGTGATGCCATGATGGAGGATGCTGTTGCAGTTCTCTAACCGGGATGTAATGAAGGCATGGATGAGTGTTTCAGCAGCAGAGGGTGTCGGCGAGGGCCGAAGACGGGCAATGTTCCTAAGGTGAAAGAAGGCTGTTTTTGTTGATGTGGTTCACGTGGGGGAGGTAGGAAACGGTACAGGACAGGTTCTTCTAACTGTTCATTTGAATCATTTAACAGTGCCAAAGAAGAGTGAAGTTCAGTCAATTTGGTGTGAGACAGTTTCAGGAATTCAACAATCCCTGAAAGGGGCAACATAACGATGTGGCTGCACAGTGTGCCCTGCACATACTGTAGCTCGCAAGGAAATGTCTTTGACGCAGTTGTACAGTACTGTACGTTTCATCTAATATCAGCGTATGCAGGCTACCCAGAACCTAGCCTGGTCCCTGGCTTTACCAGGCTACCCAGAACCTAGCCTGGTCCCTGGGTTTACCAGGCTACCCAGAACCTAGCCTGGCATGGGTTTACCAGGCTACCCAGAACCTAGCCTGGTCCCTGGGTTTACCAGGCTACCCAGAACCTAGCCTGGTCCCTGGGTTTACCAGGCTACCCAGAACCTAGCCTGGTCCCTGGGTTTACCAGTCTAGCCAGAACCTTGTGCGACATACATCGCATATTTTAAAATGGGGTTTATGGGGTTATGGCTGACTAATACATACAGGTACAAGTTTATTATGTACTTACAGTATTTACAGACCCCTTAGTTTTCACTGTGAACCTCAACACACAAATGCAATGACAGCTGTGTCTCTTCTTGTCTCTTCAGGTTCTGCTCTGTGTGTGTGAGCTGAGGCAGGGACAGACAAAGATGTCTCTGTGTGTGTGAGCTGAGGGACAGACAAAGATGTCTCTGTGTGTGTGAGCTGAGGGACAGACAAAGATGCCTCCCCGGCCGTCCTCAGGGGAGTTGTGGGGCATCCACCTGATGCCTCCCAGGTACAGTACCTCAGTACAGTACAGTATCTCACTACTTTGGTGGTGTCCTATTGCCATGTTGTACCTACCATGCATTTGATTAACCCATTTTGGACTGAGGTCGATTAAAAAAGTTTTTCTGGAAAAACCTATGTTTCTATGTCAGTGGTGCTCAACCTTTTTCATGTCAAGGACCCCCAGAATTATCTCTATTGGGCCACGGACCCCCATCTCAAAATATGTAGTTCCAGGGACTCCCCAGAAGCAAATATTTTAGTTAAAAATGTTCGCCCTGAAATATATATTGTATATTATTGTGCCACATTTGAATGATTTAAAAAAAAAACGAAAAGCTTGAATTATCCTCTTTCTATCTGCAAAGTTTTTGTTTCATGAAAATCCACCACAGAAATGTTATGAGCTACTTTGCATTTGATTATTTTTCTAAGTTTCAAGAGTTTGGAAGTGCTTGTTTTCAATAACACAACATTGGCTACGTTTACATGAAGGGTGATCATTCCGAATAAATACTTCAGAATAAAATACATCCGATGTAATGTTTTTTGCCGCGAGTTTACATGGGAAATGGTCATTCCGAATGAGTGTTTATATGGAGAAGTGATAGAAGACATGATACATGTTAATTCACGTGAAACTACGCCATCTATAGGCAGTTCATTCATTGTGACTGTCTCAACAATACAAACATATTACAGACGAAAGACGATACTTTGAAATCCCATCATGTCATTCCGCAGTAGCTTTGAGGCTGCTGGTTGGATAGGGGCGGCGCGGGCATATATGTTTAGTGTTTACCGTCTTTTTTTCCCCACCCGCTGCGGCTCCGCTTCTCCGCTGGGACGGTGATCATCTCGTTTTTATTTGTAGGCCTACTACTATACTTTGTATCTACAGCACGGCCAGGGCACGCAACGCAACACTGATGATTATTATTGTATCGCGTCGCTCGTTATTTTTGAGAGAGAGAGAGAGAGACCGTTGAACACACACACACACACACACACACACACACACACACACACACACACACACACACACACACACACACACACACACACACACACACACACACACACACACACACACACACACACACACACACACACACACACAGATCAGGGGTATCTCATCTGCTGCTGCTCCACGTTTTTTTTGTGGATTTCGGATCTGAAAAAAGGAACGAAATAACGCGCTCTATGTGCAAACTCCTCGGCGCCGACGGCGCGCCTTGGATATGAGCGCCTTGGAGCATGCTCAGAAAGACCAGAATGAATTTACATCCGAAGCAGTGTATATATGAGTCAAATTTCTTTCAATCGCATTGAAAACCGGAGTAATCCGGCCAGTGACATCGGAATGGTTTTTAGATCGCATCGAGCGTTTTCATTCGGATGTAAGTTTTTGTAGGTGTTTACATAACAACGTTTAATAGGATTGAACTTCTATTCGGAATGAAAAGGGGATTTAACTGCTCATGTAAACGTAGCCATTGTGTCCTGATGGGAAAATCATGCGTGTGCATGTAGGTAATCTCGTTGGTTACTTAGACCTTTCTTTTGTTTACTTCTTCTTCTTTCTTCTAACAACGATAATAGTGAATGAGAAAATAAGATTGCTGTCGTCTTTCGTCCCCGGTAGTTCAACGTTCTGGCTAGCCATTAAAGTCGTTTTCTGCTATATAATGTCGCTTCCCTGCGGAATGCACTTCCCGTTGCAGTCAAAACCGTTGCAGCATCACTCCCAATCTTCCGCCGTAGTCTGAAAACCCACCTTTTCAGACTCCCATCATGGCCCATAGCACTTACCCTACACCCTTAGATAGCACTTTTGTAGACGTAGATAGCATTTGATACAGACTTATAGCATGTCATGTAGACAGCACTATAATTACATTTTATGTAGTCATAGCACTTCATAGTACATATGTATAGCATAGTATAGTATATATGTATAGTTTATATGTATAGTTTCATTATATAGATATTCCACTGTTACGTTCTTAGCTTACGCATGTTTCATGATAAATACTTTTTATATAATGTGATGTATTGCCATGCTTTTTGTTCTTGCTTAATAATGTAAGTCGCTCTGGATTAAGAGCGTCTGCTAAATGCCTACATTTGCAGGATTCTGGTTGACTGCCTGCTGCCCAACGGCATGATTCTGACCCTGGAATGTCTGCGCGAGGCGACACTCATAACCATCAAACACGACCTGTTCAAGGAGGCCAGGAAATACCCCCTCCACCACCTGCTGCAGGAGGAGGCCACCTACATCTTTGTCAGTGTTACACAGGTAGGGAATTAACCCATTTTGGTCGGGAACCCCTTTTTGTGTTTTAAACATCATGTTATAATTTAGCTATTGAAAAATAGCAGATCTACAAGCTCATAGCACGCCACCAAGTGGCGCGCTACGAGCTTGTAGGTCTGCTATTTTTGAAAAATCGTAAAAATGTGGTGCAAATCATTGAATATATATTCTTTCAAAGTGAATGTTTTTAACTCGGGTCTAAATGTTTTTTAAAACTTTTTTTTGTTTTCTGAAATAACTCTTGTTTCTGTATCAGTGGTACTCCATATGTCATGTCAAGGAGTCAAGGACCCCAAAGATGATATGTAATTGGCCACCGACCCCCATCTGAAAATATGTTATTCCAGGAACCCCTCAGAAGCAAAGATTTGAGTTTTAAAACGTTCGCTCTGAAAGAATATATATTCAAAGAGTTGTGCCGCATTTTCACGATTTTTCAAAAATAGCAGACCTACAAGCTCACTATGAGCTTGTAGATCTGCTATTTTTCAACAGCTAAAGTATAACATAATGTTTAAATCACCAAAAGGGGTTCCTGCCCAGAAATGGGTTAATAACGATCGTGAGACACTTTACACAGCTGGTTGTTACTTCCGGTTCATGGCCCGGTAATGTTTTGCCTTCAGTATATGCACTGAAAGGATTATGCCACTGGTGAAGGATTAGTGAATTAACAGTGGCACTCTTAAGAGTGAAGTTCAGATGTCGCAGCAGCTGGCTCTGGGTATTATGCACATGTTTTGGCACTAAATATCTGCAGTGATCTTGGAAGTATTATTATTTTTTGCTTCAATGAAAATATTGAATGTGAAGAAAGTGTTTGTCGTTTGCTGCAGGAAGCAGAACGAGAGGAGTTCTATGATGAGACCAGAAGGCTGTGCGACCTTCGACTCTTCCAGCCCTTTCTCAAGGTCATCGAACCCGTTGGCAACCGAGAGGAGAAGATCCTCAACAGAGAGATTGGTAAAGACGCGCTTCTGGTCTCATCGCACAAAGAATAGACACGCTTCTGGTCTCATTGCACAAAGAATAGACACCTTCACTAGCTAGAGGAGAAGATCCTCAACAGAGAGATTGGTAAAGACGCGCTTCTGGTCTCATCGCACAAAGAATAGACACTGCACACCATCTAAAGACACGCTTCTGGTCTCATAAAGACACGTTTCTGGTCTCATCGCACAATGAATAGACACGTTTCTGGTCTCATCGCACAAAGAATAGACACCTTCACTAGCTCAATTCAGAAGAAGGTTTAATTTGAAAAAGCTGAGTTTCAGTACAAAGGCTTTTCCTCAGCCATCCTACGTCTTGGTACCAAAACGTTGCATGTTTAAATGAAAGTTTCTACTCATAATTTGAGCAAGTGAAGATGGTGTGCACGGGTCTGCTCTTTTTTTTAACTGTTTGCGGCTACTCCACCAACAAACCTGTCACAGAGATTTTTTTCAGTGGTGCGTAAGACTTTTGATTACCTGTCACATGGAATATGGGTACCTACCATGTGACAGGTAATCAAACGTTTGCTGTAATCAAAAATGGATAAAAAAAATGTTAGGCCAAGCTTGCAGCAGGGAATTTCAAACAAAGGGATATGCAATCTGATGAGATGTGCTGCTGTACCCATTATGGACGGGAACCCCTTTTTGTAACTATACCTTTCAGGGCGGGAAACCCTTTTGGGGTAGTTGTTGCATACAGTACATACAGTATATACTAGCAACATAATTGTTTTTGGTAAATATTTGAAGCTTTTCAGAACACTTAAGGTCAGGACTTTTAGAACCGTCCTAAATTGAAGTTCAAGTTGTTTATTCTCTCATGCACAATACAATACAATACAATACAATACAATACAATACAATACAATACAATACAATACAATACAATACAATACAATACAATACAGCCAGTATAGCAACACTGACGTCAAATGATATTACTCCATGCTCATACTTCTCCAAGCTTCTCAACAGTATGAACTCCCTAGTTGTAATGTGGCCTCAGATTCAGTTCCAACTAGCCCTGTAGCAGAGCTACAACCACAGTTATATTTAGTATCTGGCTCCTGGCTGGCATAACAGCTTAACGATGATATTGACATCGTAACGCGGTGTAATCCTAATGGCTTCTAAAGCAGGGAGGATTTTCTTGTGCAGCTGAACTGGAAAAAAAGTAAAGAGATTTCACATTTTGCAGTGTTTTATAAATGCTTCCAAAAACAATGTGAAGCACAGAAGAAAACACATTTTTGACCATATTGAGTAATAAGGCCTGAATGTAAGAGCAAAATATGTTCTTAAGAGTGCTTCAAGTTTGTTTTTTTGTCGAGTGCTTTTTTGTGTTGACTTTTGTCGTTTAGTAGTGTGTTTGCTGTACACACCTTTAACCCATTTAGGCCTGACGTCGAAATTTTAAAAAAATGCCTTTTTAATTATTATTGTTTTCTGAAAAACCTCAGGTTTCTATATCAGTGGTTCTCAATATTTAATGTCAAGGACCTCAAAAATGATATGTAATATGCCGCCGACCCCCATCTGAAAATATGTTGTTCCAGGGACCCCCCCAGAAGCAAAGATTTGAGAGGCACATTTTCACAATTTTACAAAAATAGCAGACCTACAACTACAAGTTCATAACGCGGCACTCAGTGCCGCACTATGAGCTTGTAGATCTGTTATTTTTCAATAGCCCAAACACCAAAAAGGGTTCCCGCCCAAAATGGGTTAAAACTCTATGTGTGTGTCGTGTATAGGGTTAAACCCACCCTGACGTGTACTGTGCTGCTGTGTGTCGTGTATAGGTTTAAACCCACCCTGACGTGTACTGTGCTGCTGTGTGTCGTGTATAGGGTTAAACCCACCCTGACGTGTACTGTGCTGCTGTGTGTCGTGTATATAGGTTAAACCCACCCTGACGTGTACTGTGCTGCTGTGTGTCGTGTCTAGGTTTCGCCATTGGAATGCCGGTGTGTGAGTTTGACCTGGTGAAGGACCCCGAGGTCCAGGACTTCAGGAGAAACATCCTCAGCGTGTGCAAGGACTCGGTGGAGCTGAGAGACGCCAACGGGCCCCACAGCAGAGCCATGTACGTCTACCCGCCCAACATAGAGTCAGGCCAGGATCTGCCCAAACACTTCTACAGCAAGCTGGACAAAGGTAGACCACAGCAGAGATTAAAATATGTAGGGTGCATTTTGCATCCCAAAACACAGTTTATAGTTAAGGGACGCAATAAAACAATGACCTCTGCATCCACGGGATGCACTACTGTACTGTTTTTTTTTCTAGTTTATTTTGCTAGCTTTAGTTATAATAATAATTTATTTTTATGTTTTCTACTTGAATATAACCACATTATAACCATATAAAATGGTTTGTAAATTTGTAAAAATGGCAAAATATGACTCCTAACGTCATTGAAGTGGGACTCGTAAAATGTCCCTGGGACTCATCTAAAAGACAATCCCTGCATCCCGGGACTCATTACATTTAAACCTATTTACATCACTGCCACAGCCTTCCAGCGGGACATTCCTCTACTAAAACTATGGCGGAAAAATGTTTGTCGACTACCTTTTTTTTAATGATAAAATCGAGAAAAAAAAAACTAGACTAAAACGTTAGGGAGGGACTAGTGGAGAAGAGATCCAGTGTAACTGAATGACAAGTCATTTGATGTTTGGTTGAGCTCGGGTGGTGCACTCTAAAAAATAGCAGATCTACAGGCTCACAACACGTTGCAGAGCTTATAGATTTGCTTTTTTCAGCATGCAACTCAGTGTAAAATCAGCCATTACGACGCCATCGATGCCTGCCAAAATACATTTTTGTCAACAAAATCACCCGAAGATTTGTCGACTAAATCTCTGATCTTACTCAATCTAGACGCGGACCTGCAAACGTTTCTACCTTTCATGAACCTTGATTGTTACTTAGAAAAAGTAAACCAAAGACAAAGAGAGCAGAAGCAATGTAAATAAGCAGCAGGCACTGGAGCCAACTAGCCTCCCGAACAGTTAATCAATGTATTGATCCATGTTTTATTGTAATCGTAAGACAATATACTTTCAGAAGTAGCCTAGAGTCATCATTATTACAGTCACAGTCAGAGATATAGATTTTCTTTTGTTTGGCTATCAACACAATGTAGTTTTATTGATTAATTTTTCTCCTTAGCTTTCTCAAATGGCAGAGAAATTGACGAGCAAACACATTTTTTGTTTCCTCCATCTTTATACCACAGCAGGTTTATCAATTTATTTATTCATGCCGTTTTGTGAAATGTGCTGAGTCCTGATCTTAATGAGCTGCGGGTGTTAATGGATATAGCTGCTTGTTTGTTTCTTTGTATTTTACAACTTGAAGCTGATTGAAAGATGGAGCGCCACGATTTTTTTCCACCCTAAAACATGATCACCAGGTCTTATTGTTATATAAGGAGGTATAATTTTTTTCCAAAAAGTGTACAGTATTTGTAAAAATTTTGTTTTTATGTGGGCACGCCCACCAGTTCATTAAGTATGCCTGGTTTGCCTGGTGGGTGGTGATCCACCTGAACTAAAGCCGCACCCAGCTGTAGTTGTATGATAAAGGGGGAGGGCTTAGAGGAGGGGCTGATAGTGTGGTAGTACTATATTACTGTTTATTTCATTGGCCCGTTGGACTGTCAAGGGTTCAGCCTCCAGGAAGAAACCCTAAATACAAAGTTAATTCACCATTGCACATAAAAACAACTCCAGGGTGTCTAATGAAGTACTGTCACCTCATACACACATGAAAAACTGGAAAAATACAACAATTCTGGCACTCCATCTTTAAGAAAAGTGCTAGGCTAGTATTAATATAATTATTTCTCATCTCCTTCGTGTCTGTGTCTGCAGGTCAGATCATAGTAGTGATCTGGGTGATTGTTTCTCCAAACAACGACAAACAGAAGTATACTCTGAAGATCAACCATGACTGTGTGCCTGAACAGGTCTGGTAGTAGAATTAATACTGATAATAAGTTTAAACTGTTTCTGTGGTGTTTTTTCATTTGCTGCTTCCTTTCGTTTTAGGGATTTTAGCTGTTTTTGACAGGGGGGCGGGGGCATTCGAGCACGGGGCTAAATATGTATTTATTTACAAAATGTTATAGCGATTTATTTTATTATTATTTACTATAGTCCTACTAGACCCCAAGAAATTACATCTGGCCACAGAAGATCACAGGATCTACTGAATGTGAAGGAGGCCTACTGGGGGGAAGCCACACTGTGTGTCATAGGCTCAATATGCCAGTTTGACACATTCAGTAGATCCCGTGATCTTCTGTGGCCAGATGTAATTTCTTGGGGTCTAGTAGGACTATAGTAAATAATAATAAAAAAAATCGCTATAACATTTTCTAAAGAAATACATATTTAGCCCCGTGCTCGAATGCCCCCGCCCCCCCTGTCAAAAACAGCTAAAATCCCTAAAACGAAAGAAAGCAGCAAATGAAAAAAACCATTACACTCATCTTTTACTTTCTCTAATAACAACCTAAAACATGAACCTTGGTTGAAAAAAACCTGCATTTTCAGGGCATGTTTATTTTAATGAACAATCGATCGATTGTGTTCTGGCTTCAGTCAGTGAAACTAACAGTATTCCTTAAGTTCATATTTACTCTTATCACAATGAAAACAAATGGTACATGAAACATATACCATGACTTTGATTATGCATTATTAAAAAATCACACCCGTGTGAACTGAGTGGTGCAATTCCCCCCCACCTCTCTCTCTCTCTCTGTCATTAGCAGGCTGCAGCAATATCCCTCTCTATTTATGGCACAACAGCGCCCCTACTGGTAGTCAGAGTCATACACTCGTGCTCATTAACCAACACATAGACCCATGAACCAACACATAGGTGAACCAACACATAGGTAGGTGAACACGGACTCCTTGGAGTGGTTGCACCACTAAAAAATATATATAAACGTTATAAACGTTAGTAAAATCATGTCCTATACTGTTGTAGGTGATCGCCTCCTGTCCTATACTGTTGTAGGTGATCACCTCCTGTACTATACTGTTGTAGGTGATCACCTCCTGTACTATACTGTTGTAGGTGATCACCTCCTGTACTATACTGTTGTAGGTGATCACCTCCTGTCCTATACTGTTGTAGGTGATCACCTCCTGTACTATACTATTGTAGGTGATCACCTCCTGTACTGTACTGTTGTAGGTGATCACCTCCTGTACTGTACTGTTGTAGGTGATCACCTCCTGTACTATACTGTTGTAGGTGACCACCTCCTGTATTATACTGTTGTAGGTGATCACCTCCTGTACTATACTGTTGTAGGTGACCACCTCCTGTATTATACTGTTGTAGGTGATCACCTCCTGTACTATACTCTTGTAGGTGATCGCCTCCTGTACTATACTGTTGTAGGTGATCACCTCCTGTACTATACTGTTGTAGGTGATTACCTCCTGTACTATACTCTTGTAGGTGATCGCCTCCTGTACTGTACTGTTGTAGGTGATCGCCTCCTGTACTGTACTGTTGTAGGTGATCGCCTCTTGTCCTATACTGTTGTAGGTGATCGCCTCTTGTCCTATACTGTTGTAGGTGATCGCCTCCTGTACTGTACTGTTGTAGGTGATCGCCTCCTGTCCTATACTGTTGTAGGTGATCACCTCCTGTCCTATACTGTTGTAGGTGATCGCCTCTTGTCCTATACTGTTCCTGTACTGTACTGTTGTAGGTGATCGCCTCCTGTCCTATACTGTTGTAGGTGATCGCCTCCTGTCCTATACTGTTGTAGGTGATCGCCTCCTGTCCTATACTCTTGTAGGTGATCGCCTCCTGTACTGTACTGTTGTAGGTGATCGCCTCCTGTACTGTACTGTTGTAGGTGATCGCCTCTTGTCCTATACTGTTGTAGGTGATCGCCTCTTGTCCTATACTGTTGTAGGTGATCGCCTCCTGTACTGTACTGTTGTAGGTGATCGCCTCCTGTCCTATACTGTTGTAGGTGATCACCTCCTGTCCTATACTGTTGTAGGTGATCGCCTCTTGTCCTATACTGTTCCTGTACTGTACTGTTGTAGGTGATCGCCTCCTGTCCTATACTGTTGTAGGTGATCGCCTCCTGTCCTATACTGTTGTAGGTGATCGCCTCCTGTCCTATACTCTTGTAGGTGATCGCAGAGGCCATCCGTAAGAAGACGCGCAGCATGTTGCTCTCCCCGGAACAGCTGAAGATGTGTGTCCAGGAGTACCAGGGCAAATACATCCTCAAAGTCTGTGGCTGCGACGAGTACCTGCTGGAGAAATACCCCTTCAGCCAGTACAAGGTACTATAGGGAGGTGAAATACCCCTTCAGCCAGTACAAGGTACTATAGGGAGGTGAAATACCCCTTCAGCCAGTACAAGGTACTATAGGGAGGTGAAATACCCCTTCAGCCAGTACAAGGTACTATAGGGAGGTGAAATACCCCTTCAGCCAGTACAAGGTACTATAGGGAGGTGAAATACCCCTTCAGCCAGTACAAGGTACTACAGGGAGGTGAAATACCCCTTCAGCCAGTACAAGGTACTATAGGGAGGTGAAATACCCCGTCAGCCAGTACAAGGTACTATAGGGAGGTGAAATACCCCTTCAGCCAGTACAAGGTACTATACGGAGGTGAAATACCCCATCGGTTTGTGTACCGCAGCCTGTGCCTCAGCTCAAGGCTTCACGTTGTGGCGTTTACAGAGTATGGGCTATGATGTCGTTCAGACTATGGGTTTTATGGGTAAGTCTCCCATTGGCCTAGAGGCAGCCTAGAGACAGCCAACGATGAAAAGGTTTCCTAGATCGCTACTACGGTTGCTAGTAGAAGGTAGATGAACATGTGGTCAGAAACTGAAACTGTAAAGTAAATCTGCAAAAGTGGCAGTGGCAGAAATAGCATCCGGGATCTCAGTTCATGAAGCATTTAGGATTTAAGTGGTTAATTTATGCATGTGTAACTAAAGAAAAACAGTAGAATTTGTACATTTTCAGATTGAAATTACGCACGCACCCGCACACACACACACACACACACACACACACACACACACACACACACACACACACACACACTGAGGACCCCCTCTAAAATGAGATGTGACATCTCAAGGGGCTTATCCTTTCAATAAAGGTATAATATAACCAGTAAGACGCGTTAACGCGTGAAGCGAACGCAGCTGTTGTGGCAGTCTCTCACACACACACACACACACACACACAGACCTTTTTTCATTTTTATTTTGCGTGCATGTTTATTTTGTGTGTGTGATACAGCTGCGCCCTCTGGTGGCGGGCGGGTGGTGTAACAGCGGGACAGACAGACAGACACACACACAGACAGACAGACATGATCTGCAGGGTCTCATAGTTAGTGCTCACTGCATTCGAAATAATAATTAATAATAATACACACACACTCACATTGCTTTTTCCAAAACATTTTTAAAACTGTCCGTTTCGTACCGCGCTTCCTTCAATCGCTTAAAATCTCTCTCTCTCTCTCTCTCTCTCTCTCTCTCTCTCTCTCCCTCTCTCTCTCTCCCTCCCTCCCTCCCCAGTACATCCGTAGTTGCATCATGCTGGGCAGGATGCCTAACCTGATGCTGATGGCGAAGGACAGCCTGTACGCCCAGCTGCCCACGGACACGTTCGTCATGCCGTCGTACTCGCGCCGCATCTCCACGGCGACGGCCTACAACATGAACGGCGAGGTCAGCGCCAAGTCGCTGTGGACCATCAACGGCACGCTGAGGATACGCGTGCTCTGCGCCACGTATGTCAACGTCAACATACGAGACATAGACAAGGTGACCGCTAGAGCTAGAGCATTTATACCAGGGGTGGGCAACTTCGACCATGGAGAGGGCCACTATATTTCCACACTCGCTCCCTAGGTAAGTATTACTGCCGTAGCGAAAATAGCCGATCTACGAGCTCAAAACGCGTCGGTGTATAGCGGGGAGGCATTTTGTCCGGTTCTTTTTCGGTCCGAGTTTGTCAAATTGGACCCGTGAAGACCTCTACTCCACGGTCCATGCATGCTACTGTATTTAACAGTACACTGCATTTGACTGACTGTAGTACAGTATAGTCTTTTTCATTGCCTCTATTCCCCGCCCGTAGATCTACGTGAGGACAGGAATCTACCACGGAGGAGAGCAGATGTGTGACAACGTCAACACCCAGCGAGTGCCGTGCTCCAACCCCAGGTAATCCTTCAGTCAACGCCATGTCCCTTTGATCCACTTAAACCCCACACACACACTGCATGAGATCCCCCAGGGCTTTTCCCTGTACACCAACATGTCTTCACTCATTGTGAGCTTGTTGACCTTATAGTGATTAGATAGTAGAGCTATTTTTGGCAGCATGTTAGCACCAGAACAGGGACACTAGGCTTCATGTGGTTAATTTTAGAAACGCTGTTCTAAACAATGGTTTCACCTCATGCCTGTCTCTCCCCTCTCTCTCTCTCTCTCTCTGTGTGTGTGTGTGTGTGTGTGTGTGTGTGTGTGTGTGTCTGTGCGCAGGTGGAATGAGTGGCTGACATATGACATGTACATCCCAGACATCCCGCGTGCTGCCAGACTCTGTCTCTCCATCTGCTCTGTCAAGGGCAGGAAGGGGGCTAAGGAGGTAAGGAGGGGGCTAAGGAGGTAAGGTGGGGGCTAAGGAGCTAAGGAGGGGGCTAAGGAGGGGGCTAATACCAATGGATCTCAAGGTCTCCTTAACTTTGACAGTATACAAATTGAACCATTTTGTATACTGTCAGAGTTACAGACTTGTAACCTGTAGATTGTTTGAGCGCTTTTGCCACAAAAAGTACAGGTAAAGGGTTTTCTTCTGTGTGGTTCTTAGATTTTCACAAGCTTTTGCCACAAACTGTACAACCAAATGGTCTCTCAGCGGTGGCCGAACGGTTTGCGGAGCGGTCTTGATATCGGAAGGTCGCTATAGTTCGTATCCCCGGACCGGCATTGAACCCCTACCATGAAATGTTCTATGAGCAGGGCCTGGCTGTAAACAAGTTATTGAGCTTAGTCCAGTTACCCTGGGTAAACATAGTACCTTTCCTTTCCTTTTAGCTGTAAGCTTCGTACCCTATGTTAGGAAACGGCTTGCAAGTTGCCAGGTTGTGTCATGTAACACAAAGTTTACTCTAACGTATTTAGATCCTCGCTTTAGAACTGCATAGTGACCGACTGCAACATTGTAATGACGTAGACAGGCGGTGAATAAAATACTAGTGAATGTAATAGGCTACAGTCTGGATAACAATGCAAGAACAGTAACTGAGGTTATTCCCCTATAGCACCGTGTTCAGGTCCAACTCATCAATCAACTGGCTTATATAACTCCCGTTGCAGGTTTGTATTGAGATGTCCATATGATGCTCATCACTGCTTCATGTACAACTCACTCAACTGGCTGCGGCCTAAACCAAGAAGGCATTTACATCGGTTTCTCTTCATTTATAAAAGTATTTATTTCAAGTGTCCTCCTTACCTGAAGCAGTACTTGGCCCAGTCTACTTCATCATATCCACTTAGACATCTACAATGCCCTTACTTTAAAATAGGTGGTTGGACGGAGGTCTTTCATACCCATTTGATTGGAATAATCTTCATCTATCTCTTAGATCGATTTCATCCTTCAGTTGCTTTAGGACTTCCCTTCATTTACATCTTGACTCACCTTGTTTATGTTTTTAAATCAGTTATAGCACATTCACCGATATGTGTGTGTGCGCGCGTGTGTGTGTGTATTGTCTTTATCTGTGTACTGAGATGCTGCATCTCAAGGGGCTAATAAAATCTTTACAAATCTTTACAACCATGGTTGTACAAGAAAAGCATGTACGGCCCCTTACTGGTGAATTTAGGTTGAGGCCATCCCTCAGCAGTTACTAATTGGTGAGTTTAGGTTGAAGCCATCCCCAGCATTTTCTATTTGTTGAATTTAGGTTGAAGCCATCCCCAGCGGTTTCTAATTGGTGAATTTAGGTTGAAACCATCCCCCAGGGGCTTCTAATTGGTGAATTTAGGTTGAAGCCATCCCCCCGGCAGTTTCTAATTGGTGAATTTAGGTTGAAGCCATCCCCCCGGCAGTTTCTAATTGGTGAATTTAGGTTGAAGCCATCCCCAGCGGCTTCTAATTGGTGAATTTAGGTTGAGGCCATCCCCAGCCGTTTCTAATTGGTGAATTTAGGTTGAGGCCATCCCCAGCCGTTTCTAATTGGTGAATTTAGGTTGAGGCCATCCCCAGCCGTTTCTAATTGGTGAATTTAGGTTGAGGCCATCCCCAGCCGTTTCTAATTGGTGAATTTAGGTTGAGGCCATCCCCAGCCGTTTCTAATTGGTGAATTTAGGTTGAGGCCATCCCCAGCCGTTTCTAATTGGTGAATTTAGGTTGAGGCCATCCCCAGCCGTTTCTAATTGGTGAATTTAGGTTGAGGCCATCCCCAGCCGTTTCTAATTGGTGAATTTAGGTTGAAGGGCCCAGTGGTTTCTAGGCTGGCCACGGCCACCTTGACAGACAGTGAGTATTGACAGTCAAGCCTCTTTCAGTGTCAGTTTACTTTTCACCACTGAGTCTGTTACTAAGGATGCAGGATATTTAGGCTTCTCACATGACAGACAGACAAACGGTTGGTATCGTGCGGTTTAAAGTGGTAGTAATTTAAGTAAACCAAGACAGCCGCAAGTCACCTCATAGCAGATCACGTTCACGATGTTATTTTTAACCCATTTTGGGCGGGGACCCCTTTTGGTGTTTCAAGCATCACGTTATACTTTAGCTATTGAAAAAATAGCAGATCTACAAGCTCATAGCTCGGCAAACGAGTGCCGCGCTATGAACTTGTAGGTCTGCAATTTTTTGAAAAATCGTAAAAATGTGGCGCAAATCTTTAAATATATATTCTTTCAAAGTGAATGTTTTTAACTCGGGTCTAAATGGATTAATTCAACACCGACACGTTGCTAACCCATCCACTGTGTGTGTGTGTGTGTGACTGTCTGTGTCTGTGTGTGTGTGTGTGTGTGTGTGTGTGTGTGTGTGTGTGCGTGTGCGTGTGCGTGTGCGTGTGTCCTTGTTGAATGAGTGCCATCCATGGTATCATCTTTGGTTCTGTTTAACCCATTCTGACCTGAGATCAGATTCATACGAGGTTTCCACTGGACACACACTGGTCTGATGAACCAATTCTGACCTGAGATCAGATTCTAAAAATGTCAGTCGTTCTTCGAATTTTTCAAAAATAGCAGACCTACAAGCTCGTATCGCGCCACTCGGTGGCGCGATATGAGCTTGTAGATCTGCTATTTTTCAATACATAAAGCGTAACATGATGCTAACACCAAAATGGGTGCCCGGTCAGAATGGGTTAATTACTAATCGGTCAGGGGCACTGGTGTCAGACGGCCTAGAAACACAATCGACGGAGAGGATTTTTTCCATTCAAGTGCGAAGGAACTAAATCCCTTTAACCTCTATAACGCTGTCGTCGGGCAGAAACCTCCTTATCTCTATAACTTTAACCTCTCGTGTTTTACTGCTGGTACATTAATTAACCCATTCTGACCGGGCACCCATTTTGGTGTTAGCATCATGTTATGCTTTACCTATTGAAAAATAGCAGATCTACAAGCTCATATCGCGCCACCGAGTGGCGCGATACGAGCTTGTAGGTCTGCTATTTTTGAAAAATTCGAAGAACGACTGACATTTTTAGAATCTGATCTCAGGTCAGAATGGGTTCATCAGACCAGTGTGTGTCCAGTGGAAACCTCGTATGAATCTGATCTCAGGTCAGAATGGGTTAACGCCCTACTGATTGATCATACTACGGCGTCACACTCAAAAGTATAGCAGATCCACGAGCTCCAAGCGACGCATTTTGAGCCCGTTGTTGATCTGCTACTTTAGCTATTTAACCCATTCTGACCTGAGATCAGATTCATACGAGGTTTCCACTGGACACACACTGGTCTGATGAACCCATTCTGACCTGAGATCAGATTCTAAAAATGTCAGTCGTTCTTCGAATTTTTCAAAAATAGCAGACCTACAAGCTCGTATCGCGCCACTCGGTGGCGCGATATGAGCTTGTAGATCTGCTATTTTTCAATAGGTAAAGCATAACATGATGCTAACACCAAAATGGGTGCCCGGTCAGAATGGGTTAAAAAAAAATTGAATCCTGAAATGTTTTGGACATAATAACGTCCTCACACGACAGAGATGAAAAGTGAAACGGTACCAGAGCCATATGACAGTGTGTCTTTTGGTCTCTATACGTGTAGGTCTTAATCTCTATAGCTTTGCACCATCACATCTAGAACAAACAACAGTCTGAAAACATTTAAACTTGCTGATAAAGTTCAATAACCACATTTTAGCTGGTGTATGGTGTGGACCGGCCCGGGTTTCAATCTTGGGTCAAACATAAAACTTAGGGATTTGCATACAGTTTTAATACAATACATTTCTGAATAAATGAGAAAATCTCTATAATGTCTTCCTTTATATTCACATCGCATCGCATAGACGCATATTCACAACATCGCACACATTGTCTTGCAAAGACTTTACAATAAAGACTCATCTCTGAAGAACATTTTACACCTTTCACATTCCAGGAGGAACCGAGAGACATCTCAATAACAAAGAGCTTATAGTCACACCGTTTTACACAGTAATACACAATTATGCTCCCCCATTTAACAGTTAAAGGAAAGCTTTTAGCGCATTACACTTGTTTACAAGAGGGTCCACCATGTTCAATTCATCAACACATTAAGAGACGTACAAATGGACACTTCCATATAGTCAAAGGAACAGGAATTCATCATAAAGGAAGCAAAAAGGGAAAAGAAACATATACAGTGAGGGGAAAAAGGAAATAACGTGTGTGTTAAAGGAAGGCTTTTAGTTTTCTCTCTACTCACTTATTCTGCAGTGAGATGTGTGTGTGTGTGTGTGTGTGTGTGTGTGCATTCAGTAAAGTACAGTATGTCTGCATGCGGGTCTCTGTGTCTATGGGGCCTTAGTTAGCAGACACCCTGGCTGATTGATCGGACTGATCGATCAGCCTCCTCTTTGGCAGGGAAAACCTATAGCCAGAGAAGTGTGTGTGTGACTGTGTGTGTGTGTGTGTGTGTGTGTGAGACTGTGTGTGTGTGTGTGTGTGTGTGTGTGTTTCATCCGTCTACGCTGGGCATGGATACTGTAACTGACACCACAGTCATGGCTGTTCTCACCTGGTTTGACCCGCCGGCCGCGATGAGCTTGGGGTAGCGGATGCTCTTTCATGCCTCACCATAAATTAAAGATAAACACTTCTACGCTATAGCCTCTCGGTTCCAGTGCCTGCTATAAGTAGGTGCTTTTTGACCAGCTGTCGTCATGTTACTCTGTCTGACTGTCTCTGTGTCAATGATTTACTTACACGGCTGCCTCTTAGTGAAGACTCAAAGCCTAAAGATTAAGATGTTATCGGGAACGGGATTCATTGACAGGGTTGGTTTTCCTCATTGAGTTTTGTGAGCGGAAAGGCGTTACCGGAAGTCTAATCCAGCAATTAAGCGCCGATGACGTACATGTGGTATATTCAGTGGTTTATGATACTGTATACGTACTGTATGCATGGTTCTAGGTTGCTAAGCAACAGATTGAGTTTTTGGTCAAAACAAGCTTCATTGAATGGCCCATAATAACTAAAGAACAGAACCTGTCTCCGGTTCACGTCTCGGGCTCGGGTGGACCTTCAAAATAAGAGTTTCACTGAAAAACACTGCTGGTTTTTGAATAATTAATTAACGAGTACCTGGCTGGCAGTGTTTGTGTTTTAAGAGAATCTTCACGTAAACACAGCTCCTCCATACCCCTCTCCCATCCTCTCCTCCCCACAGGAGCACTGTCCCCTGGCCTGGGGGAACGTCAACCTGTTTGACCCCTCTCCCATCCTCTCCTCCCCACAGGAGCACTGTCCCCTGGCCTGGGGGAACGTCAACCTGTTTGACCCCTCTCCCATCCTCTCCTCCCCACAGGAGCACTGTCCCCTGGCCTGGGGGAACGTCATCCTGTTTGACCCCTCTCCCATCCTCTCCTCCCCACAGGAGCACTGTCCCCTGGCCTGGGGGAACGTCATCCTGTTTGACCCCTCTCCCATCCTCTCCTCCCCACAGGAGCACTGTCCCCTGGCCTGGGGGAACGTCATCCTGTTTGACCCCTCTCCCATCCTCTCCTCTCTACAGGAGCACTGTCCCCTGGCCTGGGGGAACGTCAACCTGTTTGACTACACCCACACCCTGGTTGCACACAAGATGGCCCTCAATTTATGGCCGGTTCCCCACGGCCTTGAAGACTTGCTCAATGCCATCGGCGTCACAGGATCAAACCCCAATAAGGTACTACTCGCTCACAAGTTCATGTACCATGTTGTTGTTTTAGAACCTAGTAAGTTTAAATATTCACAGAGTTCAGTTATAATAAACTGATGGTTGTCTCTTCTAAGCACATTATTATATTATATTATTTTAGATTAGATTATCCTTGGATAAAAACAAACAAACATTTTGAAGAGCTAAACAAACAGAGCAAAATAATAAAGTGAGACTCTTTGCCATTTTTTTATCTCCATGTTTTTTTGTTGTTGTAGGAAACCCCGTGTTTGGAGTTGGAGTTTGACCACTTCAGCAGCCCAGTGAAATACCCAGACATGACCACCGTGGAGGACCACGCTAACTGGACCATCTCTAGGGAGCTGGGATTCAACTTCAACCTCTCTGGACAGGTAAATAACCACCGCTGAGCACTTTTTGTCCAGCCTCTAACTTCTGTAGCCTGCTGAGGAATCTTCTAAATCCTAACAGTTCTCTGACAAACCAGTGGTTCTCAAACCTTTCCATGTCAAGGAGACCCAGAACGATATGTAATTGGCCGCCGACCCCCATCTGAAAATGTGTTGTTCCAGGATCCTCCAGAAGCAAAGAGTTGAGTAAAACATTTGCTGTGAAAGAATATAATATATTATTTGAATATATTCTATTCAAAGATTTGCACACATTTTCACGATTTTTCAAAAATAGATTATAGATCATAGTGCGGCAGTCGGTTTTGCACTATGAGCTTGTATATCTACTATTCTTTAATAGCTAAAGTTTAAATTAAGGTGACCCAGATGCGTTCCAGGTCTTAATGGGTCAACTCAGTCGCTCACTCATCCCATTACGCCAGGCTGGCGCATAGGGCAGCAACACAGTCCCTCCCCCTCTTTCTGTCTGGCCATCTTCTCCACCATGCTCTGATGGTGGCGTTGGAGTTCCTTTTTGACCGCGTTCTTGACCGCTGGGCAAGGTGAGGCGAACAGAGCGCGCTAACTGGGTCAGCTCCGGGGAACTGATCCGACGCAGCAGTGTCTCTTGTCAGGTGACCCGGTGCCACCAAATCAGTTTACTTACAGGCAAAGTGACAGACCCTATGGATTACGTTAGGTAATGAACTGGTAAAATGCTCTAAGTGCTCTCTGTGGTCTCAATTACCATTTCAAGAGGCCTGGCTTCAAGCTCCTCCCCCTTTTGGACCAAGGCCCCAGTGATGCTCTCCAACGTTGAGGTCGCTCGGCCCTAGTGGTAAGAGGAGGGACTGCAGGCGGACCCGTGGAGTTATGACGGGGAAACCCTGTGCAGCTGGGGTTTAACATTGACCGCGTTTGCACTTCCACATTTTGGGCTTCAGTCTCTATCCTTCTTTATGTTTTGGACAGGTACATTGCTAGCTGTAAATACCCACTTGTCAACAGTTGGTAAGAAACTGTGAGATCTCTGTGGCTGTGTGTGAAGAGTGCTGTGAGAAATGGGCAAACTGACTGTGACAATTAAGTGTACTTCGGCCCACTGGCAGAGCCTGATTGGTTGGGCCTCATTTGGCTGAGGCAGAGTTTGGAAATTGCACAGGTGAAAGGAGTTGGCCTCATTAGGTCCACACTGGCAGAGCCTGGCCCAGGTGGCCCATTTGAAAGGAGTTGGCCTCATTAGGCCCTGCACTGGCAGAGCCTGACCAGAGCCTTTTGTGGTGGTTCTGGAGAACTGTGGGTCCGACCGACTCTATACCAGGCACTGCACTCCCTGCGGGGGTGTGGATCGCTTGTGTCGAATGTGAAGTCGGTGGGTCAAACGGTTCTTGAGTTACGTGCATTACACACACGTACACAGACAGAGACAGAGACAGAGACAGAGGCATTTATAGTTATAAGATGCACCAGGGAGTTCATTTATAGTTCATTTATAGTTAGAAGATGCACCAGGGAGTTCATTTATAGTTCATTTATAGTTAGAAGATGCACCAGGGAGTTCCACAAGAGCCGGCAGCCGGCTAAATAGCTGACTACTGCACTGGTGGTATTGGCCGGGGATTTTTGTATTTGTGCATGTTTTGCACAAATGCCAAAGCGTTCACGATTTGGCATTTGTGCTAAACATGCACCCCCACAAATGTTGAAAGCCGATTGCAGTGGAAAATCTGACGGATACATCTTGATCACGTGGCGAAAAATGTTGTCAGATTTGGTCACATATTATAATAATTTGGGTACCCCCCAAAATAATTCCCTCAGTCAGATTTGGTCACATATTATAATAATTTGGGTACCACCCAAAATAATTTGGCGACCCCCCCGAGGGGTCGCGACCCACGGGTTGAGAACCCCTGGGTTAGGGGTTAAATCTCTTCCTCAGGGACACTTGGACACATACTGCAGTAGACAGTATTTCATTATGGATGGGCCTTCGCTACTTCACTAATTGGACAGCATCTCATTATGAATGAACTTTCACTACTCCACTAATTAGGAAAAAGAGCTTGAGCCATCTCCCCGGCCCCTTTGTAACGTTGGTGCCAGTGGTGCGTCTTTATAGAGTTTTATAATGTCAAGGGATCGATGTTTTGATACGGCTTTAGGCCGCGGATGCACGTTTAATACCGTTTTGACCTGAGATCAGATTCTAAAATTGTCTTCTAAATCCTGACAGTTTTCTGAAAAAGCTATGTTTCTATGTCAGTCGTTCTTCGATTTTTCAAAAATAGCAGACCTACAAGCTCGAGCTTGTAGATCTGCTATTTTTCAATAGCTAAAGCATAACGTAATGCTAACACTAAAAGTGGTTCCCGCCCCAAAATGGGTTAATACCGTTTCACTGTACACAGCGTTTAACCACTTTAACCATTATTTAAAACTTCAGCTGTTGAAAAATAGCAGATATACAAGCTCAGCGCGACTGACCCCGGAAGTGATAGCCCTCCATATCTGTAGTCTAGCCTCACTCTAGTCCAGGGGTAACCAACCAGGGGTTCGCGAGCTACCGGTAGCTCGCGGGAACCTTTCAAGTCGATCCCGAAGTGTCAGACTGACGGGCAGCCAGACATCACAGCAGAATGTCGTTCGCAAAAAAGAGCAGATCTACAAGCTAACAACGTGTAGAGGCTCGATGCATTTTAGCTTGAAGATCTGTTCCCCTTGCTTCCACCGCACCGCCCTCGGCCCGCCCCCCTTTTAGCACTCTGTGCTCATGTGCTGCTGTGTCCTGTGTGTCTGTTGTTCCCTCGCAGCCGCAGGCAGCACACAGCGTCAGAGTGAACGCAGCATGATGGCGTCCCCGACACGTTGAATACTAAACCTATTTGTAAAGTTCGAACGCCAACTTTTAACCAAACGTGGGAGAAACACTGTGCACGGCTGCACGCACAAATAAAGAGTGCACTCGCGCACGCACATGACGGATTATTATCGATCAAAACAATCCTTAGCGTCGCTTAAAAGCATGTGTTGCACAGCATGAATATCACTATGACAAAGTGTCAAAATGTTTAGTGCCGCTGTCAAAACATGACACAGTGAGAGTTGAAGATTCTAACTATTGGAACAAGAAGGCCACAGTTTTGAAGGAAGTAGGTCCTAGACAGGGCTTGACGCTTAGCTCATGGATGCATGCATGATAGACAGACTATCCGTTTTTATCCTGCTGTTCTATCATGGAATATTCGATGCAGGGCAAGATGCTCGATTGTGAATTAAATTGTAACATTCTCCTTGGCTTTGACTACTTCAGACAGAACATCTGACACACAGCTACAGTAGACTATTAATTTACTAAGCTGGTAACTTACTCGGCTGCCTACCGTTAAGCAGGTCACACAATGGATATGGACCACTGATATTTATCCAGCCAGGTCGGTGATTACTTATCATTCATGCTGTGCAACACATGCTTTTAAGCGACGCTAAGAATTGTTTTGATCGATAATAATCCGTCATGTGTGTGCGCGAGTGCACTCTTTATTTGTGCGTGCAGCCGTGCACAGTGTTTTCTCCCACGTTTGGTTAAAAGTTGGCGTTCGAACTTTACAAATAAGTTTAGTATTCAACGTGTCTGGGACGCTATGAACTCGTATGACTGACTCACATCTTAATGACACCCTCAGACTGGCAATCACTAAATATGAACCAGATTTCAAAACGCTTGCAGATAAAGTGCAGTCACAGCAGTCTCATTAAAGGTGGGCTGACCCTGAGAGTATGTCACCATATCTGTGAAATATATATATGGTCATGTTATGCCTATTTCATTTGAACATCTGCCAATGTGAATATTCATTGAAATGAGAAACAAAATATTGTGCTGTAAAAGCAATTAATGTCCTTTGCATTTTGTTTTATTAAAAAAAAACTCAACAAAGAAGTTTATTTGTATTTCTGTCCTAATATTTTTTATTTCTAATACATTTGTCTTAATATTATTTGACATTGATAATATAACTTACTATAAGTATTTATTCTAATTTAAGCTTTAGTCTTTGTGTGGATGTGTGCACATGCATTGAGCCTGTCAGAAATAGCAAAAAAACAAGTGTTTTTTCTAACACGTTTTAGTGGTAGATCTTGGCTTACAATTGGGAATAAAATGGGCTCTTGGGCTTGAAAAGGTTGGTTACCACTGCTCTAGTCTGTGTACTAACGCGCGGACGACTAATTTCCTTAGCGTGAGCACGGACTAATGTTTATAAGGTCCCAAACATGGTCCCATTTTGAGCATAAAAAACACTACTAATCCTGTGCGGTCCCCTGTTGATAATCAATGCAATAGAGCAGTGGGGTCCAGAGACCCCTAGGGGTCCTTGAGAGAGTTCATGGGGGGCCCCCAGCTGAATGACTCTGAGAGTGTACACATGGAACCAAACTGACCCAGTGGGTCCATTTATGTTCCATTTGTACACTCTCAGAGTTAAATCAACAGTGATTTTACACATTGGGATCCCAGAGGTCCATAGTACTCAGTAGCTTAATGCAGGTCAAACTGGCGGTCCTTGAAATGAAAATGGTTGAAAATCACTGCACTCCTTGGCGTATATTTTCTAAATGGGGGGGGGGGGGGGGGGGGGGGGTCCGTGGGCTAATGAGTTCAATCTGGGGGTCCTTGACATGAAAAGGTTTGAGAACCACTGGGATAGAGAATGAACTGGTTGAACTGAGACCATACCGTGTAAAAACCACCGGTTGAGACAATCCGATCAAATATTGATGCTTTTCTTTTTTTTTCAATCGGTGTGTGGTTACATCGACATGGTGTAATGAAGGAAAATGTGGTGGCATCTGGCTGGCAGTGGGACAATGGCCGACACAATATCCGATCACAATTTATGTTGTTTCAGCGTGTGGCACGAGGTCGGATATCTATCAGACACGGTGTGATCATGATGATGGTGATGATGTTGATGATGGGGTGACACGACTGACAACTGTCCCACGCAGCGTTTATTTATTTACGACGTTAACTCAATACAGTGTATTAAGTTATACGTTTTTCTGTAACTGGAGGACCTGGGCTGGTAACAGGAGCGCTAACAGTAAATGGTGCCTAATGGATCGCGAGTGTTTGCTCTAAAGCCGTGATTCTTAACCTTTTCAAGGACACGGTGGACCCAGTGTGATATACAATAGGCCAAAGGGGTCTTCAACAGGGGGTCTTTACATTAACCACTTGATCAGTAGTGTCCCTTTTCTGAGGGTAACGTTAGCCAGAAATAGCACAAGCTCACAGCGCCTGTAAGGGGCTATTGTTATGGCAGAGGGAAGATGCATAATATTAGCTGAGGTTTTGTAATACAGGGATTCCGCCAGTACAGTGTGTAATCTTATTTTTAAAGAATTTATTTAGTTTTCACTGTTGCTGCACTTAAAATCTAAATTAAAGGACCACTTCACCACTTTCAACCCATCTTCATATAATAGGTAAATAGGTCCTCACTAATAATCATGATAAAATGGCACGATTTCTTTCTACTCAGTCTGTGTCTCAGGGGGGGGGGGGGGATACTAGGGCCCCACATGCCAGCGGAGTGTGAGTGACGTGTCTATTATATTGCATCAGGTGTGGTTAATAATGCATCAGCGTGTTTCAGTTGTTTTGTCCCTAATGTATTCCAGAGTAACCGTGTGGCCAAGGACCATGCAGCGCTGACCGAGGCTGACGTAGACCAGCTGAGACAGCTGAGTAACAGAGACCCGCTGTCTGAAATCACCGAGCAGGAGAAGGACTTCCTCTGGAGACACAGGTATAACACAGTGATGTTATTATTGTAGCATGTCAAATTGCCCTTTTACCCGTTTAGGCCTGACGTCGACTTTTTTTTTCTCAAAAAAATGACTAGAAAACAAATGTTTGAGAAGTATAGTGAAAAAAAGGAAATCTGCTAGTTTGGGTCCCGGGCTAAAAAGTTTGGGAACCACATGGATCTTAATTGGAAAGTGGGATATGAAGACAGAAAGATATCCACTTTGGGATATTGTGTTTAACATGAGTTGTACATGTTGAATGTCTTCTCTGTACCAGACAGTATTGTATGAACGTACCTGAGGTCCTTTCTAAGATTCTGCTGGCCGTCAAGTGGAACTCCAGAGACGAAGTAGCACAGGTACAAGTACAACAACGCTATCTCAACTCGCACACACACACGCACACACACACACACACACACACACACACACACACACACACACACACACACACACACACACACACACGCACACACGTAATTATGAATCTCTGCTGTTTTTGTTTTTTTGTGAGGCCTGCTTGTTTAGAAGCCATTTGTAGAACCAGGCCTCAGGTCTTAAACCAAGTGAATGTGAAATAAATCAAACGAATTCAGTATTTAAGTCTGACGTCATTTTGTAGTGCTACGTTACGTCTGGGTCCAAGTAGCACCAGCTCCCGTCCGCATCTCATTGTAAATAGAATATCTAAACGCGTGAATCTTTTTACAATGACGTTATTTTTCAGAAAGGAAGCCATTGATGGTTAAAATGGGTCTTAATGCTTCCAACTCGAGTAGAATTATTAATGTTTTGTACAAGTGTCCATGACAACAAAAATATATGATGTGGAGACAATAAAGACTATTATTATCAGTATTATTGAAGGTGGTCCATTTGCTCGGTAAAATATTTCGGGGGCATATTTAGAATGTGTGCAGGCTTGAGTATGTTGAATCTAGTTTGCATTAATGAGGATTTAGTTAACACAATAAAATAAAATGGCGATAGTATTCCATGTGAGGCAGATGGCCTGTCACAACCAGATTTGGGAGAGCAGCGCAGCTTTGTTGTTGCGAGGAAAGCGGTAAAATGAGACTTGTTGAGAAGTGTTTTCGTCTCAGATTTAGTCCGACGGAGCGTCACAGTATAAGTCTATGGGGACACAAAAGCGACACAAAAGCAGGACCCGGAAGTATCTCAGGAGGGGGCGCTCACGTCACAGCTAAAATAGTGTTGTTCTCCATCAGATGTTCTGATAGTGAATGAACTAGTGTTGTTCTTCCTCAGATGTTCTGATAGTGAATGAACTAGTGTTGTTCTCCCCTTTAGATGTACTGCCTGCTGAAGGAGTGGCCGTCCATCCGCCCTGAGCAGGCCATGGAGCTGCTGGACTGTAACTACCCAGATCCCGTGGTCAGACACTTCGCCGTGCGCTGCCTCGACAAGTTCCTGACTGACGACAAACTGTCCCAGTACCTCATTCAGCTGGTGCAGGTAGGACTGTGTTCAGTGGTTCATTCAGCTGGTGCAGGTAGGACTGTGTTCAGTGGTTCATTCAGCTGGTGCAGGTAGGACTGTGTTCAGTGGTTCATTCAGCTGGTGCAGGTAGGACTGTGTTCAGTGGTTCATTCAGCTGGTGCAGGTAGGACTGTGTTCAGTGGTTCAGTACCTCATTCAGCTGGTGCAGGTAGGACTGTGTTCAGTGGTGCAGGTAGGACCTTTTTCATGTCAAGGTCCATTATTTATTCAGCTTTTGAGCCACGGACCACCATTTGATGAGATTTAGACTCTCAGACCCAAAACTAAAGAATATTTTGTTATCGTTGGATAAGATTTTGTCCCCAATTCCATGCTGTATTGATGTCGTTACCATTAGGAGAGATAACAGGCAAACGTTGAAAATAACAATAATTTTTCCAGTTGTGTCTATGAGGTGACAGTACTTCATTAGACACCCTGGAGTCGTTTTTATGTGCAATGGTGTATTAACTTTGTATTTAGGGTTTCTTCCTGGAGGCTGAACCCTTGACAGTCAAACGGGGCAATGAAATAAACAGTAATATAGTGACATCACACTATCAGCCCCTCCCCTAGCCCCTCCCCCTTTATCATACAACTACAGCTGTGGGTGCGGCTTCAGTTCAGGTGGATCACCACCCACCAGGCAAACCAGGCATACTTAATGTCCACATAAAAACGATATTTTAACAAATACAAAGAAAAATTGTGGCACTCCATCTTTAAGTAATGCAAATGTTTAACAATAATTGAACTCTTGAGAGCGTAAAATGAAACCAAATGGGACTTGTGTTAAATGTCTCTCTCTCCTCTCGTCTCCTATAGGTGTTAAATGTCTCTCTCTCCTCTCGTCTCCTATAGGTGTTAAATGTCTCTCTCTCTCCTCTCGTCTCCTATAGGTGTTAAATGTCTCTCTCTCCTCTCGTCTCCTATAGGTGTTAAATGTCTCTCTCTCTCCTCTCGTCTCCTATAGGTGTTAAATGTCTCTCTCTCTCTCTCCTCTCGTCTCCTATAGGTGTTAAATGTCTCTCTCTCCTCTCGTCTCCTATAGGTGTTAAATGTCTCTCTCTCTCTCCTCTCGTCTCTTATAGGTGTTAAATGTCTCTCTCTCTCTCCTCTCGTCTCCTATAGGTGTTAAATGTCTCTCTCTCTCTCCTCTCGTCTCCTATAGGTGTTAAATGTCTCTCTCTCTCCTCTCGTCTCCTATAGGTGTTAAATGTCTCTCTCTCTCTCTCCTCTCGTCTCCTATAGGTGTTAAATGTCTCTCTCTCCTCTCGTCTCCTATAGGTGTTAAATGTCTCTCTCTCTCTCTCCTCTCGTCTCCTATAGGTGTTAAATGTCTCTCTCTCCTCTCGTCTCCTATAGGTGTTAAATGTCTCTCTCTCCTCTCGTCTCCTATAGGTGTTAAATGTCTCTCTCTCCTCTCGTCTCCTATAGGTGTTAAATGTCTCTCTCTCCTCTCGTCTCCTATAGGTGTTAAATGTCTCTCTCTCTCTCCTCTCGTCTCCTATAGGTGTTAAATGTCTCTCTCTCCTCTCGTCTCCTATAGGTGTTAAATGTCTCTCTCTCTCTCTCCTCTCGTCTCCTATAGGTGTTAAATGTCTCTCTCTCTCTCCTCTCGTCTCCTATAGGTGTTAAAGTACGAGCAGTACCTTGACAATCCTCTCGTCCGCTTCCTGCTGAAGAAAGCCTTAACCAATCAAAGGATAGGACACTTCTTCTTTTGGCATCTGAAGTGAGTTCGTGGCTGACATGTGTGCAGGTGTCAGCATGCATGGGCACACTTGAGCCGACAGCCGCGGACAGAAGAAGCTGTGTTTTACGTCAATTCCCAGTTTTTAGACAGCTGGTGGACGGAAAAGAAGCTCCACCCCCCCCGCGGCTGACTGCCGCGGAGGAGAGCGTTTCCGGGAATCGGTCCGTCGTGGCAGTCAGCCCGCGGGGGTGGAGCTTCCTTTCCGTCCACCAGCTGTCTAAAAACTCAGGAAATGACGTCAAACACAGCTTCTTCTGTCCGCGGCTGTCGGCTCAAGTGTGCCCATGCTGACTCTCTCTCTCTCTCTCTCTCCATCAGAATCGGCATTATTGTCACATCACAGTTTTACATGTAAAACTAAGTGGGTGAAATTAGTTTTTGTCCATAGTTCCCATCGTGTCGTTTTTCCAAGAAAAAAGAAGGGAAGAAAAGGGGGGGGGGGGGGCAAGGCTGGAAAAAAGGAATGTTTGAGCAAAGCTTTTACCACAAAACGTACAAGTAAAGGGGTTCCCCTCATATAAGATACAAGTAAAGGGGTTCCCCTCATATAAGATACAAGTAAAGGGGTTCCCCTCATATAAGATACAAGTAAAGGGGTTCCCCTCATATAAGATACAAGTAAAGGGGTTCCCCTCATATAAGATACAAGTAAAGGGGTTCCCCTCATATAAGATACAAGTAAAGGGGTTCCCCTCCATATAAGATACAAGTAAAGGGGTTCCCCTCATATAATATACAAGTAAAGGGGTTCCCCTCCATATAAGATACAAGTAAAGGGGTTCCCCTCCATATAAGATACAAGTAAAGGGGTTCCCCTCCATATAAGATACAAGTAAAGGGGTTCCCCTCCATATAAGATACAAGTAAAGGGGTTCCCCTCCATATAATATACAAGTAAAGGGGTTCCCCTCCATATAAGATACAAGTAAAGGGGTTCCCCTCCATATAAGATACAAGTAAAGGGGTTCCCCTCATATAAGATACAAGTAAAGGGGTTCCCCTCCATATAAGATACAAGTAAAGGGGTTCCCCTCCATATAAGATACAAGTAAAGGGGTTCCCCTCATATAAGATACAAGTAAAGGGGTTCCCCTCCATATAAGATACAAGTAAAGGGGTTCCCCTCATATAATATACAAGTAAAGGGGTTCCCCTCATATAAGATACAAGTAAAGGGGTTCCCCTCCATATAAGATACAAGTAAAGGGGTTCCCCTCATATAAGATACAAGTAAAGGGGTTCCCCTCCATATAAGATACAAGTAAAGGGGTTCCCCTCATATAAGATACAAGTAAAAGGGTTCCCCTCATATAAGATACAAGTAAAGGGGTTCCCCTCCATATAAGATACAAGTAAAGGGGTTCCCCTCCATATAAGATACAAGTAAAGGGGTTCCCCTCCATATAAGATACAAGTAAAGGGGTTCCCCTCATATAATATACAAGTAAAGGGGTTCCCCTCCATATAAGATGCAAGTAAAGGGGTTCCCCTCCATATAAGATACAAGTAAAGGGGTTCCCCTCCATATAAGATACAAGTAAAGGGGTTCCCCTCATATAATATACAAGTAAAGTGGTTCCCCTCCATATAAGATACAAGTAAAGGGGTTCCCCTCCATATAAGATACAAGTAAAGGGGTTCCCCTCCATATAAGATACAAGTAAAGGGGTTCCCCTCATATAATATACAAGTAAAGGGGTTCCCCTCCATATAAGATACAAGTAAAGGGGTTCCCCTCATATAAGATACAAGTAAAGGGGTTCCCCTCCATATAAGATACAAGTAAAGGGGTTCCCCTCATATAAGATACAAGTAAAGGGGTTCCCCTCCATATAAGATACAAGTAAAGGGGTTCCCCTCCATATAAGATACAAGTAAAGGGGTTCCCCTCATATAAGATACAAGTAAAGGGGTTCCCCTCATATAAGATACAAGTAAAGGGGTTCCCCTCCATATAAGATACAAGTAAAGGGGTTCCCCTCCATATAAGATACAAGTAAAGGGGTTCCCCTCCATATAAGATACAAGTAAAGGGGTTCCCCTCATATAAGATACAAGTAAAGGGGTTCCCCTCATATAAGATACAAGTAAAGGGGTTCCCCTCCATATAAGATACAAGTAAAGGGGTTCCCCTCCATATAAGATACAAGTAAAGGGGTTCCCCTCATATAAGATACAAGTAAAGGGGTTCCCCTCCATATAAGATACAAGTAAAAGGGTTCCCCTCATATAAGATACAAGTAAAGGGGTTCCCCTCATATAAGATACAAGTAATGTTTACCCAGGGTAGCTGGACTAAGCTCATAGAACATTTCATGGTAGAGGTTCAATGCCTTGTCCAAGGGCACTTCAGCGGTGGCAATTGTAACGTGCCGGTCCGGGGATACGAACTAGCGACCTTCCGATATCAAGACCGCTCCGCAAACCGTTCGGCCACGGCTGCCTCAAGTAAAGTAAAGGGGTTCCCGTCCATATAAGACATTGAAGCCTTTGCTACAAAACGTTCACAACTAAACGGTTTAGTTCCCCTCCTTTCCCAGATCGGAGATGCACAACAAGACAGTGAGCCAGCGCTTCGGCCTGCTGCTGGAGGCGTACTGCAGGGCGTGCGGCATGTACCTCAAACACCTGAGCAGACAGGTGGAGGCCATGGAGAAGCTCATCAACCTCACCGACATCCTCAAGCAGGAGAAGAAGGACGAAACGCAGAAGGTAATAATAAGGGAGAGTGGACGACTGGACACTGACGCGCATGCGCACCTTTACACTACTAGGGCATTAAGCAACTAGTTGACTAGTTTACTAGTCGACCTTGTTGGTACTAGTTGATTAGTTGATAAGATTATTATTATTTTGTTTAGATTTTGTAGGCCTCAAGATCAGGTCGATTATAGTTATAGTCACCAATGTACACCGTTTCTGAATGTTTTTTAAATGTACAAATATTTATTTCCAAAAAATATATATATTTTTTTACATAATAGGTAGTTAAACAACTAGTCGACTAGTAAACTAGGCAACTACTAAACTAGTCAACTAGTAAAAATGACTAGAAGTGAATGCCCTACCTTACACACGCGCGCGACAATACGTACGGCAGGTATACAGAGGCTCAATACGAATCAATACATGTACAAAACAAGCTTCCAATGTGGGCACGTTGCCCTGCATGTCAGGGACACCATGCAGCGCCAACGGTGCTTGCAGTTGCAGTGTGCCAGGGCCTTAATTCACAATCTTAAGGTCTAAGATGCATAATTCATGATCTAACCTTTCACACACGCGCGCGACAATACGTACGGCAGGTACAGAGGCTCAATACAAAACAAGCTTCCAATGTGGGCACGTTGCCCTGCATGTCAGGAACACCATGCAGCGTCAACGGTGCTTGCAGTGTGCCAGGGCCTTAATTCACAATCTAAGGTCTAAGAGATGCATAATCCATGATTTAACCTTTTCACACACTGTGCTGTATCTAATGGCTATGCTCCTGTCCTGAAGAAAAAATAGAAAAGAAAAAGTGGAATGTCCGCACACGATATCATTCTGCTCCCCGTCTTTTTTATTTCAACCTAATACAACAACGTTTCGCCCCTCCGGGCTTTCTCAAGCCCTGTCCTGTGCATTATGTCTGCGCAGGAGGCACACATGCATGCGTACTGTAGTATTGTGCCGGTTCAAATTTCTCAAGTTTTGAAGGAGAAAAAAAAGAAAAACTCTAAATACATTTGAGAGGAGTTTCTGGTAGGACTGGGCGATAAGAATTATAACTGTCAGGTGAAAAGAAGCAGCTTGGACTCCTCATGCATAGAAGGAGGCATGAGGTCAGTCCGCTGCCCCTCCAGGTTGGCAGAGGAAGTGTAGCGCCTAGGATTACATTAGATAATTGGCACTGGGTGAAAAGAAAACTGGGTTACAAAATTGTGGGATAAAAATGTAAGAAAAAAAAAAAAGAATTATAACTGATTATCACGATTATTTCAAACATTTGCCTCGTTTACGATAAATTAGCAGATCTACAAGCAGATCTACAGCAGATCGGATATTATTAAAATAAAAATACAGCACCATTGTATACAGTAAATTATAAAACAGTGTCAAGTAATGTCATGTACGTATATATATATATATATATATATATATATATATATATATATATATAGGACCTTTTCGTGTTGATTCGTTGAAGAAGAAAAGTTTCTTGATTATTTCAGATTAAGTCGCTTATAAGTGCCCAGTGAATCTGGTTGTTGTGTACACACAGTTTGTGTATACTGCTGTCATTCACATACATGTGTATCCATACTGTGTGTGTGTGTGTGTGTGTGTGTGTGTGTGTGTGTGTGTGTGTGTGTGTGTGTGTGTGTGTGTGTGTGTGTGTGTGTGTGTGTGTGTGTGTGTGTGTGTGTGTGTGTGTGTGTGTGTGTGTGTGTGTGTGTGTGTGTGTGTGTGTGTGTGTGTGTGTGTGTGTGTGTGTGTGTGTGTGTGTGTGTGTGTGTGTGTGTGTGTGTGTGTGTGTGTGTGTGCGCGTGTGTGTGCGTGCGCGTGCGTGTAGGTCCAGATGAAGTTCCTGGTGGACCAGATGAAGAGGCCAGACTACATGGACGCTCTGCAGAACTTCACGTCTCCTCTCAACCCCGCCCATCAACTAGGAAGCCTGCGGTCAGTAGCATTCTGTCCTCTTTCTGTCAGTAGCATTTTGTCCTCTTTCTGTCAGTAGCATTCTGTCCTCTTTCTGTCAGTAGCATTCTGTCCTCTTTCTGTCAGTAGCATTCTGTCCTCTTTCTGTCAGTAGCATTCTGTCCTCTTTCTGTCAGTAGCATTCTGTCCTCTTTCTGTCAGTAGCATTCTGTCCTCTTTCTGTCAGTAGCATTCTGTCCTCTTTCTGTCATCTCTTCCAGTGGTACCCCCCCCCCTATCTATAAGCTCACACGTTGTGAGCTTATAGAGTATAAAATAGGGTTAAGATGGTTAACCCATTTTGACCTGAGATCAGATTCTAAAAATGTCTTCTACATCCTGACAGTTTTCCATTTTGACCTGAGATCAGATTCTAAAAATGTCTTCTACATCCTGACAGTTTTCTGAAAAAGCTATGTTTCTATGTCAGTCGTTCTTCGATTTTTCAAAAAATAGCAGACCTACAAGCTCGTAGCTCGCCACTCGGTGGTGAGCTATCATGAGCTTGTAGATCTGCTATTTTCCAATAGCTAAAAAGCATTGCATAATGCTAACACCATAAGGTGTTCCCGCCCCAAAATGAGTTAAAGGTGTACTAGCCTCTATGACCTTGACAGGTGTGGGCAAAGGCTAAATGTAACTTATTATGTAGATATATATAAATGCCTAAATTGTAAATTGTTAAACTAACTGACTGAGGCACTGAGGTACCTCCTCAAACCTCCTCAAAGACCCCTGGGGGCATTTCCGGGTCCCACTTTGTGGGAATCAAGCCCAAAATGTTGGGATTATGTCTGCCTTATGTGTGGTTAAAACATCCTTGTGTGAAACAACACAAGAGAAGCTTCCTAGTTCCTACTAATAATAATAATTACGCTATTGTCGTTCTATAAAAACCTGACGCCATTAGGGTTTTTTGAAAGATGTATTTTATTGCTAGTTTGACCAATTACAACTTAATATCTGTATTACACTGTAGTACAGCGTTTCACAATGTGTTGGCTGTGCCCCCTACTGGGGTGCAAAGGTACTGCAAGGGTGAGCTGAGGTGATAAATACAAAACAAAACATTCTATTTGGGGGGAATGATGTAATTAGGATCACTGATACTATCATGGTGTTGGCTCCTCAAACTACAGCTGCTTGCTGTGTGCATTAACCCATTTTGGGGCGGGAACCCCTTTTGGTGTTAGCATCATGTTATGCTTTAGCTATTGAAAAATAGCAGATCTACAAGCTTGTAGGTCTGCTATTTTTGAAAAATCGAAGAACGACTGACATAGAAACATAGCTTTCAGGTCAAAATGTGTTAAGTGATTCTTTGTTATCAATATGTTTTCCATGGGGTTTATTTGGAGGACAAAAACAAACTGCGTCTTAACACCACTCTGCTATTTGTGGCAAAGAGCTTTGGCGTGTGGACGCTGGAAAAAGGCGGTTCCAACTTCCAAGTGCAGCAGAGCCAACTCCGGTCCAGTGTATGACAGACAATGGTACCCTTGGCTAATCCCCACCCACTCCACTCCACCCTGCCAGACCAGAGCTGTACTGTGCTTCAGTTCTCACCCATTGAGATGCATGTTAAAATGACCAGGTTTCTCCATATAAATAATCCATCATTTCTGTAGCAAGGGCTTCAAAGTGTCTTGTCAACGAGGCCTGCAGTATAGGCTGTGCACTGGGAAGATGGCCATGATGACATTATTTCAATAAACTAGAAATATGAGGAAATGTTGGAGGGAGAAACAGTATGTTTTACAAACACAGGATATGATGTTGTTATTAATCCAAAGTGCCTTGGACTCTGCATGGCAGGGGGCGTCCTGAATGGGACTGGGTGTTACAATCCGTTTATACCATCAGATCAACACGTTTGATGATTGATGTACGAACTGTACGGCCATGTCGTAACGAGCCACAGCGATCTAAACAACAGTACGCACCCTTTTATTTTTGGCGGATCTACACGACTGATCTCATATGGTCGTGATGACTGAGACTTTAATCCATGCTTCTGTCACTGTGGGTAAAGCCACCCCTGTCAGTTGTTCAGTGAGAGAGTCAGGAAGGGCATGTGGATGCATTCGTGCCATTGGTCGTAAATCCCCAGAGCAGAGCTGAGCTGAGTCACCAACTATACCGACTGAAGTGTTCAGTGAGTGAGGGAGAGAGGGCCGCTCAATAAGTAAACTATACCGACTGAAGTGTTCAGTGAGTGAGGGAGAGAGGGCCGCTCAATAAGTAAACTATACTGACTGAAGTGTTCAGTGAGTGAGGGAGAGAGGGCCGCTCAATAAGTAAACTATACTGACTGAAGTGTTCAGTGAGTGAGGGAGAGAGGGCCGCTCAATAAGTAAACTATACTGACTGAAGTGTTCAGTGAGTGAGGGAGAGAGGGCCGCTCAATAAGTAAACTATACCGACTGAAGTGTTTAGTGAGTGAGGGAGAGAGGGCCGCTCAATAAGTAAACTATACCGACTGAAGTGTTTAGTGAGTGAGGGAGAGAGGGCCGCTCAATAAGTAAACTATACTGACTGAAGTGTTCAGTGAGTGAGGGAGAGAGGGCCGCTCAATAAGTAAACTATACCGACTGAAGTGTTTAGTGAGTGAGGGAGAGAGGGCCGCTCAATAAGTAAACTATACTGACTGAAGTGTTCAGTGAGTGAGGGAGAGAGGGCCGCTCAATAAGTAAACTATACCGACTGAAGTGTTCAGTGAGTGAGGGAGAGAGGGCCGCTCAATAAGTAAACTATACCGACTGAAGTGTTCAGTGAGTGAGGGTTCGCTCAATAAGTAAACTATACCGACTGAAGTGTTCAGTGAGTGAGGGTTCGCTCAATAAGTAAACTATACTGACTGAAGTGTTCAGTGAGTGAGGGTTCGCTCAATAAGTAAACTATACTGACTGAAGTGTTTAGTGAGTGAGGGTTCGCTCAATAAGTAAACTATACCGACTGAAGTGTTTAGTGAGTGAGGGTTCGCTCAATAAGTAAACTATACCGACTGAAGTGTTTTAGTGAGTGAGGGTTCGCTCAATAAGTAAACTATACTGACTGAAGTGTTCAGTGAGTGAGGGAGAGAGGGCCGCTCAATAAGTAAACTATACTGACTGAAGTGTTCAGTGAGTGAGGGAGAGAGGGCCGCTCAATAAGTAATTTATACTGACTGAAGTGTTAAGTGAGTGAAGGGCCGCTCAATAAGTGAACTATATTTTATACAGTTATTTTGGGAGCTGTTTGCCGAATCGATCGAGCACACACTGTCGGCCAGCAGGCGACGGCAGCGCGTTCAAGTGCAATTGCTGCCAGAAAGACGGGTCCCTGGTCGAACTGGACCGCACAGCGAACTGGACCGCACAGCCACACACAGCACTGCTCCCTCAGCAACACCTGATCTGATCCAAGTGCGCTTGTGCCATCATGGTCCCTCGAGACTGACAAACGCTACGCTACTGTGGCCTAGGGCATTCAGGTCTAGTCATTTAGGGCATTCTCTTCTAGTCATTTTTACTAGTTGACTAGCTTACTAGTTTTTAAAAACTAGTTCTAGGCCCCTCTTTTCACAGCTGTGTGTGTGTGTGTGTGTGTGTGCGTGTGCGTGTGTGCGCGCGTGTGTGTGTGTGTGTGTGTGTGTGTGTGTGTGTGTGTGCGTGTGCGTGTGCGCGCGTGTGTGTGTAGGTTAGATGAATGTAGGATCATGTCGTCGGCCAAGCGTCCACTGTGGCTGAACTGGGAGAACGATGACATCATGTCTGAGATGCTGTTTCAGAACAACGAGATCATCTTCAAGAATGGAGACGGTAACGCACGCACACACACACACACACATTCACATGACACACATACAACCGACCCCTCACACACATAAAATAAGCTGTGTGTGTGTGTGTGTGTGTGCGTTATAGACCTGCGTCAGGATATGCTGACTCTGCAGATCATCAGAATCATGGAGAACATCTGGCAGAACCAAGGCCTGGACCTACGGTACGTCATACTGTATGTGTACGAGCAAATCCACTTGTTATGTCATGATGATGTACGATGATAATAGCGCCCCTCACTTCACACAGGTGTGATTTTTGAGGGGCCCAGCTTTTGTACCCCACAAAATGTCCACAACACAAACATTAAAATTAATGCCATTGACAATAAAGGGAAAATGTAGGTCATCTCCTAACGCTGATATCGCTGAATCTTTAAATCACTTTAGATTCTAATCAAAATCAGTGTGTTTGACAGCCCATCGCGGTCCCGTCGCTAGTCTCTGTAGAAGAATTCTTACCTCGGGTGGTCGGCGAATGTTTCCGTTAGATGCTATGCTATCTGCACAACAAGATGGAGTCACTGTGTCACCTTGAAAAGGGCTCTGAAGCTGCAAATAGCTGGGCACACCACTTTACTGGTTCCAACTGACGCTGGGCACGTAGGATGCTGCCTTACGGCTGTCTGTCTGTCTGTCCCTGGGTTAACGTGTGTCCATATAGGATGCTTCCTTACGGCTGTCTGTCCCTTGGAGACTGCGTGGGTCTCATCGAGGTAGTCCGAAGCTCCCACACCATCATGCAGATCCAGTGCAAAGGTGGCCTCAAGGGGGCGCTGCAGTTCAACTCCAACACGTTGCACCAGTGGCTCAAAGACAAGAACAAAGGAGAGATGTGAGTTTTTGGTGTTTCGTGTTGTCTTTTAGAGCATCTCTGTTTTATATGGTATTAAGTTGAACCAGGGCTGGGCGATGTGACTTAAAATCAATAGCATGATCATTTCAAAGCTCTTCCTCAATTATGGTTTATTAATTATTACTATTATAAATGTCAATCTATAAGTTCTGCAACAAATGTAGGCTTATTGATCGTCTATTTTTTGTATTTTCGTATGCCACAATTGTACAACAACGTATAAATCAGGGTCAAGTTTAAACTAATTGATTTAGTTGATTAAGTGAATTGCCCCAGCCCTAAGTTGAACTGTAAAAAATAAGAACTCATTACAAATCACAAGCATATCATATCATTAAGGTTATTTATCTCCTGCAGGAATATTACCTAACACTGAACGTTACCTGTAGTCCGCTTTGCTATCAATGCGGTTAAATTGTATTTTTCCAGTTTTTCATGTGTTTATGAGGTGACAGTACTTCATTAGACACCCTGGAGTCATTTTTATGTGCAATGGTGTATTAACTTTGTATTCTTCCAGGAGGCTGAACCCTTGACAGTCTAACGGGCCAATGAAATAAACAGTAATATAGTGACATCACACTATCAGCCCCTCCCCTAACCCCTCCCCCTTTATCATGCAACTACAGCTGTGGGTGCGACTTCAGTTCAGGTGGATCACCACCCATCACCACCCACCAGGCAAACCAGGCATACTTAATGAGCTGGTGGGCGTGCCCACATAAAAACATGATTTTAACCAATACTGTACACTTTTTGGAACAAGTTCTTCCTCCTACCTGATGATCATGTTTTAGGGTGGAAAACAATCGTGGCACTCCATCTTTAAATTATTTTAGCAGCCGTCTGCTTCTCTGAAGTCCATTACTGTGCCAGTGTGAGAGTATCCATTACTGTGCCAGTGTGAGAGTCCATTACTGTGCCAGTGTGAGAGTATCCATTACTGTGCCAGTGTGAGAGAGTCCATTACTGTGCCAGTGTGAGAGTATCCATTACTGTGCCAGTGTGAGAGTCCATTACTGTGCCAGTGTGAGAGTATCCATTACTGTGCCAGTGTGAGAGTCCATTACTGTGCCAGTGTGAGAGTCCAATACTGTGCCAGTGTGAGAGTCCAATACTGTGCCAGTGTGAGAGCATCCATTACTGTGCCAGTGTGTGAGAGTCCATTACTGTGCCAGTGTGAGAGTCCATTACTGTGCCAGTGTGAGAGTCCATTACTGTGCCAGTGTGAGAGTCCATTACTGTGCCAGTGTGAGAGTATCCATTACTGTGCCAGTGATAGAGTCCATTACTGTGCCAGTGTGAGAGAGTCCATTACTGTGCCAGTGTGAGAGTCCATTACTGTGCCAGTGTGTGAGAGTCCATTACTGTGCCAGTGTGAGAGAGTCCATTACTGTGCCAGTGTGAGAGTCCATTACTGTGCCAGTGTGAGAGCATCCATTACTGTGCCAGTGTGAGAGAGTCCATTACTGTGCCAGTGTGAGAGTATCCATTACTGTGCCAGTGAGAGAGTCCATTACTGTGCCAGTGTGAGAGTCCATTACTGTGCCAGTGTGAGCATCCATTACTGTGCCAGTGTGAGAGTCCAATACTGTGCCAGTGTGAGAGTCCAATACTGTGCCAGTGTGAGAGCATCCATTACTGTGCCAGTGTGTGAGAGTCCATTACTGTGCCAGTGTGAGAGTCCATTACTGTGCCAGTGTGAGAGTCCATTACTGTGCCAGTGTGAGAGTCCATTACTGTGCCAGTGTGAGAGTATCCATTACTGTGCCAGTGATAGAGTCCATTACTGTGCCAGTGTGAGAGAGTCCATTACTGTGCCAGTGTGAGAGTCCATTACTGTGCCAGTGTGTGAGAGTCCATTACTGTGCCAGTGTGAGAGAGTCCATTACTGTGCCAGTGTGAGAGTCCATTACTGTGCCAGTGTGAGAGCATCCATTACTGTGCCAGTGTGAGAGAGTCCATTACTGTGCCAGTGTGAGAGTATCCATTACTGTGCCAGTGAGAGAGTCCATTACTGTGCCAGTGTGAGAGTCCATTACTGTGCCAGTGTGAGCATCCATTACTGTGCCAGTGTGAGAGCATATCCGTGTGTGTGTGTGTGTGTGTGTGTGTGTGTGTGTGTGTGTGTGTGTGTGTGTGTGTGTGTGTGTGTGTGTTTGTGCAGGTACGACATGGCTGTCGATCTGTTTACAAGGTCATGCGCTGGCTACTGTGTAGCTACATTTATCTTGGGCATAGGAGACAGACACAACAGTAACATCATGGTCAAGGATGATGGACAGGTTTGTTCTCTTCTCTTTACTTTTACAAACGCTTCTGTGATGTTAACCCATTTAGGCCTGACGTCGAAATAAATAAAAAGTCTTCTGAAAAGAATATATTATACGGTATTCAAAGATTTGTGCCGCATTTTTATCACTCAGTGGCGGCGCTATGAGCTATGAGCTTGTAGAACTGCTATTTTTCAATAGCTAAAGTATAACATAATGCTTAGTTAAAACACCTAAAGGGGTTCCCGTCCAGAAATTCACCTAGTGTAGGTATTATTCAGTGTATACAGTAGCATTTGAACCTGTGATAGAATGCAGGATCAAGAGATAGCTTTTAGCTGGAATGACTGTTTACTGAAAGTGATGGCGGGACTATGTCCATAAATGGAAAAGTTGGAAGTGTAGACATTATTCTTTGCAGTTATACTGTGAATGTCATTTAGCAACATTTCTAGCAAATTGGCACCCTGTCATTCCACCAAACAGCTAACTTTTGAGCCGAATTCCCTGCAGTAAAGAGGCACATCATAAGTTAAGTTATCCATTAATGTCGCAGTCTTTGGAATAATGGTCTTCATTCTTGTCATTATTCTATACATGGGTCATTTGCACCATACTATAGATTAACCCATTTAGACCTGACGTCGAAATTAGAAAAATGTCCTCTAAATTCTGACAGTTTTCTGAAATACCTCATGTTTCTGTATCAGTGGTGCTACATATTTCATGTCAAGGACCCCAAAAATTATATGTAATTGGCCACCGACCCCCATCTGAACATGTTATTCCAGGAACCCCACCAGAAGCAAAGATTTGAGTTAAAAACGTTCGCTCTGAAAGAATATATTCAATGATTTGTGCCTCATTTTCAAGATTTTTAAAAAATAGCTAAAGTATAACGTAATGCTTAAAACACCAAAAGGGGTTCCCGCCCAGAATGGGTTCAAATGATGAAAAAAAAGGAAGATTACAAAAATGTAGTGAGTATGGCTTCTCATTCTCCTCCTCTCCTCCAGTTGTTCCATATAGACTTTGGTCATTTTCTGGACCACAAGAAGAAGAAGTTTGGCTACAAGAGAGAGAGAGTTCCCTTCGTGTTAACACAAGACTTCCTCATTGTCATCAGCAAGGGCACCCAAGAGTGCACCAAGACCAGAGAGTTTGAGAGGTACTGTTCATTATTCTCCGAATGGAACTATTATAACAATGGCCACGTTTGCATGCTGGCTGATCATTCCGAATAAATACTTCAGAATAAAATACTTCGGAAGTACAGTTTACATGGGAAATGGTCATTCCGAATGATTGTTTACATGGAGATGTGATATAAGACATGATACATGTTAATTCATGTGAAACTACGCCATCTGTTGGACACATAAAATATAGGCAGTTCATTCATTGTGACTGTCTCAACAATACAAACATTACAGACGAAAGACGATACTTTGAAATCCCATCATTTCATTCCGCAGTAGCTTTGAGGCTGCTGGTTGGATAGGGGCGGGCATATACCGTATGTTTACTGTCTTTTTTCCCCACCCGCTGCGCCTCCCCTTCTATGCTGGCACGGTGATCATCTCGTTTTTATTTGTACTTTATTATCTACAGCACGGCCAGGGCACGCAACACACTGATTATTATTGTATCAAGGGTCGCTCGTTATTTTTGAGAGAGAGAGAGAGAGAGAGAGACTGTTGAACACACACACAGATCAGGGGGATCATCATCTGCTGCTGCTCCACGTTTCTTTTTGTGGATTTCGGTGTCTAAAACCTTTCTTTTTCTCACATTGTCATATTCTTACATTTTGTCCCTCATGTTATTCCATCCCCATCCACTCTCTCCCTCTCCCCCTCTCTCTCTCTCCCTCTCTCTCTCCCTCTCTCTCTCCCTCTCCCTCTCTCTGTGTCTCTCTCTCTAGGTTCCAGGAGATGTGTTATAAAGCCTACCTGGCCATCCGGCAGCATGCTAACCTGTTCATCAACCTGTTCTCCATGATGCTGGGCTCCGGGATGCCTGAGCTGCAGTCGTTCGATGACATCGCCTACATTAGGAAGACTCTGGCGCTGGAGAAGACAGAGCAGGTGACTCTGCTCTTTTAGTTCTATCTACGCAGTGGTGGAAGGAGTACTCGCATTTGTTTTACTTAAGTAAAAGTACCAATACCACAATGTAGACATTTACTCAAGTAAAAGTCCGGTATATTAATAATTCCCCAATTCAGTTTCGTCTTTACAGACGTGCAAATGTGTCCTATGCTAGTACAAATCAATATCATCGCTTGGTGCTTAGCAGAAATGGGGATTAAAGAATAATATGTAAAGATTATTCCTGCCTGGGATTTCGGAAAGTGTAGTTCCAGACTATAATATAGAGTCTGGAACTACACTTTTCTATATATTATATAGCATTGGGAGATAGAATTGGTGTCTACGTGTTCCTACTGTAACTCTGTTCCGTCCTTCCCTGTGCTGTCGTGTTCATGCTGTAACTTGTATTTATTTATTCAGCACAGTATTAAAAAAAACAACACAGTGAACATATAAATATAAGTAGGGTAAAGTGCTAGGCTGAGGCAAAAAAGCCCAAGGGGCTTATACGAGGCCTCTACATATATAAATTAAAATGAAATATTGTACATGAGATATAGAATATCCAGAAAACATGATTGCAGTATAAACAAAACAAAAACACTAGAACATGATTAGAATTTTTGGATATTTACATGATTAGAGAAAAGAATAGATGATACAAAGAAATATAATTAAGTGATCTGGTCAATTAAGTGGGTCCTAAACTTATTTGATTATATGATTTTTTTAACTGTTCCGTCTTTCCCTGTGCTGTCGTGTTCATACTGTAACTGTTCCGTTATTCCCTGTGCTGTCGTGTTCATGCAGGAAGCGCTGGACTATTTTATGAAGCAGATGAACGATGCTCACCACGGAGGATGGACTACCAAGATGGACTGGATATTCCACACCATCAGGCAACACGCACTGAACTAACATAACATACTCCACCATCAGGCAACACGCACTGAACTAACATAACATACTCCACCATCAGGCAACACGCACTGAACTAACATAACATACTCCACCATCAGGCAACACGCACTGAACTAACATAACATACTCCACCATCAGGCAACACGCACTGAACTAACATAACATACTCCACCATCAGGCAACACGCACTGAACTAACATAACATACTCCACCATCAGGCAACACGCACTGAACTAACATAACATACTCCACCATCAGGCAACACGCACTGAACTAACATAACATACTCCACCATCAGGCAACACGCACTGAACTAACATAACATACTCCACCATCAGGCAACACGCACTGAACTAACATAACATACTCCATACATATGTACACCATCAGGCAACACGCACTGAACTAACATAACATACTCCACCATCAGGCAACACGCACTGAACTAACATAACATACTCCACCATCAGGCAACACGCACTGAACTAACATAACATACTCCATACATATGTACACCATCAGGCAACACGCACTGAACTAACATAACATACTCCATAAATACACCATCAGGCAACACGCACTGAACTAACATAACATACTCCACCATCAGGCAACACGCACTGAACTAACATAACATACTCCACCATCAGGCAACACGCACTGAACTAACATAACATACTCCATACGCAGTAAAAAGAAAAAACATTTTACTGTGTAGGCACACAGGGCTCCATTTTTGTCACCGCTAAACCCCTTACCCCTAAACATCTTTGCCTCTTTTTTTTTTACTATTTTGCTAAACATTTTTGAATAGTTAAAATGGCCAGTCTACAAGCTCACAACGTGTCAATTTAGATTGGCTATAGTTGAACTATTAATTATTAATTATTTTTTAATTATTAATTTAAAAAAAATCAAAATAGTAAAAAAAAAAGGCAAAGAAGAAGAAAATGGAGCCCACAGTATGCACCCGGCTACAAACAACATCAGCACTGTTGCAGGAATTCCACCGTTGAGTCTTGGCTACTACCGACCATCGAGCAATTAATCCTCTCCGTGGATTCTTCACTTTTCCTCTTCTGCTAATCCCAGGACCTGGCAACACAGCAAGACCTGGCAACACAGCAAGACCTGGCAACACAGCAAGACCTGGCAACACAGCAAGACCTGGCAACACAGCAAGTTAGTCTTTCGCAAGATTCAGACTTTTCTTTTTTTTTAAACACAGCAGCTGTATTGTTTAGAACAGTACGTTCTCAAACGTTTTATTTCAATGTACCTATAACTCTGAGACGTGTACAAATGGAACCTCCTCCCGGGGAACAAAGATGATTACTTCCGTTCAATTACTGCCGTTATTAACCCCCGACACATTTTTGGTGCCGGTGCCGCTTATATGAACTCTCTTATATGAACTCTTGGGTGGTGAAGCCCAACAAACTGCACTTTTTATAATTTAATTTTTCTTTAAAAAAGAAGTGTATTTATTTATCTATTTTCTTTGCATTTGTACCAGGACAAAGACCGCAACTCACCTCCTCCTCTTCTGCCTATACCGTATATACCATCAGTACCACCTTGCTCTTTCATTTCATTAGTTCTTTGTTTTGTGTTGATAAAATAGGAGCATTGGGCCGATAGCAGTTGGCCTCTTGGCTATGCACGGTGAAATCCTGAGGGTTAACCACTTTAACGCTATAGCTTCCTCATTCTGAGCGTATCGTAGTAGGCGAACATTCGGTGAAATTAGGAGGACATTGAGCGGAAATAGCAGATCTATAAGCTCACGGTGCATCACAATGCAACACCTTGTGATCTTGTACACTGGCTATTTTTGGGAAAGAGATTTGCGGTGACACTAAGGATTTTACTGTAGTCACCCCTGGTCTAAGATCACTGTCATTTAATTCTCCTTGATGTTTGGGGCGTGCAAAATGATAGGAGTGAACGTAGTCATTTGTAGCTGTTGGCGAGTAGTGGGACCCGTGTTCTCTAGCCTCTCTGTCAGCATGCTGAGGGCCAATGAAATGCCTTGGTAAAACAACACAGCGCTCCATTTACACAATGACATCCACTGCAACACTCCATTAGGACTACAATACGTACAGTAGCTTCACTGACTACTACTAGTTGCAGCGTGAAAACCATGGCGTGCATTGGCTATAGTGACACTTAGCTGCTTAGCTTCTGCATGCTGCAAAGTGAAACATCCCAGATGCAGTGCTGTATACGCTAGACTCCAAACGTATTTATTCTTTAAATTGTGGCATGCGTTGCCTTGCGAACCAGCAGCAGGCGACTAGTGACTCGACCACCGCCTCATTTCCAAAAGAGAATGCCTGATGGTGCAGCATCCATCATCCACAAGACTAAAACACCCTTCAGTGTGTCGCTTCAGGGTTCATTACAGTACTGTATTTCTGTCCATATTCACTTCATGTTATTGGGCAGAATGACATTTTCAATGGCGATACATGAAGCGCATTGTTGTTACATAATTATGAACAAGCATAACATATGACCTCTTCGTTGGCAGTTTTATCCAAAGCATTTCACACTGAGCCTGAAAGCCTGGTAGATTTGGAAACACATTGTTGCTATCAAACTACGCAGGTAGATGGTTGCTATCAAACTACACAGGAGCTAAAAAAAAAGTAGAATCTCTAACCATATCAGTCTAAATGCTGCAGCATACTCCGACATACTGTACAAACTTTGTTTGGCGAGGTTAGGCAATAAGACTCCACTCAGAACTTTGGCAGTGCCTGTTTGTCAGAACGTTGTTCGGTAGTTCTTGCACCTATACGAGATTTTCTAGCCGATCAAACTTCTGTCAGAGTATCGTGTGTGATTGTGCTCAGACACGCAATGTGCTTGTGATTTATAATTGTATTTCCGCAGTTTATCAGTAACGTAACCATGAACTGTTTTGAAGAAAGGCTGGAGGCGGCGGCTAAGGGCCGATTCATACTCCTATTTTAGAGCCGAATAAAAGTGGGTTCGGCTCTGTAGAGCCTACCATGTGACGTCATTTGAGGTTCGGGGGGGGGGCGGGTACCGTCCTAAAGTCGGCTCTTCGGTGCTACTGAAAACTTCTGACGAGCCAAAATCATTTCGGCACTACAGCGCCGAAACCGCGGTAAAATAGGAGGATGAATTGGCCCTAATCCTTCACTAGAGCCTCGTACCTGCCTTCTGTATTGTTTCTCACTGCTCTTCCTCTTCCAGTCTATAATACTACTCTCGTCTTTGTCATTACACATACTGTACATACAGTACATTACAACAAACACTACCAGATGGCAATTCATTAACCCATTTAGGCCTGACGTCGAAATTAAAAAAATGTTTTCCAAATCATGACAGTTTCCTGAAAAACCTCATGTTTCTATGTCAGTGGTTCTAAATATTTCATGTCGAAGGACCCCCAAAATTATATGTAATTGGCCGCCGACCCCCATTTGAAAATATGTTGTTCCAGGGACCCCCCTCATGGAAGCAAAGATTTGAGTTAAAAACGTTGGCTCTGAATGAATTGCACAACATTTTCACAATCATTTTCCTAATCTCCTAGACAAATATAGGTCAAAGCACATCAGAGATTGATCAAAGTAAATGGTGGAGATCCAGGCGTCTAGCATTCAGACCAGCCTATAGTTCTGAGGCAGCATAAAGCACTTTAGTCCTTGCCAAACTTTCTTCGCCTCAACAAGCCCTTCCGAAGCCAAACAACGTTTCTATTCATTTTGCAGTATGTTTGCTGCCTTGCAGTGCCATGTTCTACCAACTGCAGTCAACAGATTGGTGAATCTTCCCTGTTGGAAACATTAGTATGTGTATGTTTCATTTATGCTTTCACATGTTGAACCAAGCTTGTGGGGCTTATTATAACTATTTAAATTCTTGCAAAACCGCTCCACAAATTCACCCCCAAAAAGCAGCTGCTGTTTTTGACTTTTCTAAGTCGAGCACAGCACTTTTGAATAGCAATTACAGTAAGAGTAAGGATTAAATGGAATGTTTTTGATCCAGAGAATGAGGATACAGCTCCCTAAGTGAATGTGTGGGACTGTCTGTCGGCATGGTCACAGTGTGTGCCTATAATTAAGCCTCTACGTTGTGTCCTGCATTGGCCATTATTCACATACAGTATCGGCCATGTACTGTAATATATACGCTCTTTCCTCAATATAGAGCCAAGACATGTGAATGTGAATGTTCGTATAGCTATATATGACTAACTGTGAATGTCATGGGGTGGGGTGTTATCACCCACCAAAGCAGTGGTTTCTGTCGGACATGTTGTTATGGTGTCCTGTCGTTGCCATCGGGCAGAAACCTCCTCTTGTATCCAGATTTCTTCTCCACCGTAAATTAATGCTACTACTGTACGTCATACTACAGAGTCACACAAAAATAATTCCAAAACAGCTTGAGTTCCTGACAAGTAACAGTTTTGGACATAATGAGACGACAGCAACGATATTATGGCAGTATTACTGAGTGGAGCGAGAAGCGTCCGGCTTAACTGAGAACGTTGACCTCATGAGAACTATTATTACTCCCTTATGTAAGTGTCTGAGAGAGAGTGCCATTTTTTTTAAATATTGTCAAATGCAGTGTTATTTGTTGAAAGTACTGTGATCCGTTATTATTCCTATTAGTACTGTGAACAACAGCCCATGCTGAGGTCACCTTATGGCATTTCAGTTACAGACCGTAGCTTTTAAGCGCGGTAGCTCTTGTCCATTAACCCATTTTGGGCGGGAACCCCTTTTGGTGTTTTAAACATTATGTTATAATTTAGCTATTGAAAAATAGCAGATCTACAAGCTCATAGCTACGCGCTTGTATAGGTCTGCTATTTTTGGAAAAGTCGTTAAAATGTGTCGCAAATCATTGAATATATATTTCATAGCGAACATTTTTAACTAAAATATTTGCTTCTGGGGGGTGGGGTCCCTGGAACTGCATATTTTGAGACGGGGTCCGTGGCCCAATGGAGATAATTCTGGGGGTCCTTGACATGAAAAGGTTGATGTTAGGATTCAGAAGCCTTTTTTTTTTAATCGACCTCAGTCCAAAATGGGTTAATGGGGCTTTACACTTTACACGTTCTAGTTCTTCTCACGGCCTTCTTGTCCGCAGTGACACAATGGGAAGAGAGTGTTAGCGTTAGTTAGCCTAGCGTGCATGTTTGTTTCTGCAGCGGCATAATTAATAACCAGTATGTATATTGAGGCAGAAAGTGCAGTTACAGTCTCTTTAATACCTCTTTTTTAGGCCTTCTTGTATCATCATCATAGCCTTATTCATTTCATGAACACCCTTCTTACCCATGGTTTAGTGTGTGTGTGTGTGTGTGTGTGTGTGTGTGTGTGTGTGTGTGTGTGTGTGTTCGTGTACTGTAATGTCAGTGGTTCTCAACCTCTTCTGGATCAGGGCCTATACTTGAAAATCTCAAAAGTGTTCGCAGGCCGATGGGTGTTTTCATTAAACATTAAATATATTGTTATACTATCATTAGAATCACAGTGTTTGCCAATTATTTGGGGGCCCACTTGGCAATACCATCACGGCCCACAGGTTGAGAATTGCTGCTATACTGTGTGTGTGTGTGTGTGTGTGTGTGTGTGTGTGTGTGTGTGTGTGTGTGTGTGTGTGTGTGTGTGTGTGTGTGTGTGTGTGTGTGTGTGTGTGTGTGTGTGTGTGTGTGTGTGTGTGTGTGTGTGTGTGTGTGTGTGTGTGTGTGTGTGTGTGTGTGTGTGTGTGCGTGCGTGCACGTTGTCTTTGGTCTTTCTGTGCAGGTTGCAGAGTGTATAACGGGCGGGTCCCACTGACATCCACACGTGTGTGTGTGTGTGCGTGCATGATGATGTGTCTCTAAATGTTTTGTAGAACTTTTCCACTCGCTGGTCTGTGCCAGAGAAGAAGAAGAACTTTTTTTTTTCATACAGTACTTAAATTGTAAATGTTTTACTTGAAATATGCCATGAATGTCAGTTATATTATGTTGTCAGTTTCAAGATGATATGGGGAATATTTTGTGTGTGTGTGTGTGTGTGTGTGTGTGTGTGTGTGTGTGTGTGTGTGTGTGTGTGTGTGTGTGTGTGTGTGTGTGTGTGTGTGTGTGTGTGTGTGTGTGTGTGTGTGTGTGTGTGTGTGTGTGTGTGTGTGTGTGTGTGTGTGTGTGTGTGTGTGTGTGTGTGGTGCATACAGTATGTAAGCACTGAATGACAGAGCAAGGTATTAGATGCTATTAGTGAATGTTGTTGATGTCAGAGGACTACATTTCAGGGCGGTGCGGCCGTAGCAAGATTTATTGAGCTAATCAAGGACCAAAGTATGGCATTGAAGCCAAATTGACTATTTTTCAATGATAATATGTTGGTCTAAGGCTCTAATTTGTGTAAAATGGTTTGATTTGGATCGATTTGTTCGATGCGGAACCCCATAGAAATGGTATGGGGATTGAAATAAAGTGCCCCGGTTTACAGAACATGTTCCAGAGTGCAGGCTTAGATTTCAAAGATTTCAATTTTTTTTCAAAGATCAAAATGTTGGGAATTCTGCAATAAGTCTTGCCGGTTTTCCTCCTCCCTCAACTGAAGGCCTCTGCCTGTTTGGTGTACTTTACAGTACTGTACTGTACAGTACAGCCTGTTTGGTGAAGTTCATTGTTTGTCCCAATAAACTATCAGAAGACTGTCAGAAAGGCTCAGCAACATTCTGATGAAGCAAGACATAAAAACATGTATCCATATTAGAAAACCTTCTCATCGCAGGCTGGTGAAAGCCATGAGTTATATGTGACTAGATTTGACTGAGGGACTGCCATTGGATTTTTTTCAATTTTCGTTTCATGTCATGTGAAAGCAGGGAAATTGACATATTGGTTGTTCAGTTTGACCCACCAGTTTTGGAGATATGGCTTATAGAGTAATGTCTTGTAGAAAACAGCGAGTTGAGAAAACAGGGTTGAAAAGTTCACTTCTGTGGTCTCTAACATTACACCTATAGCTACATGTTTAAGCATTTATTTCATATTTACATGTCGATTTCAGCTCTGACACTTATTTCAGACATGCTCTAGTATGTGAAGAGTCTGCCTGTGCTATTAACTCATTTTGGGGGGGAAGAAAAGTTTTTCTCCTCTGGTGAAAAGCTGGAATTTGCGCGATGGCAGTCTCTCAGTCAAATCTGGTTACATATTAGCAAACCTTCTCATCGCAGGATATGGTGAAAGCCATGAGTTATATTTGTCATTATTAATTTACAGACCATAGGCTGTATGTGAAGAGTCCAGTCTGTAAACATACTGTAGTACAGTGGTACCCAAAGGTTAGCTCAAGACCCAAAAGATAAATTACACGTTTGCCTCGGACCCAAACTACTACTTCTTAAACATTTGTTTCCTAATCTATGGAATTTCTTAGATTTTTATTTTGATTTCTTCATGAAATTAGTAAATTACTGAAGAAACAAAAATCCAGAAATAATAATAATTAAAAACAAAATAAATAAAGGGACCCATGAAAATGTTACCGCAACTCACAAATTGGTCCCCGACCCAGAGTTTGGGAACCAGTGGTATAGCATCAAAAACAAAACGACGGCTCCCTCTAGTGTAGTGAATGATATTGCAGGAGTTCATCCATGGACTGCTTGTTATTATAATGGCAGCTGTGACCTTTGACCTGGTAGAGAATATGGAGGACAATTAGAGATGAGATTCACACAGTGGAAAGTGTGCTCTGAGTCTGAAGCAGGTGTCAGTAACCATTTTGATGGTATTAATATATTAATCGTATTATATATTATTTATTATATATTAATCTGTCCACAGATTAAAATTGCAATACTGACATGCAAAGTGGCCCTCTGGAGTGAGTGTGGAACTATAGTGGCCTTCTCCTCAAAGTTAACCCACCCCTGCTCTGAAGTAACAGGATTTTATAGAAAACTCCCACTCTTCACCTGCAATGAGAAGGCTAGCAAGCAAAACACACATCTTTGTTTGACTAAACAACAGTCTTCTATGATTTGATTTGCTATTCTGCAGAACTACAGTACATATCATTCATATTTTTCCATAGTTGCCATTCTGTCATATAACCATAATATTCTACTATTATGAATGTACAACGGGCCAGCATATTTCACTACACGCCACCTGCATGATTTTTGGTTCAAAGATATGCATATTCCTCTTATATTGTTTTCTAAGCAGCCATACTGTTTATTAATTAATATACCTTAGGTTTGCTCACTGTAATAACAGTTGCAGGAGAACTCCAAACCCACATTAACATTCTATTTATTTTTTATTCATGATGTACATTGTTTCATGTGGAACCTTTTGTTACTCTGATTCACTGACAGACTTACTGATAGTTATCTGAGTGTTTTGTGATGATGTACAAATAAAACTCAGTTAAACATTCACCACACTGTGTTTGCGCTGACCCTGTGCCCTGCATGCCTCAGCCCACACGCAGCTGAACTGTCAAAAACTGGTCCGTCTGGAAATCATTTTATTTGCTACCGCAATGTTGAAATGACAGGCGGCCACCTTTTTACAACGTTGTAATAAGCTGTTAACTCCTTTGTGTTAGTGGGGACGACGACCAATGAAGTTCTCACTCAGCTATTTGTGTAGCACTGGTGTATGCGACTGGTTCATTTTCTGAAAGTGAGAACTGTTTATTAAGACCTGATAGGCCGATTCTACACCACATTCTAAATCAGTAGTACTCTCATTTTCAAGGCTGTCAAAAGAAAAACAAGAAAAGGAAAATAGCAGATGTACAAGCTCGCATTGCGATGTGAGCTTGTAGGGAACTCTTCTGTGGTGCATACTGTATAAATAAGATGCGTCACAGAAGCTTAGCCAGAAAGGAACGTATCTAAAGGATAACAACAATGCAATGTACATACATATATGTGTTTATTTCAGTTTAAATCAAACAAGGCTCTGGGAGTTTTGTTGTCCAAGAATTATCTACTGCATCTCAATGGTTGGCTCTATATTGGTTTGCTGCAAAATGTTGCTATTTGTGTTTTTAGTAACCAATGATGTAAGTAAGCACCTAAAATGTCACAACTCATAATTGTAATTGTTTGCGAAGCTTCTGAGAATTATTGGCAGTTCCATTCTCACTATCTTATCTAAAATAGAATAATATGCCACACTATAGCATGCATGCTATTATCTTACAAAAAGGGAAAATATACCGGTATGCTATATTACGTGTGTATATATATATATAGAAAATAACGTGGGTTTCCTTTCCTGTAAAGCAGTGGTTCCCAAAGTGGGGTCCGGGGACCCCCACAGGGGTACTTGAGGGAGTTCCAGGGTGAACCCAGCTAATGGACAAATGGAACCAAATGGACCCATTAGGGTCCATTTGGTTCCATCTGTACGCTCTCAGAGTCCCAGCAGGTCCAGGTCAGTGAGCGCTCCCTGTACTGTGGGGGCTGGTTCTGGTTCTGTGGGCGCCGCGGGGCTGGGCTGCACCGGGCTGAACACCTTCCAGGGCTTGGAGGGGCAGTGGAACGGGCCGGTGGGCGTGGCAGGAGGCGCCTTAGAGGAGGCGGGGTCTTGATCCTCCTCAGAAGACTCCTTGGCGGGAGCGGTGGGAGGGGGAGGGACGATGGTTTCGGAGGGGCCGACTTCCGCAAAGTCGACGACGTTCCTGAGAGGAGACCAGCCCGGGGGACGGCGCCTGGTGAAGGTTTGCTATAAGAGCAGATAAATGAGAAACGTTATTATAATTATAACGCGTGATTCAAAGTAATGTCAAAGTTATAGGGGGCTGATTTATTCAGAGGAAATGGCAATTCAACCAGTTTCCAAAGGCCTCGGTAATAGGGGGTGCATACTTAGTATAGACTAGTCATTGGTTAGACATGGTTAGGGTTAGGTGTGCTGCCCCGTGGGAGGTTAGGTTTATGGTGAGGGTTTGAGATAGATTGTAGTTGTATAGGACTAATGACTGGTCTAACCAATGACTAGTCTAAACCAAAAACTGTCTAAACTAAGTACTGCACCCCGGTAATAGACATTCAGGTCAGCAAAGAATCTCACAAATCCAATTAAAATCCCAGCACAGCTTTTAATTTAACTCTGAAGAAGCATGAAACTAAAACATGGTTTACTGGGCTTCACACGTAAACCATTCTTCACACGTCTCCTGTGAAGTTACTCCAACGTTATTGATAAATGACAGTTTCTTCACTTTAAAAGTTCAAGTTTCAAAAGCCTTTATCATTTTTTTTATTTAACAATCCATGTCTTGTTCAGAAGACTGTATAATTCCATAATCTGTAATCGGTCTAATCTCGATTTGTGGCTATATTCTACCCTTGGGGGAAAAGCCTCTAATCTCTATATACAACTACAACCAGGCATATAGTTTGTAGGTTTGTTACCAGATCCATTATTGGGCCTGGTCCGCACTCTATGTTGGCCTCGGGGACCTCGTGTCTCCACGGCGCTACATCCACTGTGGAATTACAGTTAGCCATCTCCTACACACACACGCACACACACACACACACACAACGTCACAGAGCCATTATGCTGTGAATGTAGTGTGATTGGTCATGTGTGTTGTTTCTGTTTTGTTTAAGGCTCACCACATCATCGTTGTTGGGGACACAGAGTTCATTAACGTCTTTGTGTTCAGACTTGGGACACGTGCTCTTTCTCATATCAAAGCTCAGCTTGTACCTGAAACCAGCCACCACCTGGAAGGACACAGACAGACACAGGCAAGTAGAGAGAATGTGAAGAAAAACAACTGCCAGCACTCACAAACAAGTCCTGTATTATGCTCCCGACGGTGATTTTTAATGCATACCATGTAGAAATATATATATTCTCATTAAGAAAACTCACTGACAAAAAGGTACACTGGTGGGCGATTTCTGGTGGCTTTATGATGGTTGTCGTCATCAAAGTCATTTGTCACACACGTTACCGCAGTGAAATTTGTTCTCCGCATTTGACCCATCTCTTGGAGCAGTGAGCCGCAGCCAAGGAGTGGTACAGTAGATTTGACCCCCCAATCCAACCCTTTGATGCTGAGTGCCAAGCAGGGAGGCACTGGGTCACATTTTTACAGTCTTTGGTATGACCCGGCCGGGGATCGAACCCCCGACCTCCTAGTTTCAGGGTGGACACTCTAACCACAAGGCTATCCCCTCAAAGGTAGACCAATCACAGGCTCACCCCTGTGGATTCCTTCCCGATGCCACCTGGTGTGGCCGTACTCATGGTTGAGAAGCCAATCACAGCTCACAATACTATGTATATGTAAATACCACCTTGTGCATTTGTTGTTCATAGAACCGTCTGTACAAGCAGAGTTCCAAGCAGGCCTTTGCAGGGGCTATAGAAATCCCAATCAATGCAAGTTTGACTCATGCTTGTGACAGAGCAGCCTCTGTGTGAGTAATGTAAGCTGTTCGACAATACACATTCATTGTATTGTTGCTGTATTGTATTTTGTAACAGGTTTATTCTCAGTCCACATTCTGCTGTGACATGTGAATCTAATATACTTGTGTTTATCTATGCAGATGCTGTAGTTGGGAAGCTGCCTTGATTGCCTGAAGAGAGCTCTGATTGATTACATCTTGGGTGTTGCTAAATGCTTTGTGATTTGCTGACTGCTTAGCCAGGGGTGGAGTCAGGAGTCTATTTAAAGGGGAATTGGTTCAGTAGAGAATGGGCTGCCATGGGGAGAGGTTGACACCAGTACCTCTCTGTTTAAGTTATGTTGAGTTCTTTCTTTTCTTCAGTTATTTCACGTGTGTGTGTGTGTGTGTGTGTGTGTGTGTGTGTGTGTGTGTATACTGCATACTGTACATTACAGACATACATACACACACACTTGCGTGTTTGTCTGTTTGTGTGGCAGGTCAGGCATGCAGATAGAGTCTGTTTGTGTGGCAGGTCAGGCATGCAGATCAGCCATGGACTGTTTGTGTGGCAGGTCAGGTCTGCATGGACATTCGAGTGACGGTTGGGGAGAGGGAGAGTGAGAGGAGGAGAGAGGGAGGGACAAGGGAATCCCTATCATAGACTGGGTACTACATAGGTACCTCTTTGGTACTAATGGAACACTGCTACAGACCCATTTGTTTTTGTCAATATTATGTATTCCATAGGGTTAAGATTATTTCCCTGCGTCAACTTCTTCCTCTCCCTTCTTCCTCCTCCTCCTCCTCCTCTTCTCTCTCTCCCAGTCCTCACCTGTCTGGTGGCGTAGCCCACACTCTTAAACATGAACAGGTGTGTGGAGTCGGAGATAGAGTTGTACTTTGAGATGGACACAGAAAGGGGAACTTTGAGGTCCTCCGAGTCCACATCGATCTCCGTGGGACAGCCGAGACAGGCAGAGCGCTCTGGGATTATGACATCATCTGGTTGAATGGGGAGAGGAAGAGATAGTTAGTTAGTTAGTTAGCTCTGGAAGTATGACATGTTCTGGTTGAATGGGGAGAGGAAGAGATAGTTAGATAGTTAGTTAGCTCTGGGATTATGACATGTTCTGGTTGAATGGGGATATCGAGGAAGAGATAGTTAGATAGTTAGCTCTAAAAGGGTCGTTGTTCAAAAGCTGCTTCAACGGGGTGTCTGGGTCATTCAGGCTTTTTGAGCACAAGGTTATTTGCTTTTGTAAAAGCTTGGGATAAGCAAACAATATACAGTACTAGGCTCGGGATGTCCGAAATTGACTATTTTACCGATATCCCAATATTGTCTTTTCTCCACACTATGCCTACATTTAATGTGATGTCCCGCTGGATGCATTCATAAATGCAAAATAAACAAACAAACATCATCAATTCGGGAGAAATTTAAATGAATTAAAACCGTTTTTCCGATTTTATGCAAATATCGGCCGATAATAACGGACATCCCTATCATCGTTACAATGTTTGTTTAACCAAATACACACACGTGCGCGAACGCACGCGCACACTCACACACAAACACAATACATTTATTTGTATTTTCCCCCTACATTTTAAAGTTTAGCTAAATATAGTATTTCAACACCACTCCAAAATAAACCTGCTGAACCTTCCTCAGCAAAAGCCAAAGCACATGCAAGCTCTGGAGTGAACTGTTAATATGAATTGAACTCTAACCCTAACCTTTGTTTTGAAAACAGTACAGACAATATCGTCCATGTTCAGGCCATTTCCTTCAATTGAGCAGCCTTAAAAACTAATACCACATATTACACACATAAAGACCCCCAGGAAAGTGTTCTAAATCTTCTAAACGTCATTAACATATACTTTTTTTATATGTTAGTGTCCCTTTAAGGATAAGTTCATGTTGTTATGTCATTGGTAATTGGTACAGTATAGCGGTATTACACAATCCAACGCCCCGTTCGCCCACCAGTGTACCTTTTTTGTCAACAAGTCACTGTTTTCTTAATGAGAAATATTTTTTTTTACGTTGAACCGACCACACGCTATGCATTCCCATGAGTCATGGAACGCACGGTGTTGACACAACTAAATCAACAGGCTGGTGCTATCTCAGGCCGAACAAACAGGGTTGGATCTTCTGGGGGATGGGATGGCCATATATGCCAGCAGACAGGCGTCTCTGCTTTTGAGGGTCCCCCCCCCCCCCAATGGCCATTCATTTTTTTTTATCGTTGGTGGGGATACCTGGAATTCCATCTTTACCAGTTGGCCTTTGGTACTATATCAAGTCCACTAAATGTATTAATTTAATTTAAGGATAAAAGGACGATTTTGAATTTGATGTGTACTATAAATAATCAGTAAAATAATTCAATTATTGGTATTTACAAATTACCAATAATATGAGTCACTGATCTTGAAGATGGGCATGGGGGGGGGGGGGGGGTCGGGGTTAACAATTCAGAATCTGGTGTCTAGCAAAAAAATCACACTCGTGTGAAGTGAGGGGCGCTCTTATCATCATCATCACATTCTGTGCTCGGCCAATCAAATTATAGTTATAATTAACTGAATACATAGGATGTAAACAAGACTGCCAGGACTTTTTTTTGTGCTAACCTTTTAGACCAAGGGCTCTATTTTTGTCACCGCTAAACCCCTTATCCCAAAAACATTTTTGAATAGTTCAACTAGCCAATCTACATTGACACGTTGTGAGCTTGTAGACTGGCCATTTTAACTATTCAAAAATGTTTTGCAAAATAATAAAACAAGGCAAAGAAGTTTAGGGATAAGGGGTTTAGCGGCGACGAAAATGGAGCCCCAAGTGTTTGACTGCACTCTCTTGCTGTCTGCATTTCTGTCTGTTGAAGTATTTAATCAATCAATCAATGTTCTGAAGGGCAGAAGGCATACTGACGGCCATCTATCAATCAATCAATCAATCAGTGTTCTGAAGGGCAGAAGGCATACTGACGGCCATCTATCAATCAATCAATCAATCAGTGTTATGAAGGGCAGAAGGCATACTGACGGCCATCTATCAATCAATCAATCAATCAGTGTTCTGAAGGGCAGAAGGCATACTGACGGCCATGATGGCCTTCATGAAATCCCTGCCCTGCTGGTTATTGGAAGTCATCATCATAACTTACAATAACTAATATCCACACAGTACTCAATGAGCTATGCAGTCGCACACGCATGCGCACGCACACGTGTGCATGCGCATGCACACGTGTGGGGCAGTCTCAGATGTCAGATGTAAGAAGGGCCACAGTGAAACAAGGTACAGTATAAACCACAGATACTGTTACTGACACGTTATGCATTGACGTTATTTACTGAGACTTACCAAGCTTACACTCCACAACCTTGGTCTCTATCTCCGTTCCTGTCACGTACACTATGGCACTGCATAGCCGGGGCTCCTGTTTGTTAGAACAATGCATAATTAGATAGTTAGGTAACTATAGATGCAAAGATAGATGCCATTCTATTAATATTAGGAGCACTACTGTACCTTGGGGCCGCTGGGCAGATAGTCACACTCTGACCACAGCTTGTCCTCCGTTACTTGACAGTCACTTCTCCTGCTGCTGAACTGGATGGAATACACGGAACTGGAACCGTTCTCTGACTGGAGAGAGAGAGTGAGAGACATGTAAGTACATACATGTACACACGTGTACACACACACACACACACACACACACACACGTAAGTAAGTAAAAGTAAGTCTCAATACGGCAATGTAGAAATACTCTTGATGTAAATGCCCAGAATTCAAAATGTACTTGAGTAAAATGTGTACAAACATTTTAGATCTAATAAGCCCACAATGCGACACATCGCGACGCGTTATTGTGAACTTGTAGATCGGCTATTTTCAAATAATATATTGGTAGCCGACAGTATCTGATCATGTGTGTGTCTTCTTGTTTACCTTGGTGGCAGACAGTATCTGATAGTGTTCATGTGTGTGTGTCTTGCTTACCTTGGTGGCAGACAGTATCTGATAGTGTTCATGTGTGTGTGTCTTGCTTACCTTGGTGGCAGACAGTATCTGATAGTGTTCATGCGTGTGTCTTGTTTACCTTGGTGGCAGACAGTATCTGATAGTGTTCATGCGTGTGTCTTGTTTACCTTGGTGGCAGACAGTATCTGATAGTGTTCATGTGTGTGTGTCTTGCTTACCTTGGTGGCAGACAGTATCTGATAGTGTTCATGTGTGTGTGTCTTGCTTACCTTGGTGCCAGACAGTATCTGATAGTGTTCATGTGTGTGTCTTGTTTACCTTTGTGCCAGACAGTATCTGATAGTGTTCATGTGTGTGTCTTGCTTACCTTGGTGGCAGACAGTATCTGATAGTGTTCATGTGTGTGTGTCTTGTTTACCTTGGTGCCAGACAGTATCTGATAGTGTTCATGTGTGTGTCTTGTTTACCTTGGTGCCAGACAGTATCTGATAGTGTTCATGCGTGTGTCTTGCTTACCTTGGTGGCAGACAGTATCTGATAGTGTTCATGTGTGTATGTCTTGTTTACCTTGGTGCCAGACAGTATCTGATAGTGTTCATGTGTGTCTTGTTTACCTTGGTGGCAGACAGTATAGTGTTCATGTGTGTGTCTGTGTCGTGCTTACCTTGGTGGCAGACAGTATCTGATAGAGTGCCAGCTTGTTGCCAGATGATGGCTGCTTGTTCAGTGTTATTAGAGCTTCGCTCACTGCTGTTTCTACAGAAGGATCATCACAGAACACCAACATCCCCGGCTGGACCTCATACTTCTCCCCACGAGAACAATTACCCAAATAAAAGAGGAGTAATCAGGACATGTACGCAAAGGGAAATATCAACTATAACCATTTGAAAAAGGCATAGACAGATAAAGCCTCACATACATTACTGTAGTCACTGTGCCACTGTGGGGTCAAATAAGGCTCGTCAGGGTCAACTCAATAAATGTTTTAATACAGGACTCAAAGTCAAAGGTATAATTTTCCATACCTGTCCCAAGACAGAGCCATGGAAATACAGTAGTCCCAACAACACGCACAGGCCCGCTCCGCGCCTCATTGTCCAATGCTGCTGGCTGTCCTGGGCTGCTGCGTCTCCGTGCTGCTGGTACAGACACAAATGCAGGCCTCGGGTCATAATGGACAAGTTCAATGACAGCATGTTCCCGAATCAGGACTGCATATGTTACACAGTGTTACTACAGACGGGCTTCAGTCAGAACAGAGTCTGTGGCCTGGGCCGTGGCTCAGTGGTCCGGGTGCCTTGGCTGGTGATCCAGTCTGGCAGTATGCCGCAGGTTCGACTCCCGATCCCAACAGCCTTTACTGCATGTCTTCCCCCCCATCTCTCTCTCCCCATTTCCTGTCAGCCTACTGTCTGTCCCTCAATAAAAAATATAAAATAAAGGCGAAAGCCACAAAGAAAGAACATTTAAAAGAACAGAGTCTGTAATCCTGGTAAGGTGCTGTATGTAGTCATGGAGCTACATCCAGGATGTAGTCATGGAGCTACATCCAGGATGTAGTCATGGAGCTACATCCAGGATGTAGTCATGGAGCTACATCCAGGATGTAGTCATGGAGCTACATCCAGGATGTACATGGAGCTCGTCCGCAGTTGCAATGTATTGTAATTCCAAACGCTGTCTTTGTTGTTAGTATCCAGCTCTATGTTACTTATGGAGCTACACTTGACCCACTTTTTATCGTGACGTTGGTATTATAAGGTCGATAATACCAACGTCACGATACCAACGTGCATTTGAATATTCCTTTCAGCCTGACAGCCTGCCTTGTGAGCTGTTGACTCTTGGTTCACAAACAATGGGTTCATAAACTTCAATAAAAACATTTGAATAATAACAATGGGTTCATATCCAATGTTTGAACTTCTTCTGAACAACAGAGGACGCTTTCATGATCTTTGATTGACCCCCTGAACCCCAGCATCCATTGGTCCCGTTGGTCTGAACGGCCCCATTATGACTAACCCTAACCTCACACAAAGACTGACCCAACGCTCAGAATAATGGGATGGGAATAATGTGTGGACACCAGCCCATTATTCTAACATTAGACAAACAATTGCAGATCTCCAAAGTGTCGCGTTGTGGGGGTGCATACTTAGTTTAGACTATTGGTTAGACGTGGGTTAAGGTTAGGTTTAGGTATGCTGCCCCGTGGGAGGTTAGGTTACCGTTTAGGGTGAGGGTTTGAGATAGGTTGTAGTTGTAGGACTAACGACTAGTCTAACCAATGACTAGTCTAAACCAAAAACTGTCTAAATTAAGTACTGTACCCGCGTTGTGAGCTTGTAGTTTGGCTACTTTTCACGAGAGATTTACTGTAGATGGAAAAAAGCAGTCCAAGTATACAGAGTCGACTGGGGTCCAGTTTACTAAAATCTAGAGCAGAGGTTTGCAACCAGTGGTCCGGGGACCACCAGTGGTCCTTGATGGGGTTACCAGGTGGTCCCCAGCTAAATGATGGAGAATGGGTAACCAAATGGACACTCATAGATCTTTAATGCTTGAGAGCGTAAAATTTGTTTCATTTTAAGCTCTCAAAGAGTTACATTATTGTTAAACATCTGCATTACTCAATTTACAAGAAGTTTACAATAGAATAATTAGTATGCATGTTATCTGTCCTACTATGGTACCACATCAATGCACCATATCTTATTCAACAACAACAAAATATTCTAAATGTTGGGACTGAGAGGCTAAATCTCATCAAATACTTGTCCGTGGCTCAAATGCCCAATAAATAATGAGCTTTGGTAGAGAGGGTATACCGGTAAGTACTTAAGACAAGACATCTCCAATCTCGCACCACACTATGGCTAATCTTTTCACCATTGTAATGTTTCTCCAACAGATTCTAACTAAGAGACGGAGGTGGAGGTACTCACGTGTTTGAGTGGAGGTCGCCTGGTCTATAGCGTCTCAGAGTTACTGGGTTCAGAGGCAAAATGGACTCCTGTGATTGACAGCTGGGTAAGAGCAGACTGACTTAACAGAGCAGTGTTTCAATCTATTGGTGGGGATCAGCACCACATGATGACACAGACGAACAAACAACAGGGAGGACGCGCACGCACACACACAGTCACACACAGACACAGACACATGCACGCGCACGCACACACACACACACACACACACACACACACACACACACACACAGTAAATGTTTGCTCAGTCGTTTGGTCTCCTCTCCTGCCTCACAAATCAATACATTAGTTTTGATTAAAGGCAGAGACAGGGGTTAACAACAAGTTAACAACCTGAACACTCACGCCCGCGGCCCACACGCACGCAAACACACACTTGCACTTAATTCACACAGAGGGACCTTGGTGTTACGTTATACTGTGATTTTCACTGTGACTGTTCAATAGAAGCCACTGTGTGCATTCATAGCCGAGGACACGGTGAAATCCTGAAGGCTCAGAGTGTACAAATGTTAAATTGTGTAGCTGAAACTTTGTACCTGGAGACCTTTAGCCTGCATGACCACACGCACTGACATTCGCCCGCCTGAAGCCTAATTTATACTATAAATAATTGATTTTCATTGTGTGACAGTAAAGTATATTATTTAGGCTCAAAGGTACAGTATACGAAACCCTTTGGGTCTAGAACATACAGATATATACCAGGCTGTTGAGCATAAGAGGTGCAAATCAAGGAGACCAAACAAAGGTTTTGAGTCAATGGGTGCAAGGTGGTGCTTTTACTCTTTTTGCTGAGTTATTAGTATTTACACACTGTACGGTAGGTACAGTATATGCACAGGCAGACAATAAAGAAGAAGCCACTATACCAGCCAGGGCACACGAGTGCTGCCAAAATAGATGATCTCCAAATGGAAATGGAGTAGCCTACGTGTGACAAGCTGGGGTTTGAAATACAATGTTTTCAACGAGGGCGGCGCTAATATCAGCAATTTTAGGCATGTGTGCAACATGACTGTTTTACAACTGTTTTAAAGCACAGTGACAACTAAAGTCGCTGTAATGTTCATGTTGTACTATTACTAAGAAAACATCTAAAACTAGAAAAAGTGCCCTTCTGGGCATAGGTCTCCACCAGGAGGATAGGAGAGTGTGTGATGTTTGGCAAAATGTTTAGGAGTAATATAAACATGTTTGCATTCGGACGCTGTGTTGAGGAGTTTGTACTACTTTTTCTACTCCTGAAAACTTTAGAAGCCAATCGTAGCCAATCAGGATGGATAATTATGAGAAATCAAACAAATCACATGTGTGAAACAGGCTGGGCACAAACAATGCAACAACAAACATGGCTGCCCCAGTGAATCCACAATGGTTTCTAGAAATAAACAACACCACTCATCAAAAACCAAAGTAACTTCCAATGATTTGTTACTCTTAAATGAACTCATAAGATGTGGTGAGGTTACAGCCCAACACACACCGTCTGTGAAGCGGGTGTGCAGAGACGCGGCACATCAAATATAGAGGTCAAATATTATTTAAAAAATATATAAAATTATGTATTATAAAATTAATTGCGTACACTGAGCAGTACATGTTACATTGGACTTGTATTGTCTTGTGTTATTAGAGTGTGTGTGTGTGTGTGTGTGTGTGTGTGTGTGTGTGTGTGTGTGTGTGTGTTAGCGTGTGTTAGCGTGTGTGTCAGTGTCTGAACCCCTAATTGCTCCTGATGTGCTGGTTGGTGCCTTGCATGGTTTCTGCCGCCATCGGTGTATGAATGTGTGTGAGTAATGCACAATCTATGTAAAGCGCCTTGGATAAAGGCGCTATAGAAATTCACCATTTACCATTAACCATTTTAATGACACATTTATAAGGTTGAATATATATGGTTGAATGAAGATTCTACTGAATATGATGGACGCAGAGCGAGCCATGTTAAATGAATGAATGTTTACTTATTTGAGAAGGACATCACAATCATAATTATGCAATTGCTTGAGTCTTATAGCACAGGAGCTAATTCTCAACACCTGTCCACAAGTGGCGTTTCTAAACAGAATAAAAAAAATCATCATCATACAGTACATCATCATATAGATCACATTCCGTCCGTGGCCAATCAGCTGCGCACATTCCGTGCTCATACTGTACATACACACACGTACACACAAAGCTGTGCATAGGAGTTGTTGTTTGGAAGCATTGTTTGGATTTTAACCACTATTTTGACTGGCATCAGTCTCTAGTGTTAGGGGGTAAAATCACAAGTTTCTTCATCTTTATGTGTCTCTCCTACATCTTTAAGACGTAGACGTAGCTTGAGGCCGTGTATTTTCTGATCCCGGTCATTTAACAGCATTAGGAAGTTGTCCTTCTCCTTCTTGGACTCCTGCACCTCCATGTGCAGGTTCTCCAGCCCCGCCCGGCCCTCTGAGAGGCGTCTCACCTCCACCTTGAGTTTCTCCGTCTCGGACGCCTGTGCGGCGAACCGGCTCTCCAGTTCGGCTATCTTGGCTTCCTGTTCTCCGATAAGCTCTTGGTACTGTGCCGACATCTTCTTCGCCCGGTCCTCTTTCTCCTCCTCTTCACTGGACTTGAGCACGGCTCTAATTACGACATCCTCCAGTTCTCTGGTCAGCCTGGTGAACTCGTGGTCAAACAGCATCTGTTCTGGAGAGAGGAGGACATTTGGTGGTTTCTGGGTTGCTCTGGAGAACAGTTCGTGTTTGGTGACGAAGCCAAGCTTCTCCACAAAGTTCTCCTTCCCAATGCGCATCTCAATGAGCTGCCTCAGCTTCCCCTTGGTGTAGTTCTCCAGTGAGTTGTCGTTGTAGCAGACACAGATGCCCAGCAGCAGTGCACACAGGCCCTCCACCAGCCTCTCATTCTCTTCCGAGTTCTCAGAGATCTGACCCAGCAGGAAGGGAACATTCACCTGGTTTTGCAGGAAGTGTTTGACAGCAACTGGACAGTTGCTCATCCACGTACACAGCAGAATGAGGAGGCCCGTCCTGGTCTGCACTTTACCGCCCTGAGAGAGGATATTGGTGCACTGTTGCAGGAGGCACACCGGCTTGCCCTGCAGGCTGGAGGGTAGCTGTGCCCGCAGCAGCTGTTCCTTCTGGGCGAGGTTGCCCTGCAGGGCGTGGGCCAGGGCCACGGCAGCACACCAGTTAGACAGGGAATCAGCCGATAACAGGCCTGCGCATAGCAGCCCGCCTGTAGGGATGTGGGCATCAGTGGTGGCGGAGGGCTGCAGCAGCGTGGCCACAATCTCCCCCTGGCCCTTCTGGTTCTTGTACAAGAAACACTGGCAGCAGTAAAGAGAAGCACAACGCAGCTCAAACGGCTCCCGTTCTGTCACCATGGACGTGAGCAGCACCACAATGGCTGGTCTTGGAGCGTTAGAAGGAACGGGAACATTGACAGTAGCAAAGTAGTCCTGGTTGTTCTGTGACGCACGAATGACCTCTGACACAGTGTTGATGGTCTGTGTGCGGATGTCGACGGGCACACCAGCGGTGGCCATGATAATGGTGCAGAGCTGCTGCAGTAAGCCACACTGGTGCATTGACTTCTGACATCTGGCCGTGGCTCCTGGATAGTTCACCGGAGACACCAAGACTCGTACCGACTGCAGCATGAGGTGGAGGATAGTGACCTTCTGGGCGGACCAACCCGAGTCATCTTCACAGACCTCAAACCATGGCGTCATCCTCTGGATGTAGTAGCCCTCCTTGAAGAAGTTCTGGTTGGAGCTGTTGTTCTTCAGCAAGTTGAGGAGGAGCTGCAGGCAGTCCTCCACTATGATACCTCCATTGCTTCTGCCTTCTTCTGCGATGATGTCCAGAAGGTGTTCAAAAGCGTTCTGAAATGCCACAATCTTCTGAATGGCAGTGTTACCTTTGGTCAGCTGGCGAAGCAGCAGCAGCACGTCATTGCGGATGACCTCCCTGGAGTCTTGCAATAGATCCATCAACCTGGACACACCCAGGTGGCTGACCAGGACCATGCCCTGCACCTGAGCACACTGGCGCTCCAGGAGGGCCGTCAACAGCTTCACACCTGGCCGCCGCACGTGGAAGTCAAACTCCTCCAACAGCGTCAGCAGCACGGTCACATTCTTAGAGTCCTGGATGAACCTCATCGCCAGGTCTTCTCTCTGCTTCCGAGTGTTCTCATCTGGCACTTCCTCGTCCTCATCATCGTCATCATCGCAGATGATGTTCTGTAACGTGGCCAAGACATAGCCGAGGATCTCGGAGTCAAACTGTTCCGTTTGCAGTATATGGACAAGGTGCTCCAGGGCCTGTTTGCCAACCTCTGCCCGGTATGTCTTTGAGAGGGATGTGAGGGCCCTGAGTGCATCCCTTCGGTCCTGCAGGAGCGTAGAAGAGGCCACCCGGTCACACAGCTTCCGGATGGTCTCTTCTGCTTCTGATGGCTGTGGCGCCTCTGGTTGGCCGCCCAACAGTCCTCCCAAGAAACTCATCACTCTGGACATCCTATCGATGCTTTCATCTGAGAGTTGGGTACAAAGAAAAGCCTCCGAGAACAATGAAGGTTGAAAACCGTCACAGCTGTGACCTTATAGTTTACAGGACTGAGAAGGCGTGTGTTTTATATCTTAATACAAACTATAGCCGTAACCATTGTAAGAGCAGAGCACTTTTTATGGCATCAGTTATCTCCATATTTGGGCAAAAACTAATCACACTCAACATTGTACTCCATTGGATAATCAGCAACACACGCACGCACTCGTGCGCACGCATGCGCAAACACACACACACACACACACACACACACACAAACACACACACAAACACACACACACACACACACACAAACACACACACACACACACACACACACACACACACGCCACTGATGTCACTGCTTAAAGCAAACATAAAAAGTCCATAGACTTGGCTGCCACATGACATACGTCACGTCATGTGCTGTTTTTTTGGGGGGGGGGCATAAAAGTCCATAGACCAGTAGGCCTACCTACCTGTCAGTTGCTGGGGTCCGGGGACCCCCAGTAGGCCTACCTACCTGTCAGTTGCTGGGGTCCGGGGACCCCCAGTAGGCCTACCTACCTGTCAGTTTCTGGGGCCCGGGGACCCCCAGTAGGCCTACCTATACATGTCTGTTGCTGGGGTCTGGGGACCCCCAGCCCTAGTACCTACCTATACGTGTCGGGTTTTTTTAATGAATTGAACAAGGTGGACCCTCTTGTAAACAAGTGTAATGCTTTATTGGGTCGTCCACTCACAGTTAACAGTCTTTCTTTGTATTGAGTTTGAAATACGGACGGCTGCAATTCGATACTGGCCCCCGTAAAATCTGAATCCCCCCCCAACACCCCCCACTTTTTCCCCTCTTTGACTATCGGATATAGAAGTGTCTATTTGTACGTCTCTAAATGTTTTGATGAATTGAACAAGGTGGACCCTCTTGTAAACAAGTGTAATGCTTAATTGGGTCGTCCATTCACAGTTAACAGTCTATGTATTGAGTTTGTGCTTGAAATGTACTGTAATTCTGCAAACTGTTAATAAATATATCAATCAAAATGTACTGTAATTCTGCAAACTGTTAATAATTATTTCAATCAATCAATCAAAGGTTGCTGGGGTCTGGGGACCCCCTGCAGTAGGCTACCTACCTGTTTGTTGCTGGGGGTCCCAGAGATAGAAATGCCACTAAATGGGGGTCCAGTCTAATGCATGTCAAACTAACCATAACCTCACAAAAACGAGTAGTCGGTGTTGTAGGAAATTTACCAACGGGGTTTGAACAGGCAAAGTTACAAGGTTAGGACTCTAAGTCAGATGACTAGTCCACCAGACCACCGAGGACGCTGCCAAGCTGACAAATAACGTTATTGTAAAAATAAAAATGGTGCCGTCTTATAATGAGCATTAGTGAAGACCGTTTATATGAAGGATAGTTGAATATGGCTGAAGTTGTCCTTCAATTTCGCAGGCGCCTGCTTTGCCTTTATTGCATGTTATTCTGTGTAGCGTGTGCTCTGTGTTGTGCCTGACACGACCTGTTCACTTCCAGCTAGTGTTTGGCAGGTTTAATTGGGCCACATCCAAACTTTCACAGGCTTGCTGAGGGCGATGGCACCCTCTATGGCACCCTCTGTTGCTGGGAGCCTCTCGGTGCTGTAGACCAGGAGGAGGCACAGCTCAATCTGACACGGTTCGGCCCATGACGGCATGGACAGGTGGACCTTTGACATAAGTTTGTGTCGGTTTGGTCCGGTCTTACTGAAGTCCCCGGGCGTAGGTTGGATCACGTGAGACTGACCGTCTGGATAAAGCACCTGGACTTTGACAGTATTCAGGGGGTCCTGGACGTGTTCCAGCGTGGCATCAATGTCCAGCGCCACCACCAGGCCAGCGACGAACCTCACTGGTTTGTCCGACTTCCCCATCGGCTTGATGGCGATGGCCGCCACCGTCCCTCGCTGGATGTGCGGTGGCAGCTGTGGATGCAGCAGCCCACTGTGACTCAGTGTGCTCTGTACAATGTTAACCTGCTCCACCGGCCCTCGGGAGGATAGTCGGGGCGTCATGTCCAACAGCTTTCCAACGAAACTGTCCTGCAAGTCAGGCAGCTCTGTGGAAAACGACCTTTGAAAAGAGTCCACCTCCTGAACAAACCTCTCGCAGCTTTTGACGAGAGGGTCCATCCCTTGTCTGGTGCGGGCATCAAGCATCAGCTGCAATGCCCTTGCCTGGAGACGAAGGTGATGTATCGTGGCCGTCTGTGTCCTGTCCAACCCACTGTACAGAAACTCCAGTTTATATGTCTCCTCCATGATCTGTCCTATTAATGCTGTTACCGTGGACACGTACTGTTGGAGGATAAGGAGGACAGGCGTGTTCCACAGCCTCTCTTGCAGGGCCTTCATGAGCAATAGCTGACAGCCGAGGTATGTGGCTGTGAAGTCGGCAGCTCCGGCCAGCTCCGGCTGTAGCTCGCCAAGCCTGTGGAGGTCTCGGATGGTGAAGGTCAGCGGGTCCTGTGCTCCTGGCGCCGTCAGGTTCTGTATGGTGCTGAATCGATTCAGGCTCTGCTGGAGGAACAGCTGGCTGGACTCCACGGCACCTGACCCTCTGCTGGAGTCTGCAGACTCCAAACCACATACCTGCTTCCTGCCTGGTAACCTTAACGGGGGTACCAAGTGAGACCGGCTGTCTCTGAGGTAGATGTAGTGCTTGAATGTGTGGTTGGAGAACAGGGCCGGCATGGTGGGACAGGACTTGGCTGCGTTGAACACTAGCACCAGCACTCCAATGTAGGCTGGGTCGTCCATGTTGGGCTCGGGTGTATCCAAGTAGGGGTGCGTTTCGAGCAGCTCTGGGACCAGTGGCAGAACCAGGGTCGGGTGGCGCTCTCCCACCGACTTCAAACACTTCCAGACGGCGTCGCGGTCGTCAGGATACTTCTTGAGGTTTTTTTGTAGATCCCGTAGGAGTAGCTGGATGCACTCTTTGGTGTAGACGTTGGTGTGACACAGCAACTCGTGCAGGGCCTCCCGGATGTCGCGCGACGAGTCGGGCAAAACGGCCAGGACCGTGTCCAGCTGGTCCTCTCTGAGCGTCACATGAGTGGAGAGCTCTCTCAGCGCGCGGATGGACTGGAGTCTCACTTCCTCAATCTCGTCATTGAACATGTCCACCAGGAAGTCCAGGCACTTCTCGGCAAAGCTGGGACATGAGCGTGCCAGAAGGCACAATGACTCCACTGTCGCGATACGCACCTCATACATCTCGTCCTCCAGGCCGTGGACGAAGGCCCCGCAGGCCCCTGAGTCAATCAGGTAAACAGTGTTTTTGTCCATCTTCTCGGTTCTTGGTTCTTTTCTTGCACGCCACCTCCTGCCCGAGGAAAACTCCCCGGTGGTATACAGGTCCCTGACTACCTCGTGGTCTGTACGTTTCTTGCGGAGATCTGACATCAGGTTCTTGTCCAGGGTCTGCTCCAGAAAATGAGGACTGACCTGCAGCATGGAGCCCAGCGTTTTGGCCGCCTGCACCCTGACCATCCAGGACGCGTCGCTGATCATGTGGCTGATCTTCCCAAATGAGTCGTCTACCAGACGGATCCCCTCACTGGATGATGAGAAGGGTACGCTGTGTTCTGGGTAGAGTTGACTGAGCACCCCGACCATCTGCACTGCTGCGGAACGCACCTGTTCATAGTCATCAGACAGGGACCTGCAGGCCGGCTCATAGATGATCTGGCTAATCTTCATTCCTCTCTCCTTCACCTGAAGCATGGCTTTGATGGCCGATGTGCGCACTCTGGGGTCCTGGTCCTCAAAGCATTTGCTGATGATGCTCACTATTCCCCCGGACGTGCCCAGTCCTTTGTTTCCTTTGGCTAGAGGAGGCTGGTCCACAGTGCCCAGACACCCCAAGAGCTCCAAGCCCTTCTTTCTCACGCCAAAATACGTATCCGATAGTTGCTTGCAGGCCACCTCTACGAGCCTCTGCCTAATGGCAGGGCTGTCGGGCAGCTGTGAACCTATGGTCAACAGAGTGCTCAGCAGCTGAGCCAGAACCTGGTGGGACTTCTCGTTGTTGAGGGTGTTGATGACGGTGTCGACGACGCAGTCAGGGCTGAAGCCCTGGGTCCTGGACAGCAAGCCCAGGAGGGAGGCGATCTTCAGCCTCACGGATGTGTCCGTCTCCTTGCGGTGATGCTCCGCCAGGACCCGAATGACGCCTGCGATGCTCCCTGCCCTCACGTCCCTGCGACTGAACGCAAGCAGGGCCTGGGCGGTGTCGTATGGGTTTGTGGATTTGCACAGATCATTGCGGAGCGCTGCTTCCTCCGTGGAGCTCATTATTACCGGTTTGCAGTCGTCTCGGTCACCGCCCGTGCCTCAGCAAAAGGGACACGGAAAATGTCTTGCTGCCGTCTGCGACTTTCTGGAACCCTGTGCGTTGACATCTTTTTAGACATAATCAGCACATCATCAAATATGATGTCAGTATTGCCTAAATATGGGGTTCCACTTGGCTCCTTTGTGTCTGGATCGCTTTTATGCAATGATATTAATAATTACATGCAGTAAGTGTTTGGAGGCCAGTCTGTGATGTCAATACTGTGATGTATTACTCTTCTATGTAGTTAAAAAACAGAACAGGCTGGGGTTCAAATATAGCTGGGTCATAGGCTACCAGGGAAATACACGTTTTTACACTTCCAGACTGGGAAAACATGCAAATGCACGTTTTCTCACTTCCAGGCTAGTAAAACATGCTCACTTCACACCCCTGTGAAGTGAGCGGTGCAACTGTTGCAGTGCTCACTTCACAGGGGTGTGATTTTTATTGCGAATGCAGTGAGCACTTACTATGATACCTAGCAGATCATGTCTGTGTGTCTGTCTGTCTGTCTGTCTGTTTCTGTCTGTGAGACCTAGCAGATCATGTCTGTGTGTCTGTCTGTCTGTGTGTCTGTCCCGCTTTTGTGCCCATATATGGAGCTGAGTGATTACGTCACCATGACTCAGCCATAACCATATAAGGAGTCCCCAAAGCAGCTATACGTCCAAAACCCAAATATGTACGAGCTGCGTTCGCTTCTCGCGTTTGCGCGTCTTACTGGTAATATATCATGGCGTAGTCTAGCTCTGGTCCATAGCTCTAATGGGCATTAGAACTATATATGGCCCTGCTGTAGTCAGCAAAGAAGATTCATATTTCAGATGATCTAGGATGTTAAAATTGTGCCAAACTGTGTTCAATTAATTGCCTCTTCTGCTAGATTAAACAGCAGTTACTTATTATTGAGACTCAGAGAGCATGTTGACATGAATAGCTTAGTTAATAGCATATCTGTGTTATAATGAATGGGTTTGATTGATTGATTAAATTCATATTTTATAAAAAATGTAGAACAGTACAAGTACCGTCAAAACAAAATAATTCACATGCAAGTAAAGGCATGGTGTTGCAGAGGCAAAAAAGCACTGGTATAGGTACTTACTGCATGTTGTACCATATTATACTTTTGAGTACGTTTGCACATCTTTATTAAAGTAGCTTCTCAGTCCACCTTAAGTCTTAAGACAAATTATATATTTTTTAAACAAATATTGTAAGGATTTGGAAACTTTTAAATTAGCGTTTTATTTCTGGTTATGGCTGAGTCATGGTGACGTAATCACTCAGCTCCATATATGGGCACAAAAGCGGGACAGACACACAGACAGACACACAGACATGATCTGCTAGGTCTCATAGTAAGTGCTGACTGAGTTCGCAATCAGCTAGTCATTGGCTTGGTTTGATTGTTCGCTGTGATAAAGGAACTACAAGGTGATGATGAAGAACAGCAGAGGAAAAACACAAAAGTCAGTTGGCAGTGAAAATCAGAACAGCGCCACAGCGCGTTGAGAAATGTCATTACCTCGAAGTGGTTCATCACTATAGGGCCGTTGAGCTAAAGAATCCGCCAGAAAGTTCCATTTGTACACCCTTAGAGTTAAATTAATTCCTTGATTTTACAATATAAATTGGGGGTCCCAGAGATATAAATTCCATTAAATGGTATGGGGGTCCGTGCGGACCAATTCATCTCAAACTAGCCCTAACAGTAACCTCACAAAAACATCAGAGGGGTTTCAACCCATGGAATTATAGACATCGGATTCAAAGCACAATGACTAGTCCATTAGACCACTGAGAACGTTGCCAGTAAAGGGACCCGTGTCTGTATTGACTACTTTAGCCGTGACGTACCCGGAAGAGCCACTTCCGGGTCTTACTCAAGAAAGCTCCACGTCTACAAGAAAATCGTGGCAAAAAACTCGCGGGCGTGGCCTCACACCGGCCCCCTCAAATACGGAAGAGACGCGTGGATGGGGGTTTGGTCAGTGTTTGTTTGAGAAGTGCCACGTCTACATGTCCGTCGTCGTCGTCCTGTCCGCAGCAGCCAGCAGCCAGCAGGTAAACAATTAGATGTTATTTAATACTTAACGTTGTTGTTGTTCAAACATCTGTTATCACTTATGATGTTACTTGTTGTGATGTTTATATATTATGTTCGTACTACTGTGTAAAACCGTGTTCCAGTAGCCGAATGCACAAACAAAACAAACTCGGGAGGAGAACGCCCCAATGTTCAGAAACTATCGACTGTAACTATCGGCTACTGGATCACGGTTTTATATAGTAGTAGTAACATATATAAACACAACAAGTAACTTTATAAGGGACATTTTTGAGCCACGGACTACCACTAATGTTAATAAGGCACAGTCACTAACCGCTCTCCTACAGTAATACATACAAAACATCAACATGGTACAAACAAAGGATTAAAAGCAATCTTCTACATTCTGTTTTTTGGGAAATGAAGCAGATGCTTAACAATTAAACTATTGAGAGTGTAAAGATCTACTATTGGAGTCCATTTGGTTACCTAAATTAAATTGCTCTGTCTTGTGACAGTAATCATTGTTATAGAGTGTGTGTTCAGTAACAGTGTTAAATAGCTCTATAGTGTGACCGTAATCATTGCTAGAGTGTGTGTTCAGTAACAGTGTTAAATAGCTCTATAGTGTGACAGTAATCATTGCTATAGTGTGTGTTCAGTAACAGTGTTAAATAGCTCTATAGTGTGACCGTAATCATTGCTATAGTGTGTGTTCAATAACAGTGTTAAATTGCTCTATAGTGTGACAGTAATCATTGTTATAGAGTGTGTGTTCAGTAAAAGTGTTAAATAGCTCTATAGTGTGACCGAAGCTAAATAGCTCTATATTGTGACAGTAATCATTGCTATAGTGTGTTCAGAGGTCAGAGGTCTCCCGGTCCCTCCAGCTTTTTGTTAAACAGAAAAAGCTTTTTCTGAAACTGCAATGTTATCCAATCAGGAACGCAGTCAGGATACAGATTAAACGAGTGGAATTGTAATGACTGTAACAGACACAAATAGAACTGGAACATTAAGCTCATAAATAGCTACTTTCTCCTGATTGGCTGAAAATGTGTCACATACCTGATTTAAAAAAAAAACTTTCTATTTATTAAAGAGCCGGAGAGACAGGAATATTCCTGTTGCTTAACACTGTTACTGAACACACATTATAGCAATTATTACTGTCACAATAACAGCTACTGATGTTTGTGTGCAATATTTGAGCTGACAGGCCTTTTTATGTCAATCAATCAAGTCACCTTAATTCAAGTGATAGATTATATACAGGGGCATGCCATGTGGTCTACCTGCACAGCCTTTGTGATCTATACTGGTAGATCACACTGTAAATGTGGGCACCCCTGCAATACAGGATTCCTGTCCAGAATTGTTTTATTAAATATAGAGGGTTTAAGTCGTTCTAAATGCGCGTGTTTCTTTTTCTGTCTTTCTTTCTTAGGACGGAGATCAAGTTGGACAGCTAGCCTGCCTGCAACTTCAATGAGGTGTGTAAACATTTATTTCACGGGTGTGGGTGTTGACCTTGGCTTTTGTGTTCTCCAGCTGTTTTTTAAAGGAGAGTGTCCTGTCCAGTGTAACTCCAAGTTACATGGGGTGGGTATGGTTGGAGAGTTTGTGACCATCCCAAGTGATGCTCAGTTATTTTTCCCCGTCTCGGTTCCTCAGGTGGAAGCTGCATAGTTGGGTTTTTGATGGGTTGGGTTTCAGGTGGTTGTATTGTAGTAGCGTGACATTTCTTGGAGGGCACTTTCAAGGACAGACTCAATCTTCTGGAAGTCTGCTTGTTGGGTGGTAATGCAGAGCTCGTCGGCGTAGATGAAACGCTGGCATTCTGTGGGTAGTGGCTGGTCGTTTGTGTAGATATTGAAAAGGAGGGGGGCGAGCACGCTACCTTGTGGGAGGCCGTTCTTTTGGGCTTTCCATTTACTCCTCTGGTCATTTAACTGGACATAGAAGCGCCTGTTGTTAAGGAGGCTTTTCCTGACCATTGTGCGGTGTTGGACAGTGTCGTAGGCAGCAGAGAGATCTCTGAATGCTGCTCCAGTTATTTGTTTTCCCTCAAACGCATCCTCAATGTGTTGGGTGAGGTTGAGCTCTGTCCAGCACAGGAGCGGCTGGTACGGAAACCAGCTTGGTCTTTAGTCAGCTTGGTGTCTATGAGTGGCATGAGGCGTTGGAGTAGCAGCCTCTCTTGTAGGTGATGCAGAGGAGGGAAATGGGTCGGTAGCTCTTTGGGGATGATGGGTCTTTGCCAGGTTTGGGGATTGCAACCACTTTGGCCTTTCTCCAGACAGAAGGGATGGTTTTCTGTGCCATGCATGTATTCAGTATCCCCACCAGCCAGGTCTTTGCGTTAGGTCCCAGGTGCTGTATCATTTCTGCCAGTATGTCATCAATCCCTGCTGCTTTTCCGGGTTTCAACTTTCCCATTGCAGTTTTGAGTTCTTCTAGGTCGAAGGGTTTGGTTTGAGGGCTGGCTGATTGTGGTTGGTCTGATACCACTGTGTGATGGTATTCTCCTGTGGGTCGGCGGCGGTGTTGGTTAAGACTGTTGGCCACCAGTTGTGATGCAACAGAGTTTGCTGTAACCGTTGTGAACTATGGGTGGTGTTTTTTGTCATGTTGGTGTTCTCGATATCTTTTCGTCCTGGGCATGACGTTAAACTGTTCTGTTCGAGAGGACCGGCGACCCTCGGATGTAAACAGCCACGAAAGGAAACTTTCTAGATCTCTGAACGCTAATCCAGTTATTTTTTAACCCTCAAAGTTTGAGGGAAAACAAATAACTGGATTAGCTTTTGAGGCTCAAACCCATCCTCAATGTGTTGGGTGAGGTTGAGCTCTGTCCAGCACAGGAGCAGCTGGGACGGAAACCAGCTTGGTCTTTAGTCAGCTTGGTATCTATGAGTGACAACGAGGCGTTGGGAGTATCAGCCTCTCATAGAGCTTGTAGGTGATGCAGAGGAGGGAAATGGGTCGGTAGCTCTTTGGGGATGATGGGTCTTTGCCAGGTTTGGGGATTGCAACCACTTTGGCCTTTTTCCAGACAGAAGGGATGGTTTTCTGTGCCATGCATGTGTTCAGCATCCCCACCAGCCAGGTCTTTGCGTTAGGTCCCAGGTGCTGTATCATTTCTGCCAGTATGTCATCAATCCCTGCTGCTTTTCCGGGTTTCAACTTTCCCATTGCAGTTTCGAGTTCTTCTAGGTCGAAGGGTTTGGTTTGAGGGCTGGCTGATTGTGATTGGTCTGATACCACTGTGCGATGGTATTCTCCTGTGGGTCGGCGGCGGTGTTGGTTTACGACTGTTGGCCACCAGTTGTGATGCAACAGAGTTTGCTGTGACCGTTTGAACTATGGGTGGTGTTTTTTGTCATGTTGGTGTTCTCTATATGTTTTCGTCCTGGGCATGACGTTAAACTGTTCGGTTCCTCATATGGAAGCTGCATAGTTGGGTTTGTGTATGTCTTTCTTTTTCTGTCTTTCTTTCTTAGGACGGACATCAAGGTAGAAGCCGTTGAAAGGCTCAACACAAGCCGATGCCTCTAGAGATCAATCACAAAGCTTCCATCAGTGAGCCCAGCAAGCCAGCTAGTCAGCAAGCCCGCCCAGTCAGCTAACGCAGCCAGCCTGTCTGCCTGGCCCGGTCTGACCCGCCCTGCCTTGCAGCAACAGAACCAGCTGGGCTGACAAGCCAGCCAGCTCAGAATGCTAGCTCAGCAGCAAGCCCAGACTGGCCAGCTGGGCTGGCTTGCTGAGCTCTTATTCTGAGCTGGCTGGCTTGCCACTCCGGCTGGTTCTGTTGCTGCAAGGCAGGGCGGGTCAGACCGGGCCAGGCAGACAGAGAGCCAGGCCTCGAGAGAGGTCTGGCTGAGCTGACTGAGCAAGGCTGGTATGGCTGCAATGGCTGACTGCAAGGGTTGATGTGCGCTGGCTTGGCAGCCTGACTTTCTACACTGGCTGACTGGCGGAGCTGGCTGGCTGCGTTGGCTGATTGGGCGGGCTTGCTGGCTAGCTGGCTTGCTGGGTTCCCTGAGGGAAGCTTTGGGATGGATCTCTAGGGGCATCGGCTTGTGTTGAGCCTTCCAACGGCGTCTACCTTGATCTCTGTCCTAAGAAAGAGACGGAAAAAGAAAGACTCACAAAAACTCAACTATGCTTCCACATGAGGAAGGTAGGCACGCAGGCAGGCAGGCACCAGCTGACTGCATGCTTGCCTTTGTGTTCTCCAGGTGTTTTTTTAAGTGTCCTGTCCAGTGTAACTCCAAGTTACATGGGGTGGGTATGGTTGGAGAGTTTGTGACCATCCCAAGTGACGCTCAGTTCGTTTTCCGCGTCTCGGTTTCCTCAGGTGGAAGCTGCATAGTTGGGTTTTTGATGGGTTGGGTTTCAGGTGGTTGTATTGTAGTAGCTTGACATTTCTTGGAGGGCACTTTCAAGGACAGACTCAATCTTTTGCAAGTCTGCTTGTTGGGTGGTAATGCAGAGGTCGTTGGCGTAGATCAAACGCTGGCATTCTGTTGGTAGTGGCTGGTCTATATCTACACAAGTTTGTGTAGATATTGAAAAAGAGGGGGGCGAGCACGCTACCTTGTCGGAGGTCGTTCTTTTGGGCTTTCCATTTACTCCTCTGGTCATTTAACTGGACATAGAAGCGCCTGTTGTTGAGGAGGCTTTTCCAGACCATTGTGCGGTGTTGGACAGTGTCGTAGGCAGCAGAGAGATCTCTGAATGCTGCTCCAGTTATTTGTTTTCCCTCAAACCCATCCAATGTGTTGGGTGAGGTTGAGCTCTGTCCAGCACAGGAGCGGCCGGGACGGAAGCCAGCTTGGTCTTTAGTCAGCTTTGTATCTATGAGTGACAACGAGGCGTTGGAGTAGCAGCCTCTCATAGAGCTTGTAGGTGATACAAAGGAGGGACATGGGTCGGTAGCTCTTTGGGGATGATGGGTCTTTGCCAGGTATGGGGATTGCAACCACTTTGGCCTTTTTCCAGACAGAAGGGATGGTTTTCCGTGCCATGCATGTGTTCAGCATCCCCACAAGCCAGGTCTTTGCGTTAGGTCCCAGGTGCTGTATCATTTCTGCCAGTATGTCATCAATCCCTGCTGTTTTTCCGGGTTTCAACTTTCCCATTGCAGTTTTGAGTTATTCTAGGTCGAAGGGTTTGGTTTGAGGGCTGGCTGATTGTGGTTGGTCTGATACCACTGTGCGATGGTATTCTCCTGTGGGTCGGCGGCAGTGTTCGTTACGACTGTTGGCCACCAGTTGTGATGCAACAGAGTTTGCTGTGACCGTTTTGATTATGGGTGGCTCCCTGAGGTCCCTGATCCCCATGGGGTCCAACAGTGGTCATTGAAGCGTACACACACGCACGCACACACACACACATGCACCTACACACGCACAGGGGCATGCACACGCTAACCAAATGTAACTCTGAGAGTGTAACATTACAGGTCTGTAACTCTGAGAGTATATATGGTGGCCGACGGGCACGTACAGGTCTAGTGTAACCAAATGGACCATTTGGTCCATGTCTAAGTCTGAGAGTGTAACACATGTAACCAAATGGACCCTTACAGGTCCAACACTGGTTATCGAAGCGTGCACACACACACACACACACATGGGTTATAGCCCATGTTTTTTGAAATTTTGAAAAAAAAAGTTAGCCTCGTTTCTCATCATTTTGGACCATGGGCTATAGCCCATATCGTACGGCATACTATAGCGCGCCGTTTTTCATCATTTTTGAAGATTTGAAAAAAATGACGAAATGACAAAAACGATGGGTTATAGCCCATGTTTTTTGAAATTTTGAAAAAAAAAGTTAGCCTCGTTTCTCATCATTTTGGACCATGGGCTATAGCCCATATCGTACGGCATACTATAGCGCGCCGTTTTTCATCATTTTTGATGATTTGACAAAAATGAAAAAATGAAAAAAACGATGGGTTATAGCCCATGTTTTTTGAAATTTTGAAAAAAGAAATTAGCCTCGTTTCTCATCATTTTGGACCATGGGCTATAGCCCCTATCGTACGGCATACTATAGCACGCCGTTTTTCATCATTTTGGAGGATTTGAAAAAAATGAAAAAATAAAAAAAACGATGGGTTATATCCCATGTTTTTTGAAATTTTGGAAAAAAAAGTTAGCCTCGTTTCTCATCATTTATTATATAGGCTATCATTTCTTTATGTGCTGATCGACCAATATGTTGGGGACACATGCCTACATATTTTATCTGAGATTTGGGAACAATTTATTGATTCAGCATGAAGACTAAAGCCTTCTGAATAAATCTATACGCAAGTGTATGCCTCCGCAAATGTCTACGCCACCTAAAGAGGATTTGACGGAGTTTCCGACCAACCTACGTGAGCGTCAAGTTCACGGCCATTTCCTTGAATTCCAAATTAAAATGTGGGAAATCCACGTAAATTCCGCTAGCACGTCACGTCATGTTATCATCGTAAACGCCGTTGTGAATTTGGACCATGGTGTTGCAAAGCAAAAGAAAGCGCTGGTAGTGTACTATCCAAGCTTCTGCCTGGATATAGGGTTCGAAGCCCTACAGCGCTGTAACCTGCTAACCTTAGTCCTGTTGTATGTTCACATTAAATATGAAATTCACTATTTCACCAGTGTGAAGTCAACTTGGAGAAATGGAGAGCAAAGGGTTAAATCTGGACTGACAATCATTGCCACTGACACTCTGCTGATTGTCAGTCACTCACTCACTCCCCAATTGCCTCACTAATCAGTATCAGTGCATTCACTGCACCTGAGAGTAGGGCGTTGGCCAAACACAGGAAACACACAAACCTCCATGAGAAACAGCAGTGTGCATCCAAACAGGAGCAACACACACAAACAGCAGAGCAGAACGGTGCAGCCATATAAATGCTGGAGAGACAGCCGGTGAGAGAACTGTATATCTGTGACAGATCATGCCAGTTGCATGCCAGTTCATGGACACTTGTTATTGTTTGTTGTTGTTTATGATGACTTGAGTTGAAGTTAAAGGAAACATGATGGCCAATTGGACATGAACAATGAACATGATCATTTGATTTAAAATACATTTGAATTGATTATTGATTGATAAAAACGTTTCAATGATGCTAATTAATTCAGTTTATTTAATTTACATTTCATGAGTTTATTATGTTTAAAAACAGTTTAGAAACGAATTGAGCAAAAAATGAATTGATTTAGAAATGAGTTGATTAAGAGACACTTAAGTAAAAATGATATTTAGGTGTTTAGAACATGTAAAGTATGTGTATTGATTGAATGTGCATTATACTTACATTAGTTCTTTTTTATTTTCCCTTTAAGGTTTTTCACCTTACCTGACTTACCCACTAACTGACTTACACAATACCTGTACAACTGTACTCAACTACAAAGTAAAGAAGAGTAAAAAGAAGGAAACTGTGTGGTCATTGTATGAGTGAAACCCAGTAACAATCTCCATATGGTCTGTGCCATCCCTTTCAAGCAGGGAAACTGCAATAAATACTAAATAGCTTGACAACCAGTGTTAAGATGCTGTGTTTAGATTACCCCACCTGAAACTAATCTATAATACGATATGGGCTATAGCCCATGGTCCAAAATGATGAGAAACGAGGCTAACTTTTATTTTCAAAATTTCAAAAACATGGGCTATAACCCATCGTTTTTGTCATTTCGTCATTTTTTTCAAATCGTCAAAAATTATGAAAAACGGCGCGCTATAGTATGCCGTACGATATGGGCTATAGCCCATGGTCCAAAATGATGAGAAACGAGGCTAACCTTTTTTTTCAAAATTTCAAAAAACATGGGCTGTAACCCATCGTTTTTGTCATTTTGTCATTTTTTTCAAATCCTCAAAAATGATGAAAAACGGCGCGCTATAGTATGCCGTACGATATGGGCTGTAGCCCATGGTCCAAAATGATGAGAAACGAGGCTAACTTTTTTTTTCAACATTTCAAAAACATGGGCTATAACCCAACGTTTTTGTCATTTCGTCATTTTTTTCAAATCCTCAAAAATGATGAAAAACGGCGCGCTATAGTATGCCATACGATATGGGCTATAGCCCATGGTCCAAAATGATGAGAAACGAGGCTAACTTTTTTTTTCAAAATTTCAAAAAACATGGGCTATAACCCATCGTTTTTGTCATTTCGTCATTTTTTTCAAATCCTCAAAAATGATGAAAAACGGCGCGCTATAGTATGCTGTACGATATGGGCTATAGCCCATGGTCCAAAATGATGAGAAACGAGGCTAACTTTTTTTTTCAAAATTTCAAAAACATGGGCTATAACCCATCGTTTTTGTCATTTCGTCATTTTTTTCAAATCGTCAAAAATGATGAAAAACGGCGCGCTATAGTATGCCGTACGATATGGGCTATAGCCCATGGTCCAAAATGATGAGAAACGAGGCTAACTTTTTTTTTCAACATTTCAAAAAACATGGGCTATAACCCATCGTTTTTGTCATTTTGTCATTTTTTTCAAATCCTCAAAAATGATGAAAAACGGCGCGCTATAGTATGCCGTACGATATGGGCTATAGCCCATGGTCCAAAATGAAGAGAAACGAGGCTAACTTTTTTTTCCAAAATTTCAAAAACATGGGCTATAACCCATCGTTTTTGTCATTTCGTCATTTTTTTCAAATCCTCAAAAATGATGAAAAACGGCGCGCTATAGTATGCCGTACGATATGGGCTATAGCCCATGGTCCAAAATGAAGAGAAACGAGGCTAACTTTTTTTTTCAAAATTTCAAAAACATGGGCTAAAACCCATCGTTTTTGTCATTTCGTCATTTTTTTCAAATCCTCAAAAATGATGAAAAACGGCGCGCTATAGTATGCCGTACGATATGGGCTATAGCCCATGGTCCAAAATGATTAGAAACGAGGATAACTTTTTTTTTCAACATTTCAAAAAACATGGGCTATAACCCATCGTTTTTGTCATTTCGTCATTTTTTTCAAATCGTCAAAAATGATGAAAAACGGCGCGCTATAGTATGCCGTACGATATGGGCTATAGCCCATGGTCCAAAATGATGAGAAACGAGGCTAACTTTTTTTTTCAAAATTTCAAAAAACATGGGCTATAACCCATCGTTTTTGTCATTTCGTCATTTTTTTCAAATCCTCAAAAATGATGAAAAACGGCGCGCTATAGTATGCCGTACGATATATGGGCTATAGCCCATGGTCCAAAATGATGAGAAACGAGGCTAACTTTTTTTTTCAAAATTTCAAAAAAACATGGGCTATAACCCATCGTTTTTGTCATTTCGTCATTTTTTTCAAATCCTCAAAAATGATGAAAAACGGCGCGCTATAGTATGCCGTACGATATGGGCTATAGCCCATGGTCCAAAATGATGAGAAACGAGGATAACTTTTTTTTCAAAATTTCAAAAACATGGGCTATAACCCATCGTTTTTGTCATTTCGTCATTTTTTTCAAATCCTCAAAAATGATGAAAAACGGCGCGCTATAGTATGCCGTACGATATGGGCTATAGCCCATGGTCCAAAATGATGAGAAACGAGGCTAACTTTTTTTTTTCAAAATTTCAAAAAACATGGGCTATACCCCATCGTTTTTGTCATTTTGTCATTTTTTTCAAATCCTCAAAAATTATGAAAAACGGCGCGCTATAGTATGCCGTACGATATGGGCTATAGCCCATGGTCCAAAATGATGAGAAACGAGGCTAACTTATTTTTTCAAAATTTCAAAAACATGGGCTATAACCCATCGTTTTTGTAATTTCGTCATTTTTTTCAAATCGTCAAAAATGATGAAAAACGGCGCGCTATAGTATGCCGTACGATATGGGCTATAGCCCATGGTCCAAAATGATGAGAAACGAGGCTAACTTTTTTTTTCAACATTTCAAAAAACATGGGCTATAACCCATCGTTTTTGTCATTTTGTCATTTTTTTCAAATCCTCAAAAATGATGAAAAACGGCGCGCTATAGTATGCCGTACGATATGGGCTATAGCCCATGGTCCAAAATGAAGAGAAACGAGGCTAACTTTTTTTTTCAAAATTTCAAAAAACATGGGCTATAACCCATCGTTTTTGTCATTTCGTCATTTTTTTCAAATCCTCAAAAATGTTGAAAAACGGCGCGCTATAGTATGCCGTACGATATGGGCTATAGCCCATGGTCCAAAATGATGAGAAACGAGGCTAACTTTTTTTTTCAAAATTTCAAAAAACATGGGATATAACCCATCGTTTTTGTCATTTTGTCATTTTTTTCAAATCCTGAAAAATGATGAAAAACGGCGCGCTATAGTATGCCGTACGATATGGGCTATAGCCCATGGTCCAAAATGATGAGAAACGAGGCTAACTTTCTTTTTCAAAATTTCAAAAACATGGGCTATAACCCATCGTTTTTGTCATTTCGTCATTTTTTTCAAATCGTCAAAAATGATGAAAAACGGCGCGCTATAGTATGCTGTACGATATGGGCTATAGCCCATGGTCCAAAATGATGAGAAACGAGGCTAACTTTTTTTTTCAAAATTTCAAAAAACATGGGCTATAACCCATCGTTTTTGTCATTTCGTCATTTTTTTCAAATCCTCAAAAATGATGAAAAACGGCGCGCTATAGTATGCCGTACGATATGGGCTATAGCCCATGGTCCAAAATGATGAGAAACGAGGATAACTTTTTTTTCAAAATTTCAAAAACATGGGCTATAACCCATCGTTTTTGTCATTTCGTCATTTTTTTCAAATCCTCAAAAATGATGAAAAACGGCGCGCTATAGTATGCCGTACGATATGGGCTATAGCCCATGGTCCAAAATGATGAGAAACGAGGCTAACTTTTTTTTTTCAAAATTTCAAAAAACATGGGCTATACCCCATCGTTTTTGTCATTTTGTCATTTTTTTCAAATCCTCAAAAATTATGAAAAACGGCGCGCTATAGTATGCCGTACGATATGGGCTATAGCCCATGGTCCAAAATGATGAGAAACGAGGCTAACTTATTTTTTCAAAATTTCAAAAACATGGGCTATAACCCATCGTTTTTGTAATTTCGTCATTTTTTTCAAATCGTCAAAAATGATGAAAAACGGCGCGCTATAGTATGCCGTACGATATGGGCTATAGCCCATGGTCCAAAATGATGAGAAACGAGGCTAACTTTTTTTTTCAACATTTCAAAAAACATGGGCTATAACCCATCGTTTTTGTCATTTTGTCATTTTTTTCAAATCCTCAAAAATGATGAAAAACGGCGCGCTATAGTATGCCGTACGATATGGGCTATAGCCCATGGTCCAAAATGAAGAGAAACGAGGCTAACTTTTTTTTTCAAAATTTCAAAAAACATGGGCTATAACCCATCGTTTTTGTCATTTCGTCATTTTTTTCAAATCCTCAAAAATGTTGAAAAACGGCGCGCTATAGTATGCCGTACGATATGGGCTATAGCCCATGGTCCAAAATGATGAGAAACGAGGCTAACTTTTTTTTTCAAAATTTCAAAAAACATGGGATATAACCCATCGTTTTTGTCATTTTGTCATTTTTTTCAAATCCTGAAAAATGATGAAAAACGGCGCGCTATAGTATGCCGTACGATATGGGCTATAGCCCATGGTCCAAAATGATGAGAAACGAGGCTAACTTTCTTTTTCAAAATTTCAAAAACATGGGCTATAACCCATCGTTTTTGTCATTTCGTCATTTTTTTCAAATCGTCAAAAATGATGAAAAACGGCGCGCTATAGTATGCTGTACGATATGGGCTATAGCCCATGGTCCAAAATGATGAGAAACGAGGCTAACTTTTTTTTTCAAAATTTCAAAAAACATGGGCTATAACCCATCGTTTTTGTCATTTCGTCATTTTTTTCAAATCCTCAAAAATGATGAAAAACGGCGCGCTATAGTATGCCGTACGATATGGGCTATAGCCCATGGTCCAAAATGATGAGAAACGATGCTAACTTTTTTTTTCAACATTTCAAAAACATGGGCTATAACCCATCGTTTTTGTCATTTTTTTCAAATCCTCAAAAATGATGAAAAACGGCGCGCTATAGTATGCCGTACGATATGGGCTATAGCCCATGGTCCAAAATGAAGAGAAACGAGGCTAACTTTTTTTTTCAAAATTTCAAAAAACATGGGCTATAACCCATCGTTTTTGTCATTTCGTCATTTTTTTCAAATCGTCAAAAATGATGAAAAACGGCGCGCTATAGTATGCCGTACGATATGGGCTATAGCCCATGGTCCAAAATGATGAGAAACGAGGCTAACTTTTTTTTTCAACATTTCAAAAAACATGGGCTATAACCCATCGTTTTTGTCATTTTGTCATTTTTTTCAAATCCTCAAAAATGATGAAAAACGGCGCGCTATAGTATGCCGTACGATATGGGCTATAGCCCATGGTCCAAAATGATGAGAAACGAGGCTAACTTTTTTTTTCAAAATTTCAAAAAACATGGGCTATAACCCATCGTTTTTGTCATTTCGTCATTTTTTTCAAATCGTCAAAAATGATGAAAAACGGCGCGCTATAGTATGCTGTACGATATGGGCTATAGCCCATGGTCCAAAATGATGAGAAACGAGGCTAACTTTTTTTTCCAAAATTTCAAAAAACATGGGCTATAACCCATCGTTTTTGTCATTTCGTCATTTTTTTCAAATCCTCAAAAATGATGAAAAACGGCGCGCTATAGTATGCCGTACGATATGGGCTATAGCCCATGGTCCAAAATGATGAGAAACGAGGCTAACTTTTTTTTTCAACATTTCAAAAAACATGGGCTATAACCCATCGTTTTTGTCATTTCGTCATTTTTTTCAAATCCTCAAAAATGATGAAAAACGGCGCGCTATAGTATGCCGTACGATATGGGCTATAGCCCATGGTCCAAAATGATGAGAAACGAGGCTAACCTTTTTTTTCAAAATTTCAAAAAACATGGGCTATACCCCATCGTTTTTGTCATTTCGTCATTTTTTTCAAATCCTCAAAAATGATGAAAAACGGCGCGCTATAGTATGCCGTACGATATGGGCTATAGCCCATGGTCCAAAATGATGAGAAACGATGCTAACTTTTTTTTTCAACATTTCAAAAACATGGGCTATAACCCATCGTTTTTGTCATTTTTTTCAAATCCTCAAAAATGATGAAAAACGGCGCGCTATAGTATGCCGTACGATATGGGCTATAGCCCATGGTCCAAAATGAAGAGAAACGAGGCTAACTTTTTTTTTCCAAATTTCAAAAAACATGGGCTATAACCCATCGTTTTTGTCATTTCGTCATTTTTTTCAAATCGTCAAAAATGATGAAAAACGGCGCGCTATAGTATGCCGTACGATATGGGCTATAGCCCATGGTCCAAAATGATGAGAAACGAGGCTAACTTTTTTTTTCAACATTTCAAAAAACATGGACTATAACCCATCGTTTTTGTCATTTTGTCATTTTTTTCAAATCCTCAAAAATGATGAAAAACGGCGCGCTATAGTATGCCGTACGATATGGGCTATAGCCCATGGTCCAAAATGAAGAGAAACGAGGCTAACTTTTTTTTTCAAAATTTCAAAAACATGGGCTATAACCCATCGTTTTTGTCATTTCGTCATTTTTTTCAAATCCTCAAAAATGATGAAAAACGGCGCGCTATAGTATGCCGTACGATATGGGCTATAGCCCATGGTCCAAAATGATGAGAAACGAGGCTAACTTTTTTTTTCAAAATTTCAAAAAACATGGGCTATAACCCATCGTTTTTGTCATTTCGTCATTTTTTTCAAATCGTCAAAAATGATGAAAAACGGCGCGCTATAGTATGCCGTACGATATGGGCTATAGCCCATGGTCCAAAATGATGAGAAACGAGGCTAACTTTTTTTTTCAACATTTCAAAAAACATGGGCTATAACCCATCGTTTTTGTCATTTTGTCATTTTTTTCAAATCCTCAAAAATGATGAAAAACGGCGCGCTATAGTATGCCGTACGATATGGGCTATAGCCCATGGTCCAAAATGATGAGAAACGAGGATAACTTTTTTTTTCAAAATTTCAAAAACATGGGCTATAACCCATCGTTTTTGTCATTTCGTCATTTTTTTCAAATCCTCAAAAATGATGAAAAACGGCGCGCTATAGTATGCCGTACGATATGGGCTATAGCCCATGGTCCAAAATGATGAGAAACGAGGATAACTTTTTTTTTCAAAATTTCAAAAAACATGGGCTATAACCCATCGTTTTTGTCATTTCGTCATTTTTTTCAAATCCTCAAAAATGATGAAAAACGGCGCGCTATAGTATGCCGTACGATATGGGCTATAGCCCATGGTCCAAAATGATGAGAAACGAGGATAACTTTTTTTTTCAAAATTTCAAAAACATGGGCTATAACCCATCGTTTTTGTCATTTCGTCATTTTTTTCAAATCCTCAAAAATGATGAAAAACGGCGCGCTATAGTATGCTGTACGATATGGGCTATAGCCCATGGTCCAAAATGATGAGAAACGAGGCTAACTTTTTTTTTCAAAATTTCAAAAAACATGGGCTATACCCCATCGTTTTTGTCATTTCGTCATTTTTTTCAAATCCTCAAAAATGATGAAAAACGGCGCGCTATAGTATGCCGTACGATATGGGCTATAGCCCATGGTCCAAAATGATGAGAAACGAGGCTAACTTTTTTTTTCAACATTTCAAAAAACATGGGCTATAACCCATCGTTTTTGTCATTTCGTCATTTTTTTCAAATCCTCAAAAATGATGAAAAACGGCGCGCTATAGTATGCCGTACGATATGGGCTATAGCCCATGGTCCAAAATGATGAGAAACGATGCTAACTTTTTTTTTCAACATTTCAAAAACATGGGCTATAACCCATCGTTTTTGTCATTTTTTTCAAATCCTCAAAAATGATGAAAAACGGCGCGCTATAGTATGCCGTACGATATGGGCTATAGCCCATGGTCCAAAATGAAGAGAAACGAGGCTAACTTTTTTTTTCAAAATTTCAAAAAACATGGGCTATAACCCATCGTTTTTGTCATTTCGTCATTTTTTTCAAATCGTCAAAAATGATGAAAAACGGCGCGCTATAGTATGCCGTACGATATGGGCTATAGCCCATGGTCCAAAATGATGAGAAACGAGGCTAACTTTTTTTTTCAACATTTCAAAAAACATGGACTATAACCCATCGTTTTTGTCATTTTGTCATTTTTTTCAAATCGTCAAAAATGATGAAAAACGGCGCGCTATAGTATGCCGTACGATATGGGCTATAGCCCATGGTCCAAAATGATGAGAAACGAGGCTAACTTTTTTTTTCAACATTTCAAAAAACATGGACTATAACCCATCGTTTTTGTCATTTTGTCATTTTTTTCAAATCCTCAAAAATGATGAAAAACGGCGCGCTATAGTATGCCGTACGATATGGGCTATAGCCCATGGTCCAAAATGAAGAGAAACGAGGCTAACTTTTTTTTTCAAAATTTCAAAAACATGGGCTATAACCCATCGTTTTTGTCATTTCGTAATTTTTTTCAAATCCTCAAAAATGATGAAAAACGGCGCGCTATAGTATGCCGTACGATATGGGCTATAGCCCATGGTCCAAAATGATGAGAAACGAGGCTAACTTTTTTTTTCAAAATTTCAAAAAACATGGGCTATAACCCATCGTTTTTGTCATTTCGTCATTTTTTTCAAATCGTCAAAAATGATGAAAAACGGCGCGCTATAGTATGCCGTACGATATGGGCTATAGCCCATGGTCCAAAATGATGAGAAACGAGGCTAACTTTTTTTTTCAACATTTCAAAAAACATGGGCTATAACCCATCGTTTTTGTCATTTTGTCATTTTTTTCAAATCCTCAAAAATGATGAAAAACGGCGCGCTATAGTATGCCGTACGATATGGGCTATAGCCCATGGTCCAAAATGATGAGAAACGAGGATAACTTTTTTTTTCAAAATTTCAAAAACATGGGCTATAACCCATCGTTTTTGTAATTTCGTCATTTTTTTCAAATCGTCAAAAATGATGAAAAACGGCGCGCTATAGTATGCCGTACGATATGGGCTATAGCACATGGTCCAAAATGATGAGAAACGAGGCTAACTTTTTTTTTCAACATTTCAAAAAACATGGGCTATAACCCATCGTTTTTGTCATTTTGTCATTTTTTTCAAATCCTCAAAAATGATGAAAAACGGCGCGCTATAGAATGCCGTACGATATGGGCTATAGCCCATGGTCCAAAATGAAGAGAAACGAGGCTAACTTTTTTTTTCAAAATTTCAAAAAACATGGGCTATAACCCATCGTTTTTGTCATTTCGTCATTTTTTTCAAATCCTCAAAAATGTTGAAAAACGGCGCGCTATAGTATGCCGTACGATATGGGCTATAGCCCATGGTCCAAAATGATGAGAAACGAGGCTAACTTTTTTTTTCAAAATTTCAAAAAACATGGGATATAACCCATCGTTTTTGTCATTTTGTCATTTTTTTCAAATCCTGAAAAATGATGAAAAACGGCGCGCTATAGTATGCCGTACGATATGGGCTATAGCCCATGGTCCAAAATGATGAGAAACGAGGCTAACTTTCTTTTTCAAAATTTCAAAAACATGGGCTATAACCCATCGTTTTTGTCATTTCGTCATTTTTTTCAAATCGTCAAAAATGATGAAAAACGGCGCGCTATAGTATGCCGTACGATATGGGCTATAGCCCATGGTCCAAAATGATGAGAAACGAGGATAACTTTTTTTTTCAAAATTTCAAAAAACATGGGCTATAACCCATCGTTTTTGTCATTTCGTCATTTTTTTCAAATCCTCAAAAATGATGAAAAACGGCGCGCTATAGTATGCCGTACGATATGGGCTATAGCCCATGGTCCAAAATGATGAGAAACGAGGATAACTTTTTTTTTCAAAATTTCAAAAACATGGGCTATAACCCATCGTTTTTGTCATTTCGTCATTTTTTTCAAATCCTCAAAAATGATGAAAAACGGCGCGCTATAGTATGCTGTACGATATGGGCTATAGCCCATGGTCCAAAATGATGAGAAACGAGGCTAACTTTTTTTTTCAAAATTTCAAAAAACATGGGCTATACCCCATCGTTTTTGTCATTTCGTCATTTTTTTCAAATCCTCAAAAATGATGAAAAACGGCGCGCTATAGTATGCCGTACGATATGGGCTATAGCCCATGGTCCAAAATGATGAGAAACGAGGCTAACTTTTTTTTTCAACATTTCAAAAAACATGGGCTATAACCCATCGTTTTTGTCATTTCGTCATTTTTTTCAAATCCTCAAAAATGATGAAAAACGGCGCGCTATAGTATGCCGTACGATATGGGCTATAGCCCATGGTCCAAAATGATGAGAAACGATGCTAACTTTTTTTTTCAACATTTCAAAAACATGGGCTATAACCCATCGTTTTTGTCATTTTTTTCAAATCCTCAAAAATGATGAAAAACGGCGCGCTATAGTATGCCGTACGATATGGGCTATAGCCCATGGTCCAAAATGAAGAGAAACGAGGCTAACTTTTTTTTTCAAAATTTCAAAAAACATGGGCTATAACCCATCGTTTTTGTCATTTCGTCATTTTTTTCAAATCGTCAAAAATGATGAAAAACGGCGCGCTATAGTATGCCGTACGATATGGGCTATAGCCCATGGTCCAAAATGATGAGAAACGAGGCTAACTTTTTTTTTCAACATTTCAAAAAACATGGACTATAACCCATCGTTTTTGTCATTTTGTCATTTTTTTCAAATCGTCAAAAATGATGAAAAACGGCGCGCTATAGTATGCCGTACGATATGGGCTATAGCCCATGGTCCAAAATGATGAGAAACGAGGCTAACTTTTTTTTTCAACATTTCAAAAAACATGGACTATAACCCATCGTTTTTGTCATTTTGTCATTTTTTTCAAATCCTCAAAAATGATGAAAAACGGCGCGCTATAGTATGCCGTACGATATGGGCTATAGCCCATGGTCCAAAATGAAGAGAAACGAGGCTAACTTTTTTTTTCAAAATTTCAAAAACATGGGCTATAACCCATCGTTTTTGTCATTTCGTAATTTTTTTCAAATCCTCAAAAATGATGAAAAACGGCGCGCTATAGTATGCCGTACGATATGGGCTATAGCCCATGGTCCAAAATGATGAGAAACGAGGCTAACTTTTTTTTTCAAAATTTCAAAAAACATGGGCTATAACCCATCGTTTTTGTCATTTCGTCATTTTTTTCAAATCGTCAAAAATGATGAAAAACGGCGCGCTATAGTATGCCGTACGATATGGGCTATAGCCCATGGTCCAAAATGATGAGAAACGAGGCTAACTTTTTTTTTCAACATTTCAAAAAACATGGGCTATAACCCATCGTTTTTGTCATTTTGTCATTTTTTTCAAATCCTCAAAAATGATGAAAAACGGCGCGCTATAGTATGCCGTACGATATGGGCTATAGCCCATGGTCCAAAATGATGAGAAACGAGGATAACTTTTTTTTTCAAAATTTCAAAAACATGGGCTATAACCCATCGTTTTTGTAATTTCGTCATTTTTTTCAAATCGTCAAAAATGATGAAAAACGGCGCGCTATAGTATGCCGTACGATATGGGCTATAGCACATGGTCCAAAATGATGAGAAACGAGGCTAACTTTTTTTTTCAACATTTCAAAAAACATGGGCTATAACCCATCGTTTTTGTCATTTTGTCATTTTTTTCAAATCCTCAAAAATGATGAAAAACGGCGCGCTATAGAATGCCGTACGATATGGGCTATAGCCCATGGTCCAAAATGAAGAGAAACGAGGCTAACTTTTTTTTTCAAAATTTCAAAAAACATGGGCTATAACCCATCGTTTTTGTCATTTCGTCATTTTTTTCAAATCCTCAAAAATGTTGAAAAACGGCGCGCTATAGTATGCCGTACGATATGGGCTATAGCCCATGGTCCAAAATGATGAGAAACGAGGCTAACTTTTTTTTTCAAAATTTCAAAAAACATGGGATATAACCCATCGTTTTTGTCATTTTGTCATTTTTTTCAAATCCTGAAAAATGATGAAAAACGGCGCGCTATAGTATGCCGTACGATATGGGCTATAGCCCATGGTCCAAAATGATGAGAAACGAGGCTAACTTTCTTTTTCAAAATTTCAAAAACATGGGCTATAACCCATCGTTTTTGTCATTTCGTCATTTTTTTCAAATCGTCAAAAATGATGAAAAACGGCGCGCTATAGTATGCTGTACGATATGGGCTATAGCCCATGGTCCAAAATGATGAGAAACGAGGCTAACTTTTTTTTTCAAAATTTCAAAAAACATGGGCTATAACCCATCGTTTTTGTCATTTCGTCATTTTTTTCAAATCCTCAAAAATGATGAAAAACGGCGCGCTATAGTATGCCGTACGATATGGGCTATAGCCCATGGTCCAAAATGATGAGAAACGAGGCTAACTTTTTTTTTCAACATTTCAAAAAACATGGGCTATAACCCATCGTTTTTGTCATTTCGTCATTTTTTTCAAATCCTCAAAAATGATGAAAAACGGCGCGCTATAGTATGCCGTACGATATGGGCTATAGCCCATGGTCCAAAATGATGAGAAACGAGGCTAACCTTTTTTTTCAAAATTTCAAAAAACATGGGCTATACCCCATCGTTTTTGTCATTTCGTCATTTTTTTCAAATCCTCAAAAATGATGAAAAACGGCGCGCTATAGTATGCCGTACGATATGGGCTATAGCCCATGGTCCAAAATGATGAGAAACGATGCTAACTTTTTTTTTCAACATTTCAAAAACATGGGCTATAACCCATCGTTTTTGTCATTTTTTTCAAATCCTCAAAAATGATGAAAAACGGCGCGCTATAGTATGCCGTACGATATGGGCTATAGCCCATGGTCCAAAATGAAGAGAAACGAGGCTAACTTTTTTTTTCAAAATTTCAAAAAACATGGGCTATAACCCATCGTTTTTGTCATTTCGTCATTTTTTTCAAATCGTCAAAAATGATGAAAAACGGCGCGCTATAGTATGCCGTACGATATGGGCTATAGCCCATGGTCCAAAATGATGAGAAACGAGGCTAACTTTTTTTTCCAACATTTCAAAAAACATGGACTATAACCCATCGTTTTTGTCATTTTGTCATTTTTTTCAAATCCTCAAAAATGATGAAAAACGGCGCGCTATAGTATGCCGTACGATATGGGCTATAGCCCATGGTCCAAAATGAAGAGAAACGAGGCTAACTTTTTTTTTCAAAATTTCAAAAAACATGGGCTATAACCCATCGTTTTTGTCATTTCGTCATTTTTTTCAAATCGTCAAAAATGATGAAAAACGGCGCGCTATAGTATGCCGTACGATATGGGCTATAGCCCATGGTCCAAAATGATGAGAAACGAGGCTAACTTTTTTTTTCAACATTTCAAAAAACATGGGCTATAACCCATCGTTTTTGTCATTTTGTCATTTTTTTCAAATCCTCAAAAATGATGAAAAACGGCGCGCTATAGTATGCCGTACGATATGGGCTATAGCCCATGGTCCAAAATGATGAGAAACGAGGATAACTTTTTTTTTCAAAATTTCAAAAACATGGGCTATAACCCATCGTTTTTGTCATTTCGTCATTTTTTTCAAATCCTCAAAAATGATGAAAAACGGCGCGCTATAGTATGCCGTACGATATGGGCTATAGCCCATGGTCCAAAATGATGAGAAACGAGGATAACTTTTTTTTTCAAAATTTCAAAAAACATGGGCTATAACCCATCGTTTTTGTCATTTCGTCATTTTTTTCAAATCCTCAAAAATGATGAAAAACGGCGCGCTATAGTATGCCGTACGATATGGGCTATAGCCCATGGTCCAAAATGATGAGAAACGAGGATAACTTTTTTTTTCAAAATTTCAAAAACATGGGCTATAACCCATCGTTTTTGTCATTTCGTCATTTTTTTCAAATCGTCAAAAATGATGAAAAACGGCGCGCTATAGTATGCTGTACGATATGGGCTATAGCCCATGGTCCAAAATGATGAGAAACGAGGCTAACTTTTTTTTTCAAAATTTCAAAAAACATGGGCTATAACCCATCGTTTTTGTCATTTCGTCATTTTTTTCAAATCCTCAAAAATGATGAAAAACGGCGCGCTATAGTATGCCGTACGATATGGGCTATAGCCCATGGTCCAAAATGATGAGAAACGAGGCTAACTTTTTTTTTCAACATTTCAAAAAACATGGGCTATAACCCATCGTTTTTGTCATTTCGTCATTTTTTTCAAATCCTCAAAAATGATGAAAAACGGCGCGCTATAGTATGCCGTACGATATGGGCTATAGCCCATGGTCCAAAATGATGAGAAACGAGGCTAACCTTTTTTTTCAAAATTTCAAAAAACATGGGCTATACCCCATCGTTTTTGTCATTTCGTCATTTTTTTCAAATCCTCAAAAATGATGAAAAACGGCGCGCTATAGTATGCCGTACGATATGGGCTATAGCCCATGGTCCAAAATGATGAGAAACGATGCTAACTTTTTTTTTCAACATTTCAAAAACATGGGCTATAACCCATCGTTTTTGTCATTTTTTTCAAATCCTCAAAAATGATGAAAAACGGCGCGCTATAGTATGCCGTACGATATGGGCTATAGCCCATGGTCCAAAATGATGAGAAACGAGGCTAACTTTTTTTTTCAACATTTCAAAAAACATGGACTATAACCCATCGTTTTTGTCATTTTGTCATTTTTTTCAAATCGTCAAAAATGATGAAAAACGGCGCGCTATAGTATGCCGTACGATATGGGCTATAGCCCATGGTCCAAAATGATGAGAAACGAGGCTAACTTTTTTTTTCAACATTTCAAAAAACATGGACTATAACCCATCGTTTTTGTCATTTTGTCATTTTTTTCAAATCCTCAAAAATGATGAAAAACGGCGCGCTATAGTATGCCGTACGATATGGGCTATAGCCCATGGTCCAAAATGAAGAGAAACGAGGCTAACTTTTTTTTTCAAAATTTCAAAAACATGGGCTATAACCCATCGTTTTTGTCATTTCGTAATTTTTTTCAAATCCTCAAAAATGATGAAAAACGGCGCGCTATAGTATGCCGTACGATATGGGCTATAGCCCATGGTCCAAAATGATGAGAAACGAGGCTAACTTTTTTTTTCAAAATTTCAAAAAACATGGGCTATAACCCATCGTTTTTGTCATTTCGTCATTTTTTTCAAATCGTCAAAAATGATGAAAAACGGCGCGCTATAGTATGCCGTACGATATGGGCTATAGCCCATGGTCCAAAATGATGAGAAACGAGGCTAACTTTTTTTTTCAACATTTCAAAAAACATGGGCTATAACCCATCGTTTTTGTCATTTTGTCATTTTTTTCAAATCCTCAAAAATGATGAAAAACGGCGCGCTATAGTATGCCGTACGATATGGGCTATAGCCCATGGTCCAAAATGATGAGAAACGAGGATAACTTTTTTTTTCAAAATTTCAAAAACATGGGCTATAACCCATCGTTTTTGTAATTTCGTCATTTTTTTCAAATCGTCAAAAATGATGAAAAACGGCGCGCTATAGTATGCCGTACGATATGGGCTATAGCACATGGTCCAAAATGATGAGAAACGAGGCTAACTTTTTTTTTCAACATTTCAAAAAACATGGGCTATAACCCATCGTTTTTGTCATTTTGTCATTTTTTTCAAATCCTCAAAAATGATGAAAAACGGCGCGCTATAGAATGCCGTACGATATGGGCTATAGCCCATGGTCCAAAATGAAGAGAAACGAGGCTAACTTTTTTTTTCAAAATTTCAAAAAACATGGGCTATAACCCATCGTTTTTGTCATTTCGTCATTTTTTTCAAATCCTCAAAAATGTTGAAAAACGGCGCGCTATAGTATGCCGTACGATATGGGCTATAGCCCATGGTCCAAAATGATGAGAAACGAGGCTAACTTTTTTTTTCAAAATTTCAAAAAACATGGGATATAACCCATCGTTTTTGTCATTTTGTCATTTTTTTCAAATCCTGAAAAATGATGAAAAACGGCGCGCTATAGTATGCCGTACGATATGGGCTATAGCCCATGGTCCAAAATGATGAGAAACGAGGCTAACTTTCTTTTTCAAAATTTCAAAAACATGGGCTATAACCCATCGTTTTTGTCATTTCGTCATTTTTTTCAAATCGTCAAAAATGATGAAAAACGGCGCGCTATAGTATGCTGTACGATATGGGCTATAGCCCATGGTCCAAAATGATGAGAAACGAGGCTAACTTTTTTTTTCAAAATTTCAAAAAACATGGGCTATAACCCATCGTTTTTGTCATTTCGTCATTTTTTTCAAATCCTCAAAAATGATGAAAAACGGCGCGCTATAGTATGCCGTACGATATGGGCTATAGCCCATGGTCCAAAATGATGAGAAACGAGGCTAACTTTTTTTTTCAACATTTCAAAAAACATGGGCTATAACCCATCGTTTTTGTCATTTCGTCATTTTTTTCAAATCCTCAAAAATGATGAAAAACGGCGCGCTATAGTATGCCGTACGATATGGGCTATAGCCCATGGTCCAAAATGATGAGAAACGAGGCTAACCTTTTTTTTCAAAATTTCAAAAAACATGGGCTATACCCCATCGTTTTTGTCATTTCGTCATTTTTTTCAAATCCTCAAAAATGATGAAAAACGGCGCGCTATAGTATGCCGTACGATATGGGCTATAGCCCATGGTCCAAAATGATGAGAAACGATGCTAACTTTTTTTTTCAACATTTCAAAAACATGGGCTATAACCCATCGTTTTTGTCATTTTTTTCAAATCCTCAAAAATGATGAAAAACGGCGCGCTATAGTATGCCGTACGATATGGGCTATAGCCCATGGTCCAAAATGAAGAGAAACGAGGCTAACTTTTTTTTTCAAAATTTCAAAAAACATGGGCTATAACCCATCGTTTTTGTCATTTCGTCATTTTTTTCAAATCGTCAAAAATGATGAAAAACGGCGCGCTATAGTATGCCGTACGATATGGGCTATAGCCCATGGTCCAAAATGATGAGAAACGAGGCTAACTTTTTTTTCCAACATTTCAAAAAACATGGACTATAACCCATCGTTTTTGTCATTTTGTCATTTTTTTCAAATCCTCAAAAATGATGAAAAACGGTGCGCTATAGTATGCCGTACGATATGGGCTATAGCCCATGGTCCAAAATGAAGAGAAACGAGGCTAACTTTTTTTTTCAAAATTTCAAAAAACATGGGCTATAACCCATCGTTTTTGTCATTTCGTCATTTTTTTCAAATCGTCAAAAATGATGAAAAACGGCGCGCTATAGTATGCCGTACGATATGGGCTATAGCCCATGGTCCAAAATGATGAGAAACGAGGCTAACTTTTTTTTTCAACATTTCAAAAAACATGGGCTATAACCCATCGTTTTTGTCATTTTGTCATTTTTTTCAAATCCTCAAAAATGATGAAAAACGGCGCGCTATAGTATGCCGTACGATATGGGCTATAGCCCATGGTCCAAAATGATGAGAAACGAGGATAACTTTTTTTTTCAAAATTTCAAAAACATGGGCTATAACCCATCGTTTTTGTCATTTCGTCATTTTTTTCAAATCCTCAAAAATGATGAAAAACGGCGCGCTATAGTATGCCGTACGATATGGGCTATAGCCCATGGTCCAAAATGATGAGAAACGAGGATAACTTTTTTTTTCAAAATTTCAAAAAACATGGGCTATAACCCATCGTTTTTGTCATTTCGTCATTTTTTTCAAATCCTCAAAAATGATGAAAAACGGCGCGCTATAGTATGCCGTACGATATGGGCTATAGCCCATGGTCCAAAATGATGAGAAACGAGGATAACTTTTTTTTTCAAAATTTCAAAAACATGGGCTATAACCCATCGTTTTTGTCATTTCGTCATTTTTTTCAAATCCTCAAAAATGATGAAAAACGGCGCGCTATAGTATGCTGTACGATATGGGCTATAGCCCATGGTCCAAAATGATGAGAAACGAGGCTAACTTTTTTTTTCAAAATTTCAAAAAACATGGGCTATACCCCATCGTTTTTGTCATTTCGTCATTTTTTTCAAATCCTCAAAAATGATGAAAAACGGCGCGCTATAGTATGCCGTACGATATGGGCTATAGCCCATGGTCCAATATGATGAGAAACGAGGATAACTTTTTTTTTCAAAATTTCAAAAACATGGGCTATAACCCATCGTTTTTGTCATTTCGTCATTTTTTTCAAATCCTCAAAAATGATGAAAAACGGCGCGCTATAGTATGCTGTACGATATGGGCTATAGCCCATGGTCCAAAATGATGAGAAACGAGGCTAACTTTTTTTTTCAAAATTTCAAAAAACATGGGCTATACCCCATCGTTTTTGTCATTTCGTCATTTTTTTCAAATCCTCAAAAATGATGAAAAACGGCGCGCTATAGTATGCCGTACGATATGGGCTATAGCCCATGGTCCAAAATGATGAGAAACGAGGATAACTTTTTTTTTCAAAATTTCAAAAACATGGGCTATAACCCATCGTTTTTGTCATTTTTTTCAAATCCTCAAAAATGATGAAAAACGGCGCGCTATAGTATGCCGTACGATATTGGCTATAGCCCATGGTCCAAAATGAAGAGAAACGAGGCTAACTTTTTTTTTCAAAATTTCAAAAAACATGGGCTATAACCCATCGTTTTTGTCATTTCGTCATTTTTTTCAATTCCTCAAAAATGATGAAAAACGGCGCGCTATAGTATGCCGTACGATATGGGCTATAGCCCATGGTCCAAAATGATGAGAAACGAGGCTAACTTTTTTTCTTCAAAATTTCAAAAAACATGGGCTATACCCCATCGTTTTTGTCATTTCGTCATTTTTTTCAAATCCTCAAAAATGATGAAAAACGGCGCGCTATAGTATGCCGTACGATATGGGCTATAGCCCATGGTCCAAAATGATTAGAAACGAGGATAACTTTTTTTTTCAACATTTCAAAAAACATGGGCTATAACCCATCGTTTTTGTCATTTCGTCATTTTTTTCAAATCCTCAAAAATGATGAAAAACGGCGCGCTATAGTATGCCGTACGATATGGGCTATAGCCCATGGTCCAAAATGATGAGAAACGAGGATAACTTTTTTTTTCAAAATTTAAAAAAACATGGGCTATACCCCATCGTTTTTGTCATTTCGTCATTTTTTTCAAATCCTCAAAAATGATGAAAAACGGCGCGCTATAGTATGCCGTACGATATGGGCTATAGCCCATGGTCCAAAATGATTAGAAACGAGGATAACTTTTTTTTTCAACATTTCAAAAAACATGGGCTATAACCCATCGTTTTTGTCATTTCGTCATTTTTTTCAAATCCTCAAAAATGATGAAAAACGGCGCGCTATAGTATGCCGTACGATATGGGCTATAGCCCATGGTCCAAAATGATGAGAAACGAGGATAACTTTTTTTTTCAAAATTTCAAAAACATGGGCTATAAGTAACCCATCGTTTTTGTCATTTCGTCATTTTTTTCAAATCCTCAAAAATGATGAAAAACGGCGCGCTATAGTATGCCGTACGATATGGGCTATAGCCCATGGTCCAAAATGATGAGAAACGAGGATAACTTTTTTTTTCAAAATTTCAAAAACATGGGCTATAACCCATCGTTTTTGTCATTTTGTCATTTTTTTCAAATCCTCAAAAATGATGAAAAACGGCGCGCTATAGTATGCCGTACGATATGGGCTATAGCCCATGGTCCAAAATGATGAGAAACGAGGCTAACTTTTTTTTTCAAAATTTCAAAAAACATGGGCTATACCCCATCGTTTTTGTCATTTCGTCATTTTTTTCAAATCCTCAAAAATGATGAAAAACGGCGCGCTATAGTATGCCGTACGATATGGGCTATAGCCCATGGTCCAAAATGATTAGAAACGAGGATAACTTTTTTTTTCAACATTTCAAAAAACATGGGCTATAACCCATCGTTTTTGTCATTTCGTCATTTTTTTCAAATCGTCAAAAATGATGAAAAACGGCGCGCTATAGTATGCCGTACGATATGGGCTATAGCCCATGGTCCAAAATGATGAGAAACGAGGCTAACTTTTTTTTTCAACATTTCAAAAAACATGGGCTATAACCCATCGTTTTTGTCATTTTGTCATTTTTTTAAAATCCTCAAAAATGATGAAAAACGGCGCGCTATAGTATGCCGTACGATATGGGCTATAGCCTATGGTCCAAAATGAAGAGAAACGAGGCTAACTTTTTTTTTCAAAATTTCAAAAACATGGGCTATAACCCATCGTTTTTGTCATTTCGTCATTTTTTTCAAATCCTCAAAAATGATGAAAAACGGCGCGCTATAGTATGCCGTACGATATGGGCTATAGCCCATGGTCCAAAATGATGAGAAACGAGGCTAACTTTTTTTTTCAAAATTTCAAAAAACATGGGCTATAACCCATCGTTTTTGTCATTTTGTCATTTTTTTCAAATCGTCAAAAATGATGAAAAACGGCGCGCTATAGTATGCCGTACGATATGGGCTATAGCCCATGGTCCAAAATGATGAGAAACGAGGCTAACTTTTTTTTTCAACATTTCAAAAAACATGGGCTATAACCCATCGTTTTTGTCATTTTGTCATTTTTTTCAAATCCTCAAAAATGATGAAAAACGGCGCGCTATAGTATGCCGTACGATATGGGCTATAGCCCATGGTCCAAAATGAAGAGAAACGAGGCTAACTTTTTTTTTCAAAATTTCAAAAACATGGGCTATAACCCATCGTTTTTGTCATTTCGTCATTTTTTTCAAATCCTCAAAAATGATGAAAAACGGCGCGCTATAGTATGCCGTACGATATGGGCTATAGCCCATGGTCCAAAATGATGAGAAACGAGGCTAACTTTTTTTTTCAAAATTTCAAAAAACATGGGCTATAACCCATCGTTTTTGTCATTTCGTCATTTTTTTCAAATCCTCAAAAATGATGAAAAACGGCGTGCTATAGTATGCCGTACGATATGGGCTATAGCCCATGGTCCAAAATGATGAGAAACGAGGCTAACTTTTTTTTTCAAAATTTCAAAAAACATGGGCTATACCCCATCGTTTTAGTCATTTCGTCATTTTTTTCAAATCCTCAAAAATGATGAAAAACGGCGCGCTATAGTATGCCGTACGATATGGGCTATAGCCCATGGTCCAAAATGATGAGAAACGAGGCTAACTTTTTTTTTCAACATTTCAAAAACATGGGCTATAACCCATCGTTTTTGTCATTTTTTTCAAATCCTCAAAAATGATGAAAAACGGCGCGCTATAGTATGCCGTACGATATGGGCTATAGCCCATGGTCCAAAATGATGAGAAACGAGGCTAACTTTTTTTTTCAACATTTCAAAAAACATGGGCTATAACCCATCGTTTTTGTCATTTCGTCATTTTTTTCAAATCCTCAAAAATGATGAAAAACGGCGCGCTATAGTATGCCGTACGATATGGGCTATAGCCCATGGTCCAAAATGATGAGAAACGAGGATAACTTTTTTTTTCAAAATTTCAAAAACATGGGCTATAACCCATCGTTTTTGTCATTTTGTCATTTTTTTCAAATCCTCAAAAATGATGAAAAACGGCGCGCTATAGTATGCCGTACGATATGGGCTATAGCCCATGGTCCAAAATGATGAGAAACGAGGCTAACTTTTTTTTTCAAAATTTCAAAAAACATGGGCTATACCCCATCGTTTTTGTCATTTCGTCATTTTTTTCAAATCCTCAAAAATGATGAAAAACGGCGCGCTATAGTATGCCGTACGATATGGGCTATAGCCCATGGTCCAAAATGATTAGAAACGAGGATAACTTTTTTTTTCAACATTTCAAAAAACATGGGCTATAACCCATCGTTTTTGTCATTTCGTCATTTTTTTCAAATCGTCAAAAATGATGAAAAACGGCGCGCTATAGTATGCCGTACGATATGGGCTATAGCCCATGGTCCAAAATGATGAGAAACGAGGCTAACTTTTTTTTTCAACATTTCAAAAAACATGGGCTATAACCCATCGTTTTTGTCATTTTGTCATTTTTTTAAAATCCTCAAAAATGATGAAAAACGGCGCGCTATAGTATGCCGTACGATATGGGCTATAGCCTATGGTCCAAAATGAAGAGAAACGAGGCTAACTTTTTTTTTCAAAATTTCAAAAACATGGGCTATAACCCATCGTTTTTGTCATTTCGTCATTTTTTTCAAATCCTCAAAAATGATGAAAAACGGCGCGCTATAGTATGCCGTACGATATGGGCTATAGCCCATGGTCCAAAATGATGAGAAACGAGGCTAACTTTTTTTTTCAAAATTTCAAAAAACATGGGCTATAACCCATCGTTTTTGTCATTTTGTCATTTTTTTCAAATCGTCAAAAATGATGAAAAACGGCGCGCTATAGTATGCCGTACGATATGGGCTATAGCCCATGGTCCAAAATGATGAGAAACGAGGCTAACTTTTTTTTTCAACATTTCAAAAAACATGGGCTATAACCCATCGTTTTTGTCATTTTGTCATTTTTTTCAAATCCTCAAAAATGATGAAAAACGGCGCGCTATAGTATGCCGTACGATATGGGCTATAGCCCATGGTCCAAAATGAAGAGAAACGAGGCTAACTTTTTTTTTCAAAATTTCAAAAACATGGGCTATAACCCATCGTTTTTGTCATTTCGTCATTTTTTTCAAATCCTCAAAAATGATGAAAAACGGCGCGCTATAGTATGCCGTACGATATGGGCTATAGCCCATGGTCCAAAATGATGAGAAACGAGGCTAACTTTTTTTTTCAAAATTTCAAAAAACATGGGCTATAACCCATCGTTTTTGTCATTTCGTCATTTTTTTCAAATCCTCAAAAATGATGAAAAACGGCGTGCTATAGTATGCCGTACGATATGGGCTATAGCCCATGGTCCAAAATGATGAGAAACGAGGCTAACTTTTTTTTTCAAAATTTCAAAAAACATGGGCTATACCCCATCGTTTTTGTCATTTCGTCATTTTTTTCAAATCCTCAAAAATGATGAAAAACGGCGCGCTATAGTATGCCGTACGATATGGGCTATAGCCCATGGTCCAAAATGATGAGAAACGAGGCTAACTTTTTTTTTCAACATTTCAAAAACATGGGCTATAACCCATCGTTTTTGTCATTTTTTTCAAATCCTCAAAAATGATGAAAAACGGCGCGCTATAGTATGCCGTACGATATGGGCTATAGCCCATGGTCCAAAATGATGAGAAACGAGGCTAACTTTTTTTTTCAACATTTCAAAAAACATGGGCTATAACCCATCGTTTTTGTCATTTCGTCATTTTTTTCAAATCCTCAAAAATGATGAAAAACGGCGCGCTATAGTATGCCGTACGATATGGGCTATAGCCCATGGTCCAAAATGATGAGAAACGAGGCTAACTTTTTTTTTTCAAAATTTCAAAAAACATGGGCTATACCCCATCGTTTTTGTCATTTTGTCATTTTTTTCAAATCCTCAAAAATTATGAAAAACGGCGCGCTATAGTATGCCGTACGATATGGGCTATAGCCCATGGTCCAAAATGATGAGAAACGAGGCTAACTTTTTTTTTCAAAATTTCAAAAACATGGGCTATAACCCATCGTTTTTGTAATTTCGTCATTTTTTTCAAATCGTCAAAAATGATGAAAAACGGCGCGCTATAGTATGCCGTACGATATGGGCTATAGCCCATGGTCCAAAATGATGAGAAACGAGGCTAACTTTTTTTTTCAACATTTCAAAAAACATGGGCTATAACCCATCGTTTTTGTCATTTTGTCATTTTTTTCAAATCCTCAAAAATGATGAAAAACGGCGCGCTATAGTATGCCGTACGATATGGGCTATAGCCCATGGTCCAAAATGAAGAGAAACGAGGCTAACTTTTTTTTTCAAAATTTCAAAAAACATGGGCTATAACCCATCGTTTTTGTCATTTCGTCATTTTTTTCAAATCCTCAAAAATGTTGAAAAACGGCGCGCTATAGTATGCCGTACGATATGGGCTATAGCCCATGGTCCAAAATGATGAGAAACGAGGCTAACTTTTTTTTTCAAAATTTCAAAAAACATGGGATATAACCCATCGTTTTTGTCATTTTGTCATTTTTTTCAAATCCTGAAAAATGATGAAAAACGGCACGCTATAGTATGCCGTACGATATGGGCTATAGCCCATGGTCCAAAATGATGAGAAACGAGGCTAACTTTCTTTTTCAAAATTTCAAAAACATGGGCTATAACCCATCGTTTTTGTCATTTCGTCATTTTTTTCAAATCGTCAAAAATGATGAAAAACGGCGCGCTATAGTATGCTGTACGATATGGGCTATAGCCCATGGTCCAAAATGATGAGAAACGAGGCTAACTTTTTTTTTCAAAACTTCAAAAAACATGGGCTATAACCCATCGTTTTTGTCATTTCGTCATTTTTTTCAAATCCTCAAAAATGATGAAAAACGGCGCGCTATAGTATGCCGTACGATATGGGCTATAGCCCATGGTCCAAAATGATGAGAAACGAGGCTAACTTTTTTTTTCAACATTTCAAAAAACATGGGCTATAACCCATCGTTTTTGTCATTTCGTCATTTTTTTCAAATCCTCAAAAATGATGAAAAACGGCGCGCTATAGTATGCCGTACGATATGGGCTATAGCCCATGGTCCAAAATGATGAGAAACGAGGATAACTTTTTTTTTCAAAATTTCAAAAACATGGGCTATAACCCATCGTTTTTGTCATTTCGTCATTTTTTTCAAATCCTCAAAAATGATGAAAAACGGCGCGCTATAGTATGCCGTACGATATGGGCTATATCCCATGGTCCAAAATGATGAGAAACGAGGCTAACTTTTTTTTTCAAAATTTCAAAAACATGGGCTATAACCCATCGTTTTTGTCATTTCGTCATTTTTTTCAAATCGTCAAAAATGATGAAAAACGGCGCGCTATAGTATGCCGTACGATATGGGCTATAGCCCATGGTCCAAAATGATGAGAAACGAGGCTAACTTTTTTTTTCAACATTTCAAAAAACATGGGCTATAACCCATCGTTTTTGTCATTTTGTCATTTTTTTCAAATCCTCAAAAATGATGAAAAACGGCGCGCTATAGTATGCCGTACGATATGGGCTATAGCCCATGGTCCAAAATGAAGAGAAACGAGGCTAACTTTTTTTTTCAAAATTTAAAAAAACATGGGCTATAACCCATCGTTTTTGTCATTTCGTCATTTTTTTCAAATCCTCAAAAATGTTGAAAAACGGCGCGCTATAGTATGCCGTACGATATGGGCTATAGCCCATGGTCCAAAATGATGAGAAACGAGGCTAACTTTTTTTTTCAAAATTTCAAAAAACATGGGATATAACCCATCGTTTTTGTCATTTTGTCATTTTTTTCAAATCCTGAAAAATGATGAAAAACGGCGCGCTATAGTATGCCGTACGATATGGGCTATAGCCCATGGTCCAAAATGATGAGAAACGAGGCTAACTTTCTTTTTCAAAATTTCAAAAACATGGGCTATAACCCATCGTTTTTGTCATTTCGTCATTTTTTTCAAATCGTCAAAAATGATGAAAAACGGCGCGCTATAGTATGCTGTACGATATGGGCTATAGCCCATGGTCCAAAATGATGAGAAACGAGGCTAACTTTTTTTTTCAAAATTTCAAAAAACATGGGCTATAACCCATCGTTTTTGTCATTTCGTCATTTTTTTCAAATCCTCAAAAATGATGAAAAACGGCGCGCTATAGTATGCCGTACGATATGGGCTATAGCCCATGGTCCAAAATGATGAGAAACGAGGCTAACTTTTTTTTTCAACATTTCAAAAAACATGGGCTATAACCCATCGTTTTTGTCATTTCGTCATTTTTTTCAAATCCTCAAAAATGATGAAAAACGGCGCGCTATAGTATGCCGTACGATATGGGCTATAGCCCATGGTCCAAAATGATGAGAAACGAGGATAACTTTTTTTTTCAAAATTTCAAAAACATGGGCTATAACCCATCGTTTTTGTCATTTCGTCATTTTTTTCAAATCCTCAAAAATGATGAAAAACGGCGCGCTATAGTATGCCGTACGATATGGGCTATATCCCATGGTCCAAAATGATGAGAAACGAGGCTAACCTTTTTTTTCAAATTTTCAAAAAACATGGGCTATACCCCATCGTTTTTGTCATTTCGTCATTTTTTTCAAATCCTCAAAAATGATGAAAAACGGCGCGCTATAGTATGCCGTACGATATGGGCTATAGCCCATGGTCCAAAATGATGAGAAACGATGCTAACTTTTTTTTTCAACATTTCAAAAACATGGGCTATAACCCATCGTTTTTGTCATTTTTTTCAAATCCTCAAAAATGATGAAAAACGGCGCGCTATAGTATGCCGTACGATATGGGCTATAGCCCATGGTCCAAAATGAAGAGAAACGAGGCTAACTTTTTTTTTCAAAATTTCAAAAAACATGGGCTATAACCCATCGTTTTTGTCATTTCGTCATTTTTTTCAAATCGTCAAAAATGATGAAAAACGGCGCGCTATAGTATGCCGTACGATATGGGCTATAGCCCATGGTCCAAAATGATGAGAAACGAGGCTAACTTTTTTTTTCAACATTTCAAAAAACATGGGCTATAACCCATCGTTTTTGTCATTTTGTCATTTTTTTCAAATCCTCAAAAATGATGAAAAACGGCGCGCTATAGTATGCCGTACGATATGGGCTATAGCCCATGGTCCAAAATGAAGAGAAACGAGGCTAACTTTTTTTTTCAAAATTTCAAAAACATGGGCTATAACCCATCGTTTTTGTCATTTCGTCATTTTTTTCAAATCCTCAAAAATGATGAAAAACGGCGCGCTATAGTATGCCGTACGATATGGGCTATAGCCCATGGTCCAAAATGATGAGAAACGAGGCTAACTTTTTTTTTCAACATTTCAAAAAACATGGGCTATAACCCATCGTTTTTGTCATTTTGTCATTTTTTTCAAATCCTCAAAAATGATGAAAAACGGCGCGCTATAGTATGCCGTACGATATGGGCTATAGCCCATGGTCCAAAATGAAGAGAAACGAGGCTAACTTTTTTTTTCAAAATTTCAAAAACATGGGCTATAACCCATCGTTTTTGTCATTTTGTCATTTTTTTCAATTCCTCAAAAATGATGAAAAACGGCGCGCTATAGTATGCCGTACGATATGGGCTATAGCCCATGGTCCAAAATGAAGAGAAACGAGGCTAACTTTTTTTTTCAAAATTTCAAAAACATGGGCTATAACCCATCGTTTTTGTCATTTCGTCATTTTTTTCAAATCCTCAAAAATGATGAAAAACGGCGCGCTATAGTATGCCGTACGATATGGGCTATAGCCCATGGTCCAAAATGATGAGAAACGAGGCTAACTTTCTTTTTCAAAATTTCAAAAAACATGGGCTATAACCCATCGTTTTTGTCATTTCGTCATTTTTTTCAAATCCTCAAAAATGATGAAAAACGGCGCGCTATAGTATGCCGTACGATATGGGCTATAGCCCATGGTCCAAAATGATGAGAAACGAGGATAACTTTTTTTTTCAAAATTTCAAAAACATGGGCTATAACCCATCGTTTTTGTCATTTCGTCATTTTTTTCAAATCCTCAAAAATGATGAAAAACGGCGCGCTATAGTATGCTGTACGATATGGGCTATAGCCCATGGTCCAAAATGATGAGAAACGAGGCTAACTTTTTTTTTCAAAATTTCAAAAAACATGGGCTATACCCCATCGTTTTTGTCATTTCGTCATTTTTTTCAAATCCTCAAAAATGATGAAAAACGGCGCGCTATAGTATGCCGTACGATATGGGCTATAGCCCATGGTCCAAAATGATGAGAAACGAGGCTAACTTTTTTTTTCAACATTTCAAAAACATGGGCTATAACCCATCGTTTTTGTCATTTTTTTCAAATCCTCAAAAATGATGAAAAACGGCGCGCTATAGTATGCCGTACGATATGGGCTATAGCCCATGGTCCAAAATGATGAGAAACGAGGCTAACTTTTTTTTTCAACATTTCAAAAAACATGGGCTATAACCCATCGTTTTTGTCATTTCGTCATTTTTTTCAAATCCTCAAAAATGATGAAAAACGGCGCGCTATAGTATGCCGTACGATATGGGCTATAGCCCATGGTCCAAAATGATGAGAAACGAGGCTAACTTTTTTTTTCAAAATTTCAAAAAACATGGGCTATAACCCATCGTTTTTGTCATTTCGTCATTTTTTTCAAATCCTCAAAAATGTTGAAAAACGGCGCGCTATAGTATGCCGTACGATATGGGCTATAGCCCATGGTCCAAAATGATGAGAAACGAGGCTAACTTTTTTTTTCAAAATTTCAAAAAACATGGGATATAACCCATCGTTTTTGTCATTTTGTCATTTTTTTCAAATCCTGAAAAATGATGAAAAACGGCGCGCTATAGTATGCCGTACGATATGGGCTATAGCCCATGGTCCAAAATGATGAGAAACGAGGCTAACTTTCTTTTTCAAAATTTCAAAAACATGGGCTATAACCCATCGTTTTTGTCATTTCGTCATTTTTTTCAAATCGTCAAAAATGATGAAAAACGGCGCGCTATAGTATGCTGTACGATATGGGCTATAGCCCATGGTCCAAAATGATGAGAAACGAGGCTAACTTTTTTTTTCAAAATTTCAAAAAACATGGGCTATAACCCATCGTTTTTGTCATTTCGTCATTTTTTTCAAATCCTCAAAAATGATGAAAAACGGCGCGCTATAGTATGCCGTACGATATGGGCTATAGCCCATGGTCCAAAATGATGAGAAACGAGGCTAACTTTTTTTTTCAACATTTCAAAAAACATGGGCTATAACCCATCGTTTTTGTCATTTCGTCATTTTTTTCAAATCCTCAAAAATGATGAAAAACGGCGCGCTATAGTATGCCGTACGATATGGGCTATAGCCCATGGTCCAAAATGATGAGAAACGAGGATAACTTTTTTTTTCAAAATTTCAAAAACATGGGCTATAACCCATCGTTTTTGTCATTTCGTCATTTTTTTCAAATCCTCAAAAATGATGAAAAACGGCGCGCTATAGTATGCCGTACGATATGGGCTATATCCCATGGTCCAAAATGATGAGAAACGAGGCTAACCTTTTTTTTCAAATTTTCAAAAAACATGGGCTATACCCCATCGTTTTTGTCATTTCGTCATTTTTTTCAAATCCTCAAAAATGATGAAAAACGGCGCGCTATAGTATGCCGTACGATATGGGCTATAGCCCATGGTCCAAAATGATGAGAAACGATGCTAACTTTTTTTTTCAACATTTCAAAAACATGGGCTATAACCCATCGTTTTTGTCATTTTTTTCAAATCCTCAAAAATGATGAAAAACGGCGCGCTATAGTATGCCGTACGATATGGGCTATAGCCCATGGTCCAAAATGAAGAGAAACGAGGCTAACTTTTTTTTTCAAAATTTCAAAAAACATGGGCTATAACCCATCGTTTTTGTCATTTCGTCATTTTTTTCAAATCGTCAAAAATGATGAAAAACGGCGCGCTATAGTATGCCGTACGATATGGGCTATAGCCCATGGTCCAAAATGATGAGAAACGAGGCTAACTTTTTTTTTCAACATTTCAAAAAACATGGGCTATAACCCATCGTTTTTGTCATTTTGTCATTTTTTTCAAATCCTCAAAAATGATGAAAAACGGCGCGCTATAGTATGCCGTACGATATGGGCTATAGCCCATGGTCCAAAATGAAGAGAAACGAGGCTAACTTTTTTTTTCAAAATTTCAAAAACATGGGCTATAACCCATCGTTTTTGTCATTTCGTCATTTTTTTCAAATCCTCAAAAATGATGAAAAACGGCGCGCTATAGTATGCCGTACGATATGGGCTATAGCCCATGGTCCAAAATGATGAGAAACGAGGCTAACTTTTTTTTTCAACATTTCAAAAAACATGGGCTATAACCCATCGTTTTTGTCATTTTGTCATTTTTTTCAAATCCTCAAAAATGATGAAAAACGGCGCGCTATAGTATGCCGTACGATATGGGCTATAGCCCATGGTCCAAAATGAAGAGAAACGAGGCTAACTTTTTTTTTCAAAATTTCAAAAACATGGGCTATAACCCATCGTTTTTGTCATTTTGTCATTTTTTTCAAATCCTCAAAAATGATGAAAAACGGCGCGCTATAGTATGCCGTACGATATGGGCTATAGCCCATGGTCCAAAATGAAGAGAAACGAGGCTAACTTTTTTTTTCAAAATTTCAAAAACATGGGCTATAACCCATCGTTTTTGTCATTTCGTCATTTTTTTCAAATCCTCAAAAATGATGAAAAACGGCGCGCTATAGTATGCCGTACGATATGGGCTATAGCCCATGGTCCAAAATGATGAGAAACGAGGCTAACTTTCTTTTTCAAAATTTCAAAAATCATGGGCTTTAACCCATCGTTTTTGTCATTTCGTCATTTTTTTCAAATCCTCAAAAATGATGAAAAACGGCGCGCTATAGTATGCCGTACGATATGGGCTATAGCCCATGGTCCAAAATGATGAGAAACGAGGATAACTTTTTTTTTCAAAATTTCAAAAACATGGGCTATAACCCATCGTTTTTGTCATTTCGTCATTTTTTTCAAATCCTCAAAAATGATGAAAAACGGCGCGCTATAGTATGCTGTACGATATGGGCTATAGCCCATGGTCCAAAATGATGAGAAACGAGGCTAACTTTTTTTTTCAAAATTTCAAAAAACATGGGCTATACCCCATCGTTTTTGTCATTTCGTCATTTTTTTCAAATCCTCAAAAATGATGAAAAACGGCGCGCTATAGTATGCCGTACGATATGGGCTATAGCCCATGGTCCAAAATGATGAGAAACGAGGCTAACTTTTTTTTTCAACATTTCAAAAACATGGGCTATAACCCATCGTTTTTGTCATTTTTTTCAAATCCTCAAAAATGATGAAAAACGGCGCGCTATAGTATGCCGTACGATATGGGCTATAGCCCATGGTCCAAAATGATGAGAAACGAGGCTAACTTTTTTTTTCAACATTTCAAAAAACATGGGCTATAACCCATCGTTTTTGTCATTTCGTCATTTTTTTCAAATCCTCAAAAATGATGAAAAACGGCGCGCTATAGTATGCCGTACGATATGGGCTATTACCCATGGTCCAAAATGAAGAGAAACGAGGCTAACTTTTTTTTTCAAAATTTCAAAAACATGGGCTATAACCCATCGTTTTTGTCATTTCGTCATTTTTTTCAAATCCTCAAAAATGATGAAAAACGGCGCGCTATAGTATGCCGTACGATATGGGCTATAGCCCATGGTCCAAAATGATGAGAAACGAGGCTAACTTTTTTTTTCAACATTTCAAAAACATGGGCTATAACCCATCGTTTTTGTCATTTTTTTCAAATCCTCAAAAATGATGAAAAACGGCGCGCTATAGTATGCCGTACGATATGGGCTATAGCCCATGGTCCAAAATGATGAGAAACGAGGCTAACTTTTTTTTTCAAAATTTCAAAAAACATGGGCTATAACCCATCGTTTTTGTCATTTCGTCATTTTTTTCAAATCCTCAAAAATGATGAAAAACGGCGCGCTATAGTATGCCGTACGATATGGGCTATAGCCCATGGTCCAAAATGATGAGAAACGAGGCTAACTTTTTTTTTTCAAAATTTCAAAAAACATGGGCTATACCCCATCGTTTTTGTCATTTTGTCATTTTTTTCAAATCCTCAAAAATTATGAAAAACGGCGCGCTATAGTATGCCGTACGATATGGGCTATAGCCCATGGTCCAAAATGATGAGAAACGAGGCTAACTTTTTTTTTCAAAATTTCAAAAACATGGGCTATAACCCATCGTTTTTGTAATTTCGTCATTTTTTTCAAATCGTCAAAAATGATGAAAAACGGCGCGCTATAGTATGCCGTACGATATGGGCTATAGCCCATGGTCCAAAATGATGAGAAACGAGGCTAACTTTTTTTTTCAACATTTCAAAAAACATGGGCTATAACCCATCGTTTTTGTCATTTTGTCATTTTTTTCAAATCCTCAAAAATGATGAAAAACGGCGCGCTATAGTATGCCGTACGATATGGGCTATAGCCCATGGTCCAAAATGAAGAGAAACGAGGCTAACTTTTTTTTTCAAAATTTCAAAAAACATGGGCTATAACCCATCGTTTTTGTCATTTCGTCATTTTTTTCAAATCCTCAAAAATGTTGAAAAACGGCGCGCTATAGTATGCCGTACGATATGGGCTATAGCCCATGGTCCAAAATGATGAGAAACGAGGCTAAATTTTTTTTTCAAAATTTCAAAAAACATGGGATATAACCCATCGTTTTTGTCATTTTGTCATTTTTTTCAAATCCTGAAAAATGATGAAAAACGGCGCGCTATAGTATGCCGTACGATATGGGCTATAGCCCATGGTCCAAAATGATGAGAAACGAGGCTAACTTTCTTTTTCAAAATTTCAAAAACATGGGCTATAACCCATCGTTTTTGTCATTTCGTCATTTTTTTCAAATCGTCAAAAATGATGAAAAACGGCGCGCTATAGTATGCTGTACGATATGGGCTATAGCCCATGGTCCAAAATGATGAGAAACGAGGCTAACTTTTTTTTTCAAAATTTCAAAAAACATGGGCTATAACCCATCGTTTTTGTCATTTCGTCATTTTTTTCAAATCCTCAAAAATGATGAAAAACGGCGCGCTATAGTATGCCGTACGATATGGGCTATAGCCCATGGTCCAAAATGATGAGAAACGAGGCTAACTTTTTTTTTCAACATTTCAAAAAACATGGGCTATAACCCATCGTTTTTGTCATTTCGTCATTTTTTTCAAATCCTCAAAAATGATGAAAAACGGCGCGCTATAGTATGCCGTACGATATGGGCTATAGCCCATGGTCCAAAATGATGAGAAACGAGGATAACTTTTTTTTTCAAAATTTCAAAAACATGGGCTATAACCCATCGTTTTTGTCATTTCGTCATTTTTTTCAAATCCTCAAAAATGATGAAAAACGGCGCGCTATAGTATGCCGTACGATATGGGCTATATCCCATGGTCCAAAATGATGAGAAACGAGGCTAACCTTTTTTTTCAAATTTTCAAAAAACATGGGCTATACCCCATCGTTTTTGTCATTTCGTCATTTTTTTCAAATCCTCAAAAATGATGAAAAACGGCGCGCTATAGTATGCCGTACGATATGGGCTATAGCCCATGGTCCAAAATGATGAGAAACGATGCTAACTTTTTTTTTCAACATTTCAAAAACATGGGCTATAACCCATCGTTTTTGTCATTTTTTTCAAATCCTCAAAAATGATGAAAAACGGCGCGCTATAGTATGCCGTACGATATGGGCTATAGCCCATGGTCCAAAATGAAGAGAAACGAGGCTAACTTTTTTTTTCAAAATTTCAAAAAACATGGGCTATAACCCATCGTTTTTGTCATTTCGTCATTTTTTTCAAATCCTCAAAAATGTTGAAAAACGGCGCGCTATAGTATGCCGTACGATATGGGCTATAGCCCATGGTCCAAAATGATGAGAAACGAGGCTAAATTTTTTTTTCAAAATTTCAAAAAACATGGGATATAACCCATCGTTTTTGTCATTTTGTCATTTTTTTCAAATCCTGAAAAATGATGAAAAACGGCGCGCTATAGTATGCCGTACGATATGGGCTATAGCCCATGGTCCAAAATGATGAGAAACGAGGCTAACTTTCTTTTTCAAAATTTCAAAAACATGGGCTATAACCCATCGTTTTTGTCATTTCGTCATTTTTTTCAAATCGTCAAAAATGATGAAAAACGGCGCGCTATAGTATGCTGTACGATATGGGCTATAGCCCATGGTCCAAAATGATGAGAAACGAGGCTAACTTTTTTTTTCAAAATTTCAAAAAACATGGGCTATAACCCATCGTTTTTGTCATTTCGTCATTTTTTTCAAATCCTCAAAAATGATGAAAAACGGCGCGCTATAGTATGCCGTACGATATGGGCTATAGCCCATGGTCCAAAATGATGAGAAACGAGGCTAACTTTTTTTTTCAACATTTCAAAAAACATGGGCTATAACCCATCGTTTTTGTCATTTCGTCATTTTTTTCAAATCCTCAAAAATGATGAAAAACGGCGCGCTATAGTATGCCGTACGATATGGGCTATAGCCCATGGTCCAAAATGATGAGAAACGAGGATAACTTTTTTTTTCAAAATTTCAAAAACATGGGCTATAACCCATCGTTTTTGTCATTTCGTCATTTTTTTCAAATCCTCAAAAATGATGAAAAACGGCGCGCTATAGTATGCCGTACGATATGGGCTATATCCCATGGTCCAAAATGATGAGAAACGAGGCTAACCTTTTTTTTCAAATTTTCAAAAAACATGGGCTATACCCCATCGTTTTTGTCATTTCGTCATTTTTTTCAAATCCTCAAAAATGATGAAAAACGGCGCGCTATAGTATGCCGTACGATATGGGCTATAGCCCATGGTCCAAAATGATGAGAAACGATGCTAACTTTTTTTTTCAACATTTCAAAAACATGGGCTATAACCCATCGTTTTTGTCATTTTTTTCAAATCCTCAAAAATGATGAAAAACGGCGCGCTATAGTATGCCGTACGATATGGGCTATAGCCCATGGTCCAAAATGAAGAGAAACGAGGCTAACTTTTTTTTTCAAAATTTCAAAAAACATGGGCTATAACCCATCGTTTTTGTCATTTCGTCATTTTTTTCAAATCGTCAAAAATGATGAAAAACGGCGCGCTATAGTATGCCGTACGATATGGGCTATAGCCCATGGTCCAAAATGATGAGAAACGAGGCTAACTTTTTTTTTCAACATTTCAAAAAACATGGGCTATAACCCATCGTTTTTGTCATTTTGTCATTTTTTTCAAATCCTCAAAAATGATGAAAAACGGCGCGCTATAGTATGCCGTACGATATGGGCTATAGCCCATGGTCCAAAATGAAGAGAAACGAGGCTAACTTTTTTTTTCAAAATTTCAAAAACATGGGCTATAACCCATCGTTTTTGTCATTTCGTCATTTTTTTCAAATCCTCAAAAATGATGAAAAACGGCGCGCTATAGTATGCCGTACGATATGGGCTATAGCCCATGGTCCAAAATGATGAGAAACGAGGCTAACTTTTTTTTTCAACATTTCAAAAAACATGGGCTATAACCCATCGTTTTTGTCATTTTGTCATTTTTTTCAAATCCTCAAAAATGATGAAAAACGGCGCGCTATAGTATGCCGTACGATATGGGCTATAGCCCATGGTCCAAAATGATGAGAAACGAGGATAACTTTTTTTTTCAAAATTTCAAAAACATGGGCTATAACCCATCGTTTTTGTCATTTCGTCATTTTTTTCAAATCCTCAAAAATGATGAAAAACTATAGTATGCCGTACGATATGGGCTATAGCCCATGGTCCAAAATGATGAGAAACGAGGCTAACTTTTTTTTTCAACATTTCAAAAACATGGGCTATAACCCATCGTTTTTGTCATTTTTTTCAAATCCTCAAAAATGATGAAAAACGGCGCGCTATAGTATGCCGTACGATATGGGCTATAGCCCATGGTCCAAAATGATGAGAAACGAGGCTAACTTTTTTTTTCAACATTTCAAAAAACATGGGCTATAACCCATCGTTTTTGTCATTTCGTCATTTTTTTCAAATCCTCAAAAATGATGAAAAACGGCGCGCTATAGTATGCCGTACGATATGGGCTATAGCCCATGGTCCAAAATGAAGAGAAACGAGGCTAACTTTTTTTTTCAAAATTTCAAAAACATGGGCTATAACCCATCGTTTTTGTCATTTCGTCATTTTTTTCAAATCCTCAAAAATGATGAAAAACGGCGCGCTATAGTATGCCGTACGATATGGGCTATAGCCCATGGTCCAAAATGATGAGAAACGAGGCTAACTTTTTTTTTCAACATTTCAAAAACATGGGCTATAACCCATCGTTTTTGTCATTTTTTTCAAATCCTCAAAAATGATGAAAAACGGCGCGCTATAGTATGCCGTACGATATGGGCTATAGCCCATGGTCCAAAATGATGAGAAACGAGGCTAACTTTTTTTTTCAAAATTTCAAAAAACATGGGCTATAACCCATCGTTTTTGTCATTTCGTCATTTTTTTCAAATCCTCAAAAATGATGAAAAACGGCGCGCTATAGTATGCCGTACGATATGGGCTATAGCCCATGGTCCAAAATGATGAGAAACGAGGCTAACTTTTTTTTTTCAAAATTTCAAAAAACATGGGCTATACCCCATCGTTTTTGTCATTTTGTCATTTTTTTCAAATCCTCAAAAATTATGAAAAACGGCGCGCTATAGTATGCCGTACGATATGGGCTATAGCCCATGGTCCAAAATGATGAGAAACGAGGCTAACTTTTTTTTTCAAAATTTCAAAAACATGGGCTATAACCCATCGTTTTTGTAATTTCGTCATTTTTTTCAAATCGTCAAAAATGATGAAAAACGGCGCGCTATAGTATGCCGTACGATATGGGCTATAGCCCATGGTCCAAAATGATGAGAAACGAGGCTAACTTTTTTTTTCAACATTTCAAAAAACATGGGCTATAACCCATCGTTTTTGTCATTTTGTCATTTTTTTCAAATCCTCAAAAATGATGAAAAACGGCGCGCTATAGTATGCCGTACGATATGGGCTATAGCCCATGGTCCAAAATGAAGAGAAACGAGGCTAACTTTTTTTTTCAAAATTTCAAAAAACATGGGCTATAACCCATCGTTTTTGTCATTTCGTCATTTTTTTCAAATCCTCAAAAATGTTGAAAAACGGCGCGCTATAGTATGCCGTACGATATGGGCTATAGCCCATGGTCCAAAATGATGAGAAACGAGGCTAACTTTTTTTTTCAAAATTTCAAAAAACATGGGATATAACCCATCGTTTTTGTCATTTTGTCATTTTTTTCAAATCCTGAAAAATGATGAAAAACGGCGCGCTATAGTATGCCGTACGATATGGGCTATAGCCCATGGTCCAAAATGATGAGAAACGAGGCTAACTTTCTTTTTCAAAATTTCAAAAACATGGGCTATAACCCATCGTTTTTGTCATTTCGTCATTTTTTTCAAATCGTCAAAAATGATGAAAAACGGCGCGCTATAGTATGCTGTACGATATGGGCTATAGCCCATGGTCCAAAATGATGAGAAACGAGGCTAACTTTTTTTTTCAAAATTTCAAAAAACATGGGCTATAACCCATCGTTTTTGTCATTTCGTCATTTTTTTCAAATCCTCAAAAATGATGAAAAACGGCGCGCTATAGTATGCCGTACGATATGGGCTATAGCCCATGGTCCAAAATGATGAGAAACGAGGCTAACTTTTTTTTTCAACATTTCAAAAAACATGGGCTATAACCCATCGTTTTTGTCATTTCGTCATTTTTTTCAAATCCTCAAAAATGATGAAAAACGGCGCGCTATAGTATGCCGTACGATATGGGCTATAGCCCATGGTCCAAAATGATGAGAAACGAGGATAACTTTTTTTTTCAAAATTTCAAAAACATGGGCTATAACCCATCGTTTTTGTCATTTCGTCATTTTTTTCAAATCCTCAAAAATGATGAAAAACGGCGCGCTATAGTATGCCGTACGATATGGGCTATATCCCATGGTCCAAAATGATGAGAAACGAGGCTAACCTTTTTTTTCAAATTTTCAAAAAACATGGGCTATACCCCATCGTTTTTGTCATTTCGTAATTTTTTTCAAATCCTCAAAAATGATGAAAAACGGCGCGCTATAGTATGCCGTACGATATGGGCTATAGCCCATGGTCCAAAATGATGAGAAACGAGGCTAACTTTCTTTTTCAAAATTTCAAAAACATGGGCTATAACCCATCGTTTTTGTCATTTCGTCATTTTTTTCAAATCGTCAAAAATGATGAAAAACGGCGCGCTATAGTATGCTGTACGATATGGGCTATAGCCCATGGTCCAAAATGATGAGAAACGAGGCTAACTTTTTTTTTCAAAATTTCAAAAAACATGGGCTATAACCCATCGTTTTTGTCATTTCGTCATTTTTTTCAAATCCTCAAAAATGATGAAAAACGGCGCGCTATAGTATGCCGTACGATATGGGCTATAGCCCATGGTCCAAAATGATGAGAAACGAGGCTAACTTTTTTTTTCAACATTTCAAAAAACATGGGCTATAACCCATCGTTTTTGTCATTTCGTCATTTTTTTCAAATCCTCAAAAATGATGAAAAACGGCGCGCTATAGTATGCCGTACGATATGGGCTATAGCCCATGGTCCAAAATGATGAGAAACGAGGATAACTTTTTTTTTCAAAATTTCAAAAACATGGGCTATAACCCATCGTTTTTGTCATTTCGTCATTTTTTTCAAATCCTCAAAAATGATGAAAAACGGCGCGCTATAGTATGCCGTACGATATGGGCTATATCCCATGGTCCAAAATGATGAGAAACGAGGCTAACCTTTTTTTTCAAATTTTCAAAAAACATGGGCTATACCCCATCGTTTTTGTCATTTCGTAATTTTTTTCAAATCCTCAAAAATGATGAAAAACGGCGCGCTATAGTATGCCGTACGATATGGGCTATAGCCCATGGTCCAAAATGATGAGAAACGAGGCTAACTTTTTTTTTCAAAATTTCAAAAAACATGGGCTATAACCCATCGTTTTTGTCATTTCGTCATTTTTTTCAAATCCTCAAAAATGATGAAAAACGGCGCGCTATAGTATGCCGTACGATATGGGCTATAGCCCATGGTCCAAAATGATGAGAAACGAGGCTAACTTTTTTTTTTCAAAATTTCAAAAAACATGGGCTATACCCCATCGTTTTTGTCATTTTGTCATTTTTTTCAAATCCTCAAAAATTATGAAAAACGGCGCGCTATAGTATGCCGTACGATATGGGCTATAGCCCATGGTCCAAAATGATGAGAAACGAGGCTAACTTTTTTTTTCAAAATTTCAAAAACATGGGCTATAACCCATCGTTTTTGTAATTTCGTCATTTTTTTCAAATCGTCAAAAATGATGAAAAACGGCGCGCTATAGTATGCCGTACGATATGGGCTATAGCCCATGGTCCAAAATGATGAGAAACGAGGCTAACTTTTTTTTTCAACATTTCAAAAAACATGGGCTATAACCCATCGTTTTTGTCATTTTGTCATTTTTTTCAAATCCTCAAAAATGATGAAAAACGGCGCGCTATAGTATGCCGTACGATATGGGCTATAGCCCATGGTCCAAAATGAAGAGAAACGAGGCTAACTTTTTTTTTCAAAATTTCAAAAAACATGGGCTATAACCCATCGTTTTTGTCATTTCGTCATTTTTTTCAAATCCTCAAAAATGTTGAAAAACGGCGCGCTATAGTATGCCGTACGATATGGGCTATAGCCCATGGTCCAAAATGATGAGAAACGAGGCTAACTTTTTTTTTCAAAATTTCAAAAAACATGGGATATAACCCATCGTTTTTGTCATTTTGTCATTTTTTTCAAATCCTGAAAAATGATGAAAAACGGCGCGCTATAGTATGCCGTACGATATGGGCTATAGCCCATGGTCCAAAATGATGAGAAACGAGGCTAACTTTCTTTTTCAAAATTTCAAAAACATGGGCTATAACCCATCGTTTTTGTCATTTCGTCATTTTTTTCAAATCGTCAAAAATGATGAAAAACGGCGCGCTATAGTATGCTGTACGATATGGGCTATAGCCCATGGTCCAAAATGATGAGAAACGAGGCTAACTTTTTTTTTCAAAATTTCAAAAAACATGGGCTATAACCCATCGTTTTTGTCATTTCGTCATTTTTTTCAAATCCTCAAAAATGATGAAAAACGGCGCGCTATAGTATGCCGTACGATATGGGCTATAGCCCATGGTCCAAAATGATGAGAAACGAGGCTAACTTTTTTTTTCAACATTTCAAAAAACATGGGCTATAACCCATCGTTTTTGTCATTTCGTCATTTTTTTCAAATCCTCAAAAATGATGAAAAACGGCGCGCTATAGTATGCCGTACGATATGGGCTATAGCCCATGGTCCAAAATGATGAGAAACGAGGATAACTTTTTTTTTCAAAATTTCAAAAACATGGGCTATAACCCATCGTTTTTGTCATTTCGTCATTTTTTTCAAATCCTCAAAAATGATGAAAAACGGCGCGCTATAGTATGCCGTACGATATGGGCTATATCCCATGGTCCAAAATGATGAGAAACGAGGCTAACCTTTTTTTTCAAATTTTCAAAAAACATGGGCTATACCCCATCGTTTTTGTCATTTCGTAATTTTTTTCAAATCCTCAAAAATGATGAAAAACGGCGCGCTATAGTATGCCGTACGATATGGGCTATAGCCCATGGTCCAAAATGATGAGAAACGATGCTAACTTTTTTTTTCAACATTTCAAAAACATGGGCTATAACCCATCGTTTTTGTCATTTTTTTCAAATCCTCAAAAATGATGAAAAACGGCGCGCTATAGTATGCCGTACGATATGGGCTATAGCCCATGGTCCAAAATGAAGAGAAACGAGGCTAACTTTTTTTTTCAAAATTTCAAAAAACATGGGCTATAACCCATCGTTTTTGTCATTTCGTCATTTTTTTCAAATCGTCAAAAATGATGAAAAACGGCGCGCTATAGTATGCCGTACGATATGGGCTATAGCCCATGGTCCAAAATGATGAGAAACGAGGCTAACTTTTTTTTTCAACATTTCAAAAAACATGGGCTATAACCCATCGTTTTTGTCATTTTGTCATTTTTTTCAAATCCTCAAAAATGATGAAAAACGGCGCGCTATAGTATGCCGTACGATATGGGCTATAGCCCATGGTCCAAAATGAAGAGAAACGAGGCTAACTTTTTTTTTCAAAATTTCAAAAACATGGGCTATAACCCATCGTTTTTGTCATTTCGTCATTTTTTTCAAATCCTCAAAAATGATGAAAAACGGCGCGCTATAGTATGCCGTACGATATGGGCTATAGCCCATGGTCCAAAATGATGAGAAACGAGGATAACTTTGTTTTTCAAAATTTCAAAAAACATGGGCTATAACCCATCGTTTTTGTCATTTCGTCATTTTTTTCAAATCCTCAAAAATGATGAAAAACGGCGCGCTATAGTATGCTGTACGATATGGGCTATAGCCCATGGTCCAAAATGATGAGAAACGAGGCTAACTTTTTTTTTCAAAATTTCAAAAAACATGGGCTATACCCCATCGTTTTTGTCATTTCGTCATTTTTTTCAAATCCTCAAAAATGATGAAAAACGGCGCGCTATAGTATGCCGTACGATATGGGCTATAGCCCATGGTCCAAAATGATGAGAAACGAGGATAACTTTTTTTTTCAAAATTTCAAAAACATGGGCTATAACCCATCGTTTTTGTCATTTTTTTCAAATCCTCAAAAATGATGAAAAACGGCGCGCTATAGTATGCCGTACGATATGGGCTATAGCCCATGGTCCAAAATGAAGAGAAACGAGGCTAACTTTTTTTTTCAAAATTTCAAAAAACATGGGCTATAACCCATCGTTTTTGTCATTTCGTCATTTTTTTCAAATCCTCAAAAATGATGAAAAACGGCGCGCTATAGTATGCCGTACGATATGGGCTATAGCCCATGGTCCAAAATGATGAGAAACGAGGCTAACTTTTTTTTTCAAAATTTCAAAAAACATGGGCTATATACCCCATCGTTTTTGTCATTTCGTCATTTTTTTCAAATCCTCAAAAATGATGAAAAACGGCGCGCTATAGTATGCCGTACGATATGGGCTATAGCCCATGGTCCAAAATGATGAGAAACGAGGATAACTTTTTTTTTCAAAATTTCAAAAACATGGGCTATAACCCATCGTTTTTGTCATTTTTTTCAAATCCTCAAAAATGATGAAAAACGGCGCGCTATAGTATGCCGTACGATATGGGCTATAGCCCATGGTCCAAAATGAAGAGAAACGAGGCTAACTTTTTTTTTCAAAATTTCAAAAAACATGGGCTATAACCCATCGTTTTTGTCATTTCGTCATTTTTTTCAAATCCTCAAAAATGATGAAAAACGGCGCGCTATAGTATGCCGTACGATATGGGCTATAGCCCATGGTCCAAAATGATGAGAAACGAGGCTAACTTTTTTTTTCAACATTTCAAAAACATGGGCTATAACCCATCGTTTTTGTCATTTTTTTCAAATCCTCAAAAATGATGAAAAACGGCGCGCTATAGTATGCCGTACGATATGGGCTATAGCCCATGGTCCAAAATGATGAGAAACGAGGCTAACTTTTTTTTTCAAAATTTCAAAAAACATGGGCTATACCCCATCGTTTTTGTCATTTCGTCATTTTTTTCAAATCCTCAAAAATGATGAAAAACGGCGCGCTATAGTATGCCGTACGATATGGGCTATAGCCCATGGTCCAAAATGATTAGAAACGAGGATAACTTTTTTTTTCAACATTTCAAAAAACATGGGCTATAACCCATCGTTTTTGTCATTTCGTCATTTTTTTCAAACGTCAAAAATGATGAAAAACGGCGCGCTATAGTATGCCGTACGATATGGGCTATAGCCCATGGTCCAAAATGAAGAGAAACGAGGCTAACTTTTTTTTTCAAAATTTCAAAAAACATGGGCTATAACCCATCGTTTTTGTCATTTCGTCATTTTTTTCAAATCCTCAAAAATGATGAAAAACGGCGCGCTATAGTATGCCGTACGATATGGGCTATAGCCCATGGTCCAAAATGATGAGAAACGAGGATAACTTTTTTTTTCAAAATTTCAAAAACATGGGCTATAAGTAACCCATCGTTTTTGTCATTTCGTCATTTTTTTCAAATCCTCAAAAATGATGAAAAACGGCGCGCTATAGTATGCCGTACGATATGGGCTATAGCCCATGGTCCAAAATGATAAGAAACGAGGATAACTTTTTTTTTCAAAATTTCAAAAACATGGGCTATAACCCATCGTTTTTGTCATTTCGTCATTTTTTTCAAATCCTCAAAAATGATGAAAAACGGCGCGCTATAGTATGCCGTACGATATGGGCTATAGCCCATGGTCCAAAATGATGAGAAACGAGGCTAACTTTTTTTTTCAAAATTTCAAAAACATGGGCTATAACCCATCGTTTTTGTCATTTCGTCATTTTTTTCAAATCGTCAAAAATGATGAAAAACGGCGCGCTATAGTATGCCGTACGATATGGGCTATAGCCCATGGTCCAAAATGAAGAGAAACGAGGCTAACTTTCTTTTTCAAAATTTCAAAAACATGGGCTATAACCCATCGTTTTTGTCATTTCGTCATTTTTTTCAAATCCTCAAAAATGATGAAAAACGGCGCGCTATAGTATGCCGTACGATATGGGCTATAGCCCATGGTCCAAAATGATGAGAAACGAGGCTAACTTTTTTTTTCAACATTTCAAAAACATGGGCTATAACCCATCGTTTTTGTCATTTCGTCATTTTTTTCAAATCCTCAAAAATGATGAAAAACGGCGCGCTATAGTATGCCGTACGATATGGGCTATAGCCCATGGTCCAAAATGATGAGAAACGAGGATAACTTTGTTTTTCAAAATTTCAAAAAACATGGGCTATAACCCATCGTTTTTGTCATTTCGTCATTTTTTTCAAATCCTCAAAAATGATGAAAAACGGCGCGCTATAGTATGCTGTACGATATGGGCTATAGCCCATGGTCCAAAATGATGAGAAACGAGGCTAACTTTTTTTTCAAAATTTCAAAAAACATGGGCTATACCCCATCGTTTTTGTCATTTCGTCATTTTTTTCAAATCCTCAAAAATGATGAAAAACGGCGCGCTATAGTATGCCGTACGATATGGGCTATAGCCCATGGTCCAAAATGATGAGAAACGAGGATAACTTTTTTTTCAAAATTTCAAAAACATGGGCTATAACCCATCGTTTTTGTCATTTTTTTCAAATCCTCAAAAATGATGAAAAACGGCGCGCTATAGTATGCCGTACGATATGGGCTATAGCCCATGGTCCAAAATGAAGAGAAACGAGGCTAACTTTTTTTTTCAAAATTTCAAAAAACATGGGCTATAACCCATCGTTTTTGTCATTTCGTCATTTTTTTCAAATCCTCAAAAATGATGAAAAACGGCGCGCTATAGTATGCCGTACGATATGGGCTATAGCCCATGGTCCAAAATGATGAGAAACGAGGCTAACTTTTTTTTTCAAAATTTCAAAAAACATGGGCTATATACCCCATCGTTTTTGTCATTTCGTCATTTTTTTCAAATCCTCAAAAATGATGAAAAACGGCGCGCTATAGTATGCCGTACGATATGGGCTATAGCCCATGGTCCAAAATGATGAGAAACGAGGATAACTTTTTTTTTCAAAATTTCAAAAACATGGGCTATAACCCATCGTTTTTGTCATTTTTTTCAAATCCTCAAAAATGATGAAAAACGGCGCGCTATAGTATGCCGTACGATATGGGCTATAGCCCATGGTCCAAAATGAAGAGAAACGAGGCTAACTTTTTTTTTCAAAATTTCAAAAAACATGGGCTATAACCCATCGTTTTTGTCATTTCGTCATTTTTTTCAAATCCTCAAAAATGATGAAAAACGGCGCGCTATAGTATGCCGTACGATATGGGCTATAGCCCATGGTCCAAAATGATGAGAAACGAGGCTAACTTTTTTTTTCAACATTTCAAAAACATGGGCTATAACCCATCGTTTTTGTCATTTTTTTCAAATCCTCAAAAATGATGAAAAACGGCGCGCTATAGTATGCCGTACGATATGGGCTATAGCCCATGGTCCAAAATGATGAGAAACGAGGCTAACTTTTTTTTTCAAAATTTCAAAAAACATGGGCTATACCCCATCGTTTTTGTCATTTCGTCATTTTTTTCAAATCCTCAAAAATGATGAAAAACGGCGCGCTATAGTATGCCGTACGATATGGGCTATAGCCCATGGTCCAAAATGATTAGAAACGAGGATAACTTTTTTTTTCAACATTTCAAAAAACATGGGCTATAACCCATCGTTTTTGTCATTTCGTCATTTTTTTCAAACGTCAAAAATGATGAAAAACGGCGCGCTATAGTATGCCGTACGATATGGGCTATAGCCCATGGTCCAAAATGAAGAGAAACGAGGCTAACTTTTTTTTTCAAAATTTCAAAAAACATGGGCTATAACCCATCGTTTTTGTCATTTCGTCATTTTTTTCAAATCCTCAAAAATGATGAAAAACGGCGCGCTATAGTATGCCGTACGATATGGGCTATAGCCCATGGTCCAAAATGATGAGAAACGAGGATAACTTTTTTTTTCAAAATTTCAAAAACATGGGCTATAAGTAACCCATCGTTTTTGTCATTTCGTCATTTTTTTCAAATCCTCAAAAATGATGAAAAACGGCGCGCTATAGTATGCCGTACGATATGGGCTATAGCCCATGGTCCAAAATGATAAGAAACGAGGATAACTTTTTTTTTCAAAATTTCAAAAACATGGGCTATAACCCATCGTTTTTGTCATTTCGTCATTTTTTTCAAATCCTCAAAAATGATGAAAAACGGCGCGCTATAGTATGCCGTACGATATGGGCTATAGCCCATGGTCCAAAATGATGAGAAACGAGGCTAACTTTTTTTTTCAAAATTTCAAAAACATGGGCTATAACCCATCGTTTTTGTCATTTCGTCATTTTTTTCAAATCGTCAAAAATGATGAAAAACGGCGCGCTATAGTATGCCGTACGATATGGGCTATAGCCCATGGTCCAAAATGAAGAGAAACGAGGCTAACTTTCTTTTTCAAAATTTCAAAAACATGGGCTATAACCCATCGTTTTTGTCATTTCGTCATTTTTTTCAAATCCTCAAAAATGATGAAAAACGGCGCGCTATAGTATGCCGTACGATATGGGCTATAGCCCATGGTCCAAAATGATGAGAAACGAGGCTAACTTTTTTTTTCAACATTTCAAAAACATGGGCTATAACCCATCGTTTTTGTCATTTCGTCATTTTTTTCAAATCCTCAAAAATGATGAAAAACGGCGCGCTATAGTATGCCGTACGATATGGGCTATAGCCCATGGTCCAAAATGATGAGAAACGAGGCTAACTTTTTTTTTCAAAATTTCAAAAAACATGGGCTATAACCCATCGTTTTTGTCATTTCGTCATTTTTTTCAAATCCTCAAAAATGATGAAAAAGGGCGCGCTATAGTATGCCGTACGATATGGGCTATAGCCCATGGTCCAAAATGATTAGAAACGAGGATAACTTTTTTTTTCAACATTTCAAAAAACATGGGCTATAACCCATCGTTTTTGTCATTTCGTCATTTTTTTCAAATCGTCAAAAATGATGAAAAACGGCGCGCTATAGTATGCCGTACGATATGGGCTATAGCCCATGGTCCAAAATGATGAGAAACGAGGCAAACTTTTTTTTTCAAAATTTCAAAAAACATGGAATATATAACCCATCGTTTTTGTCAAAAAAGTTATCCTCGTTTCTCATCATTTTGGACCATGGGCTATAGCCCATATCGTACGGCATACTATAGCGCGCCGTTTTTCATCATTTTTGAGGATTTGAAAAAAATGACGAAATGACAAAAACGATGGGGTATAGCCCATGTTTTTTGAAATTTTGAAAAAAAAAGTTAGCCTCGTTTCTCATCATTTTGGACCATGGGCTATAGCCCATATCGTACGGCATACTATAGCGCGCCGTTTTTCATCATTTTTGAGGATTTGAAAAAAATGACGAAATGACAAAAACGATGCGTTATAGCCCATGTTTTTGAAATTTTGAAAAAAAAAGTTATCCTCGTTTCTCATCATTTTGGACCATGGGCTATAGCCCATATCGTACGGCATACTATAGCGCGCCGTTTTTCATCATTTTTGAGGATTTGAAAAAAATGACGAAATGACAAAAACGATTGGTTATAGCCCATGTTTTTTGAAATTTTGAAAAAAAAAGTTAGCCTCGTTTCTCTTCATTTTGGACCATGGGCTATAGCCCATATCGTACGGCATACTATAGCGCGCCGTTTTTCATCATTTTTGACGATTTGAAAAAAATGACGAAATGACAAAAACGATGGGTTATAGCCCATGTTTTTTGAAATGTTGAAAAAAAAAGTTATCCTCGTTTCTAATCATTTTGGACCATGGGCTATAGCCCATATCGTACGGCATACTATAGCGCGCCGTTTTTCATCATTTTTGAGGATTTGAAAAAAATGACGAAATGACAAAAACGATGGGTTATAGCCCATGTTTTTGAAATTTTGAAAAAAAAAGTTATCCTCGTTTCTCATCATTTTGGACCATGGGCTAAAGCCCATATCGTACGGCATACTATAGCGCGCCGTTTTTCATCATTTTTGAGGATTTGAAAAAAATGACGAAATGACAAAAACGATGGGTTATAGCCCATGTTTTTTGAAATTTTGAAAAAAAATGTTAGCCTCGTTTCTCATCATTTTGGACCATGGGCTATAGCCCATATCGTACGGCATACTATAGCGCGCCGTTTTTCATCATTTTTGAGGATTTGAAAAAAATGATGAAATGACAAAAACGATGGGTTATAGCCCATGTTTTTTGAAATTTTGAAAAAAAAAGTTAGCCTCGTTTCTCTTCATTTTGGACCATGGGCTATAGCCCATATCGTACGGCATACTATAGCGCGCCGTTTTTCATCATTTTTGACGATTTGAAAAAAATGACGAAATGACAAAAACGATGGGTTATAGCCCATGTTTTTGAAATTTTGAAATAAAAAGTTAGCCTCGTTTCTCATCATTTTGGACCATGGGCTATAGCCCATATCGTACGGCATACTATAGCGCGCCGTTTTTCATCATTTTTCAGGATTTGAAAAAAATGACAAAATGACAAAAACGATGGGTTATAGCCCATGTTTTTTGAAATTTTGAAAAAAAAAGTTAGCCTCGTTTCTCATCATTTTGGACCATGGGCTATAGCCCATATCGTACGGCATACTATAGCCCGCCGTTTTTCAACATTTTTGAGGATTTGAAAAAAATGACAAAATGACAAAAACGATGGGTTATAGCCCATGTTTTTTGAAATTTTGAAAAAAGAAGTTAGCCTCGTTTCTCATCATTTTGGACCATGGGCTATAGCCCATATCGTACGGCATACTATAGCGCGCCGTTTTTCATCATTTTTGACGATTTGAAAAAAATGACGAAATGACAAAAACGATGGGTTATAGCCCATGTTTTTGAAATTTTGAAAAAAAAAAGTTAGCCTCGTTTCTCATCATTTTGGACCATGGGCTATAGCCCATATCGTACGGCATACTATAGCGCGCCGTTTTTCATAATTTTTGAGGATTTGAAAAAAATGACGAAATGACAAAAACGATGGGTTATAGCCCATGTTTTTTGAAATGTTGAAAAAAAAAGTTATCCTCGTTTCTCATCATTTTGGACCATGGGCTATAGCCCATATCGTACGGCATACTATAGCGCGCCGTTTTTCATCATTTTTGAGGATTTGAAAAAAATGACGAAATGACAAAAACGATGGGTTATAGCCCATGTTTTTTGAAATGTTGAAAAAAAAAGTTATCCTCGTTTCTCATCATTTTGGACCATGGGCTATAGCCCATATCGTACGGCATACTATAGCGCGCCGTTTTTCATAATTTTTGAGGATTTGAAAAAAATGACGAAATGACAAAAACGATGGGTTATAGCCCATGTTTTTGAAAATTTGAAAAAAAAAGTTAGCCTCGTTTCTCATCATTTTGGACCATGGGCTATAGCCCATATCGTACGGCATACTATAGCGTGCCGTGTTTCATCATTTTTGAGGATTTGAAAAAAATGACAAAATGACAAAAACGATGGGTTATAGCCCATGTTTTTTGAAATTTTGAAAAAAAAAGTTAGCCTCGTTTCTCATCATTTTGGACCATGGGCTATAGCCCATATCGTACGGCATACTATAGCGCGCCGTTTTTCATCATTTTTGAGGATTTGAAAAAAATGACAAAATGACAAAAACGATGGGTTATAGCCCATGTTTTTTGAAATTTTGAAAAAAAAAGTTAGCCTCGTTTCTCATCATTTTGGACCATGGGCTATAGCCCATATCGTACGGCATACTATAGCGCGCCGTTTTTCATCATTTTTGACGATTTGAAAAAAATGACGAAATGACAAAAACGATGGGTTATAGCCCATGTTTTTTGAAATTTTGAAAAAAAAAGTTAGCCTCGTTTCTCTTCATTTTGGACCATGGGCTATAGCCCATATCGTACGGCATACTATAGCGCGCCGTTTTTCATCATTTTTGACGATTTGAAAAAAATGACGAAATGACAAAAACGATGGGTTATAGCCCATGTTTTTTGAAATTTTGAAAAAAAAAGTTAGCCTCGTTTCTCTTCATTTTGGACCATGGGCTATAGCCCATATCGTACGGCATACTATAGCGCGCCGTTTTTCATCATTTTTGAGGATTTTAAAAAAATGACGAAATGACAAAAACGATGGGTTATAGCCCATGTTTTTGAAATTTTGAAAAAAAAAGTTAGCCTCGTTTCTCATCATTTTGGACCATGGGCTATAGCCCATATCGTACGGCATACTATAGCGCGCCGTTTTTCATCATTTTTGAGGATTTGAAAAAAATGACGAAATGACAAAAACGATGGGTTATAGCCCATGTTTTTTGAAATTTTGAAAAAGAAAGTTAGCCTCGTTTCTCATCATTTTGGACCATGGGCTATAGCCCATATCGTACGGCATACTATAGCGCGCCGTTTTTCATCATTTTTGAGGATTTGAAAAAAATGATGAAATGACAAAAACGATGGGTTATAGCCCATGTTTTTTGAAATGTTGAAAAAAAAAGTTAGCCTCGTTTCTCATCATTTTGGACCATGGGCTATAGCCCATATCGTACGGCATACTATAGCGCGCCGTTTTTCATCATTTTTGAGGATTTGAAAAAAATGACGAAATGACAAAAACGATGGGTTATAGCCCATGTTTTTTGAAATTTTGGAAAAAAAAGTTAGCCTCGTTTCTCATCATTTTGGACCATGGGCTATAGCCCATATCGTACGGCATACTATAGCACGCCGTTTTTCATCATTTTTGAGGATTTGAAAAAAATGACGAAATGACAAAAACGATGGGTTATAGCCCATGTTTTTTGAAATGTTGAAAAAAAAAGTTATCCTCGTTTCTAATCATTTTGGACCATGGGCTATAGCCCATATCGTACGGCATACTATAGCGCGCCGTTTTTCATCATTTTTGAGGATTTGAAAAAAATTACCAAATGAAAAAAACGATGGGTTATAGCCCATGTTTTTGAAATTTTGAAAAAAAAAGTTAGCCTCGTTTCTCATCATTTTGGACCATGGGCTATAGCCCATATCGTACGGCATACTATAGCGCGCCGTTTTTCATCATTTTTGAGGATTTGAAAAAAATGACGAAATGACAAAAACGATGGGTTATAGCCCATGTTTTTTGAAATTTTGAAAAAAAAAGTTAGCCTCGTTTCTCTTCATTTTGGACCATGGGCTATAGCCCATATCGTACGGCATACTATAGCGCGCCGTTTTTCATCATTTTTGACGATTTGAAAAAAATGACGAAATGACAAAAACGATGGGTTATAGCCCATGTTTTTTGAAATTTTGAAAAAAAAAGTTAGCCTCGTTTCTCTTCATTTTGGACCATGGGCTATAGCCCATATCGTACGGCATACTATAGCGCGCCGTTTTTCATCATTTTTGACGATTTGAAAAAAATGACGAAATGACAAAAACGATGGGTTATAGCCCATGTTTTTTGAAATGTTGAAAAAAAAAGTTATCCTCGTTTCTAATCATTTTGGACCATGGGCTATAGCCCATATCGTACGGCATACTATAGCGCGCCGTTTTTCATCATTTTTGAGGATTTGAAAAAAATGACGAAATGACAAAAACGATGGGTTATAGCCCATGTTTTTGAAATTTTGAAAAAAAAAAATTTCCTCGTTTCTCATCATTTTGGACCATGGGCTATAGCCCATATCGTACGGCATACTATAGCGCGCCGTTTTTCATCATTTTTGACGATTTGAAAAAAATGACGAAATGACAAAAACGATGGGTTATAGCCCATGTTTTTGAAATTTTGAAAAAAAAAGTTAGCCTCGTTTCTCATCATTTTGGATCATGGGCTAAAGCCCATATCGTACGGCATACTATAGCGCGCCGTTTTTCATCATTTTTGAGGATTTGAAAAAAATGACGAAATGACAAAAACGATGGGTTATAGCCCATGTTTTTTGAAATTTTGAAAAAAAATGTTAGCCTCGTTTCTCATCATTTTGGACCATGGGCTATAGCCCATATCGTACGGCATACTATAGCGCGCCGTTTTTCATCATTTTTGAGGATTTGAAAAAAATGATGAAATGACAAAAACGATGGGTTATAGCCCATGTTTTTTGAAATGTTGAAAAAAAAAGTTAGCCTCGTTTCTCATCATTTTGGACCATGGGCTATAGCCCATATCGTACGGCATACTATAGCGCGCCGTTTTTCATCATTTTTGAGGATTTGAAAAAAATGACGAAATGACAAAAACGATGGGTTATAGCCCATGTTTTTTGAAATGTTGAAAAAGAAAGTTAGCCTCGTTTCTCATCATTTTGGACCATGGGCTATAGCCCATATCGTACGGCATACTATAGCGCGCCGTTTTTCATCATTTTTGAGGATTTGAAAAAAATGACCAAATGAAAAAAACGATGGGTTATAGCCCATGTTTTTGAAATTTTGAAAAAAAAAGTTAGCCTCGTTTCTCATCATTTTGGACCATGGGCTATAGCCCATATCGTACGGCATACTATAGCGCGCCGTTTTTCATCATTTTTGAGGATTTGAAAAAAATGACGAAATGACAAAAACGATGGGTTATAGCCCATGTTTTTTGAAATTTTGAAAAAAAAAGTTAGCCTCGTTTCTCTTCATTTTGGACCATGGGCTATAGCCCATATCGTACGGCATACTATAGCGCGCCGTTTTTCATCATTTTTGACGATTTGAAAAAAATGACGAAATGACAAAAACGATGGGTTATAGCCCATTTTTTTTGAAATTTTGAAAAAAAAAGTTAGCCTCGTTTCTCTTCATTTTGGACCATGGGCTATAGCCCATATCGTACGGCATACTATAGCGCGCCGTTTTTCATCATTTTTGACGATTTGAAAAAAATGACGAAATGACAAAAACGATGGGTTATAGCCCATGTTTTTTGAAATGTTGAAAAAAAAAGTTATCCTCGTTTCTAATCATTTTGGACCATGGGCTATAGCCCATATCGTACGGCATACTATAGCGCGCCGTTTTTCATCATTTTTGAGGATTTGAAAAAAATGACGAAATGACAAAAACGATGGGTTATAGCCCATGTTTTTGAAATTTTGAAAAAAAAAGTTATCCTCGTTTCTCATCATTTTGGACCATGGGCTATAGCCCATATCGTACGGCATACTATAGCGCGCCGTTTTTCATCATTTTTGACGATTTGAAAAAAATGACGAAATGACAAAAACGATGGGTTATAGCCCATGTTTTTGAAATTTTGAGAAAAAAAAGTTAGCCTCGTTTCTCATCATTTTGGATCATGGGCTAAAGCCCATATCGTACGGCATACTATAGCGCGCCGTTTTTCATCATTTTTGAGGATTTGAAAAAAATGACGAAATGACAAAAACGATGGGTTATAGCCCATGTTTTTTGAAATTTTGAAAAAAAATGTTAGCCTCGTTTCTCATCATTTTGGACCATGGGCTATAGCCCATATCGTACGGCATACTATAGCGCGCCGTTTTTCATCATTTTTGAGGATTTGAAAAAAATGATGAAATGACAAAAACGATGGGTTACAGCCCATGTTTTTGAAATTTTGAAAAAAAAAGTTAGCCTCGTTTCTCTTCAATTTGGACCATGGGCTAGAGCCCATATCGTACGGCATACTATCGCGCGCCGTTTTTCATCATTTTTGAGGATTTGAAAAAAATGACAAAATGACAAAAACGATGGGTTATAGCCCATGTTTTTTGAAATTTTGAAAAAAAAAGTTAGCCTCGTTTCTCTTCATTTTGGACCATGGGCTATAGCCCATATCGTACGGCATACTATAGCGCGCCGTTTTTCATCATTTTTGACGATTTGAAAAAAATGACGAAATGACAAAAACGATGGGTTATAGCCCATGTTTTTGAAATTTTGAAATAAAAAGTTAGCCTCGTTTCTCATCATTTTGGACCATGGGCTATAGCCCATATCGTACGGCATACTATAGCGCGCCGTTTTTCATCATTTTTCAGGATTTGAAAAAAATGACAAAATGACAAAAACGATGGGTTATAGCCCATGTTTTTTGAAATTTTGAAAAAAAAAGTTAGCCTCGTTTCTCATCATTTTGGACCATGGGCTATAGCCCATATCGTACGGCATACTATAGCCCGCCGTTTTTCAACATTTTTGAGGATTTGAAAAAAATGACGAAATGACAAAAACGATGGGTTATAGCCCGTGTTTTTTGAAATTTTGGAAAAAAAAGTTAGCCCCGTTTCTCATCATTTTGGACCATGGGCTATAGCCCATATCGTACGGCATACTATAGCGCGCCGTTTTTCATCATTTTTGAGGATTTGAAAAAAATGACAAAATGACAAAAACGATGGGTTATAGCCCATGTTTTTTGAAATTTTGAAAAAAGAAGTTAGCCTCGTTTCTCATCATTTTGGACCATGGGCTATAGCCCATATCGTACGGCATACTATAGCGCGCCGTTTTTCATCATTTTTGACGATTTGAAAAAAATGACGAAATGACAAAAACGATGGGTTATAGCCCATGTTTTTGAAATTTTGAAAAAAAAAAGTTAGCCTCGTTTCTCATCATTTTGGACCATGGGCTATAGCCCATATCGTACAGCATACTATAGCGCGCCGTTTTTCATCATTTTTGAGGATTTGAAAAAAATGACGAAATGACAAAAACGATGGGTTATAGCCCATGTTTTTTGAAATTTTGGAAAAAAAAGTTAGCCTCGTTTCTCATCATTTTGGACCATGGGCTATAGCCCATATCGTACGGCATACTATAGCGCGCCGTTTTTCATTATTTTTGAGGATTTTAAAAAAATGACGAAATGACAAAAACGATGGGTTATAGCCCATGTTTTTGAAATTTTGAAAAAAAAAGTTAGCCTCGTTTCTCATCATTTTGGACCATGGGCTATAGCCCATATCGTACGGCATACTATAGCGCGCCGTTTTTCATCATTTTTGAGGATTTGAAAAAAATGACGAAATGACAAAAACGATGGGTTATAGCCCATGTTTTTTGAAATTTTGAAAAAATAAGTTAGCCTCGTTTCTCATCATTTTGGACCATGGGCTATAGCCCATATCGTACGGCATACTATAGCGCGCCGTTTTTCATCATTTTTGAGGATTTTAAAAAAATGACGAAATGACAAAAACGATGGGTTATAGCCCATGTTTTTGAAATTTTGAAAAAAAAAGTTAGCCTCGTTTCTCATCATTTTGGACCATGGGCTATAGCCCATATCGTACGGCATACTATAGCGCGCCGTTTTTCATCATTTTTGAGGATTTTAAAAAAATGACGAAATGACAAAAACGATGGGTTATAGCCCATGTTTTTGAAATTTTGAAAAAAAAGTTAGCCTCGTTTCTCATAATTTTGGACCATGGGCTATAGCCCATATCGTACGGCATACTATAGCGCACCGTTTTTCATAATTTTTGAGGATTTGAAAAAAATGACGAAATGACAAAAACGATGGGTTATAGCCCATGGTTTTTGAAATGTTGAAAAAAAAATGTTAGCCTCGTTTCTCATCATTTTGGACCATGGGCTATAGCCCATATCGTACGGCATACTATAGCGCGCTGTTTTTCATCATTTTTGAGGATTTGAAAAAAATGACGAAATGACAAAAACGATGGGTTATAGCCCATGTTTTTGAAATTTTGAAAAAAAAAGTTAGCCTCGTTTCTCTTCATTTTGGACCATGGGCTATAGCCCATATCGTACGGCATACTATAGCGCGCCGTTTTTCATCATTTTTGAGGATTTGAAAAAAATGACAAAATGACAAAAACGATGGGTTACAGCCCATGTTTTTTGAAATTTTGGAAAAAAAAGTTAGCCTCGTTTCTCATCATTTTGGACCATGGGCTATAGCCCATATCGTACGGCATACTATAGCGCGCCGTTTTTCATCATTTTTGAGGATTTGAAAAAAATGACGAAATGACAAAAACGATGGGTTATAGCCCATGTTTTTGAAATTTTGGAAAAAAAAGTTAGCCTCGTTTCTCATCATTTTGGACCATGGGCTATAGCCCATATCGTACGGCATACTATAGCGCGCCGTTTTTCATCATTTTTGAGGATTTGAAAAAAATGACGAAATGACAAAAACGATGGGTTATAGCCCATGTTTTTGAAATTTTGAAAAAGAAAGTTAGCCTCGTTTCTCATCATTTTGGACCATGGGCTATAGCCCATATCGTACGGCATACTATAGCGCGCCGTTTTTCATCATTTTTGAGGATTTGAAAAAAATGACGAAATGACAAAAACGATGGGTTATAGCCCATGTTTTTTGAAATGTTGAAAAAAAAAGTTATCCTCGTTTCTCATCATTTTGGACCATGGGCTATAGCCCATATCGTACGGCATACTATAGCGCGCCGTTTTTCATCATTTTTGAGGATTTGAAAAAAATGACGAAATGACAAAAACGATGGGTTATAGCCCATGTTTTTTGAAATGTTGAAAAAAAAAGTTATCCTCGTTTCTCATCATTTTGGACCATGGGCTATAGCCCATATCGTACGGCATACTATAGCGCGCCGTTTTTCATATTTTTTGAGGATTTGAAAAAAATGACGAAATGACAAAAACGATGGGTTATAGCCCATGTTTTTGAAAATTTGGAAAAAAAAGTTAGCCTCGTTTCTCATCATTTTGGACCATGGGCTATAGCCCATATCGTACGGCATACTATAGCGTGCCGTGTTTCATCATTTTTGAGGATTTGAAAAAAATGACAAAATGACAAAAACGATGGGTTATAGCCCATGTTTTTTGAAATTTTGAAAAAAAAAGTTAGCCTCGTTTCTCATCATTTTGGACCATGGGCTATAGCCCATATCGTACGGCATACTATAGCGCGCCGTTTTTCATCATTTTTGAGGATTTGAAAAAAATGACAAAATGACAAAAACGATGGGTTATAGCCCATGTTTTTTGAAATTTTGAAAAAAAAAGTTAGCCTCGTTTCTCATCATTTTGGACCATGGGCTATAGCCCATATCGTACGGCATACTATAGCGCGCCGTTTTTCATCATTTTTGAGGATTTGAAAAAAATGACGAAATGACAAAAACGATGGGTTATAGCCCATGTTTTTTGAAATGTTGAAAAAAAAAGTTATCCTCGTTTCTAATCATTTTGGACCATGGGCTATAGCCCATATCGTTCGGCATACTATAGCGCGCCGTTTTTCATCATTTTTGAGGATTTGAAAAAAATGACGAAATGACAAAAACGATGGGTTATAGCCCATGTTTTTGAAATTTTGAAAAAAAAAGTTAGCCTCGTTTCTCATCATTTTGGACCATGGGCTATAGCCCATATCGTACGGCATACTATAGCGCGCCGTTTTTCATCATTTTTGAGGATTTTTAAAAAATGACGAAATGACAAAAACGATGGGTTATAGCCCATGTTTTTGAAATTTTGAAAAAAAAAGTTAGCCTCGTTTCTCATCATTTTGGACCATGGGCTATAGCCCATATCGTACGGCATACTATAGCGCGCCGTTTTTCATCATTTTTGAGGATTTGAAAAAAATGACGAAATGACAAAAACGATGGGTTATAGCCCATGTTTTTTGAAATTTTGAAAAAGAAAGTTAGCCTCGTTTCTCATCATTTTGGACCATGGGCTATAGCCCATATCGTACGGCATACTATAGCGCGCCGTTTTTCATCATTTTTGAGGATTTGAAAAAAATGATGAAATGACAAAAACGATGGGTTATAGCCCATGTTTTTTGAAATGTTGAAAAAAAAAGTTAGCCTCGTTTCTCATCATTTTGGACCATGGGCTATAGCCCATATCGTACGGCATACTATAGCGCGCCGTTTTTCATCATTTTTGAGGATTTGAAAAAAATGACGAAATGACAAAAACGATGGGTTATAGCCCATGTTTTTTGAAATTTTGGAAAAAAAAGTTAGCCTCGTTTCTCATCATTTTGGACCATGGGCTATAGCCCATATCGTACGGCATACTATAGCACGCCGTTTTTCATCATTTTTGAGGATTTGAAAAAAATGACGAAATGACAAAAACGATGGGTTATAGCCCATGTTTTTTGAAATGTTGAAAAAAAAAGTTATCCTCGTTTCTAATCATTTTGGACCATGGGCTATAGCCCATATCGTACGGCATACTATAGCGCGCCGTTTTTCATCATTTTTGAGGATTTGAAAAAAATGACCAAATGAAAAAAACGATGGGTTATAGCCCATGTTTTTGAAATTTTGAAAAAAAAAGTTAGCCTCGTTTCTCATCATTTTGGACCATGGGCTATAGCCCATATCGTACGGCATACTATAGCGCGCCGTTTTTCATCATTTTTGAGGATTTGAAAAAAATGACGAAATGACAAAAACGATGGGTTATAGCCCATGTTTTTGAAATTTTGAAAAAAAAAGTTAGCCTCGTTTCTCATCATTTTGGACCATGGGCTATAGCCCATATCGTACGGCATACTATAGCGTGCCGTTTTTCATCATTTTTGAGGATTTGAAAAAAATGACAAAATGACAAAAACGATGGGTTATAGCCCATGTTTTTTGAAATTTTGAAAAAAAAAGTTAGCCTCGTTTCTCATCATTTTGGACCATGGGCTATAGCCCATATCGTACGGCATACTATAGCGCGCCGTTTTTCATCATTTTTGAGGATTTGAAAAAAATGACAAAATGACAAAAACGATGGGTTATAGCCCATGTTTTTTGAAATTTTGAAAAAAAAAGTTAGCCTCGTTTCTCATCATTTTGGACCATGGGCTATAGCCCATATCGTACGGCATACTATAGCGCGCCGTTTTTCATCATTTTTGAGGATTTGAAAAAAATGACGAAATGACAAAAACGATGGGTTATAGCCCATGTTTTTTGAAATTTTGGAAAAAAAAGTTGCCTCGTTTCTCATCATTTTGGACCATGGGCTATAGCCCATATCGTACGGCATACTATAGCGCGCCGTTTTTCATCATTTTTGAGGATTTGAAAAAAATGACGAAATGACAAAAACGATGGGTTATAGCCCATGTTTTTTGAAATGTTGAAAAAAAAAGTTATCCTCGTTTCTAATCATTTTGGACCATGGGCTATAGCCCATATCGTTCGGCATACTATAGCGCGCCGTTTTTCATCATTTTTGAGGATTTGAAAAAAATGACGAAATGACAAAAACGATGGGTTATAGCCCATGTTTTTGAAATTTTGAAAAAAAAAGTTAGCCTCGTTTCTCATCATTTTGGACCATGGGCTATAGCCCATATCGTACGGCATACTATAGCGCGCCGTTTTTCATCATTTTTGAGGATTTGAAAAAAATGACGAAATGACAAAAACGATGGGTTATAGCCCATGTTTTTGAAATTTTGAAAAAAAAAGTTAGCCTCGTTTCTCATCATTTTGGACCATGGGCTATAGCCCATATCGTACGGCATACTATAGCGCGCCGTTTTTCATCATTTTTGAGGATTTGAAAAAAATGACGAAATGACAAAAACGATGGGTTATAGCCCATGTTTTTTGAAATTTTGAAAAAGAAAGTTAGCCTCGTTTCTCATCATTTTGGACCATGGGCTATAGCCCATATCGTACGGCATACTATAGCGCGCCGTTTTTCATCATTTTTGAGGATTTGAAAAAAATGACAAAATGACAAAAACGATGGGTTACAGCCCATGTTTTTTGAAATTTTGGAAAAAAAAGTTAGCCTCGTTTCTCATCATTCTGGACCATGGGCTATAGCCCATATCGTACGGCATACTATAGCGCGCCGTTTTTCATCATTTTTGAGGATTTGAAAAAAATGACGAAATGACAAAAACGATGGGTTATAGCCCATGTTTTTTGAAATGTTGAAAAAAAAGTTATCCTCGTTTCTCATCATTTTGGACCATGGGCTATAGCCCATATCGTACGGCATACTATAGCGCGCCGTTTTTCATCATTTTTGAGGATTTGAAAAAAATGACGAAATGACAAAAACGATGGGTTATAGCCCATGTTTTTGAAATTTTGGAAAAAAAAGTTAGCCTCGTTTCTCATCATTTTGGACCATGGGCTATAGCCCATATCGTACGGCATACTATAGCGCGCCGTTTTTCATCATTTTTGAGGATTTGAAAAAAATGACGAAATGACAAAAACGATGGGTTATAGCCCATGTTTTTGAAATTTTGAAAAAGAAAGTTAGCCTCGTTTCTCATCATTTTGGACCATGGGCTATAGCCCATATCGTACGGCATACTATAGCGCGCCGTTTTTCATCATTTTTGAGGATTTGAAAAAAATGACGAAATGACAAAAACGATGGGTTATAGCCCATGTTTTTTGAAATGTTGAAAAAAAAAGTTATCCTCGTTTCTCATCATTTTGGACCATGGGCTATAGCCCATATCGTACGGCATACTATAGCGCGCCGTTTTTCATCATTTTTGAGGATTTGAAAAAAATGACGAAATGACAAAAACGATGGGTTATAGCCCATGTTTTTTGAAATGTTGAAAAAAAAAGTTATCCTCGTTTCTCATCATTTTGGACCATGGGCTATAGCCCATATCGTACGGCATACTATAGCGCGCCGTTTTTCATAATTTTTGAGGATTTGAAAAAAATGACGAAATGACAAAAACGATGGGTTATAGCCCATGTTTTTGAAAATTTGAAAAAAAAAGTTAGCCTCGTTTCTCATCATTTTGGACCATGGGCTATAGCCCATATCGTACGGCATACTATAGCGTGCCGTGTTTCATCATTTTTGAGGATTTGAAAAAAATGACAAAATGACAAAAACGATGGGTTATAGCCCATGTTTTTTGAAATTTTGAAAAAAAAAGTTAGCCTCGTTTCTCATCATTTTGGACCATGGGCTATAGCCCATATCGTACGGCATACTATAGCGCGCCGTTTTTCATCATTTTTGAGGATTTGAAAAAAATGACAAAATGACAAAAACGATGCCCATGTTTTTTGAAATTTTGAAACAAAAAAGTTAGCCTCGTTTCTCATCATTTTGGACCATGGGCTATAGCCCATATCGTACGGCATACTATAGCGCGCCGTTTTTCATCATTTTTGAGGATTTGAAAAAAATGACGAAATGACAAAAACGATGGGTTATAGCCCATGTTTTTGAAATTTTGAAAAAAAAAGTTAGCCTCGTTTCTCATCATTTTGGACCATGGGCTATAGCCCATATCGTATGGCATACTATAGCGCGCCGTTTTTCATCATTTTTGAGGATTTTAAAAAAATGACGAAATGACAAAAACGATGGGTTATAGCCCATGTTTTTGAAATTTTGAAAAAAAAAGTTAGCCTCGTTTCTCATCATTTTGGACCATGGGCTATAGCCCATATCGTACGGCATACTATAGCGCGCCGTTTTTCATCATTTTTGAGGATTTGAAAAAAATGACGAAATGACAAAAACGATGGGTTAAAGCCCATGTTTTTTGAAATTTTGAAAAAGAAAGTTAGCCTCGTTTCTCATCATTTTGGACCATGGGCTATAGCCCATATCGTACGGCATACTATAGCGCGCCGTTTTTCATCATTTTTGAGGATTTGAAAAAAATGATGAAATGACAAAAACGATGGGTTATAGACCATGTTTTTTGAAATGTTGAAAAAAAAAGTTAGCCTCGTTTCTCATCATTTTGGACCATGGGCTATAGCCCATATCGTACGGCATACTATAGCGCGCCGTTTTTCATCATTTTTGAGGATTTGAAAAAAATGACGAAATGACAAAAACGATGGGTTATAGCCCATGTTTTTTGAAATTTTGGAAAAAAAAGTTAGCCTCGTTTCTCATCATTTTGGACCATGGGCTATAGCCCATATCGTACGGCATACTATAGCACGCCGTTTTTCATCATTTTTGAGGATTTGAAAAAAATGACGAAATGACAAAAACGATGGGTTATAGCCCATGTTTTTTGAAATGTTGAAAAAAAAAGTTATCCTCGTTTCTAATCATTTTGGACCATGGGCTATAGCCCATATCGTACGGCATACTATAGCGCGCCGTTTTTCATCATTTTTGAGGATTTGAAAAAAATGACCAAATGAAAAAAACGATGGGTTATAGCCCATGTTTTTGAAATTTTGAAAAAAAAAGTTAGCCTCGTTTCTCATCATTTTGGACCATGGGCTATAGCCCATATCGTACGGCATACTATAGCGCGCCGTTTTTCATCATTTTTGAGGATTTGAAAAAAATGACGAAATGACAAAAACGATGGGTTATAGCCCATGTTTTTGAAATTTTGAAAAAAAAAGTTAGCCTCGTTTCTCATCATTTTGGACCATGGGCTATAGCCCATATCGTACGGCATACTATAGCGTGCCGTTTTTCATCATTTGTGAGGATTTGAAAAAAATGACAAAATGACAAAAACGATGGGTTATAGCCCATGTTTTTTGAAATTTTGAAAAAAAAAGTTAGCCTCGTTTCTCATCATTTTGGACCATGGGCTATAGCCCATATCGTACGGCATACTATAGCGCGCCGTTTTTCATCATTTTTGAGGATTTGAAAAAAATGACAAAATGACAAAAACGATGGGTTATAGCCCATGTTTTTTGAAATTTTGAAAAAAAAAGTTAGCCTCGTTTCTCATCATTTTGGACCATGGGCTATAGCCCATATCGTACGGCATACTATAGCGCGCCGTTTTTCATCATTTTTGAGGATTTGAAAAAAATGACGAAATGACAAAAACGATGGGTTATAGCCCATGTTTTTTGAAATTTTGGAAAAAAAAGTTGCCTCGTTTCTCATCATTTTGGACCATGGGCTATAGCCCATATCGTACGGCATACTATAGCGCGCCGTTTTTCATCATTTTTGAGGATTTGAAAAAAATGACGAAATGACAAAAACGATGGGTTATAGCCCATGTTTTTTGAAATGTTGAAAAAAAAAGTTATCCTCGTTTCTAATCATTTTGGACCATGGGCTATAGCCCATATCGTTCGGCATACTATAGCGCGCCGTTTTTCATCATTTTTGAGGATTTGAAAAAAATGACGAAATGACAAAAACGATGGGTTATAGCCCATGTTTTTGAAATTTTGAAAAAAAAAGTTAGCCTCGTTTCTCATCATTTTGGACCATGGGCTATAGCCCATATCGTACGGCATACTATAGCGCGCCGTTTTTCATCATTTTTGAGGATTTGAAAAAAATGACGAAATGACAAAAACGATGGGTTATAGCCCATGTTTTTGAAATTTTGAAAAAAAAAGTTATCCTCGTTTCTCATCATTTTGGACCATGGGCTATAGCCCATATCGTACGGCATACTATAGCGCGCCGTTTTTCATCATTTTTGAGGATTTGAAAAAAATGACGAAATGACAAAAACGATGGGTTATAGCCCATGTTTTTGAAATTTTGAAAAAAAAAGTTAGCCTCGTTTCTCATCATTTTGGACCATGGGCTATAGCCCATATCGTACGGCATACTATAGCGCGCCGTTTTTCATCATTTTTGAGGATTTGAAAAAAATGACGAAATGACAAAAACGATGGGTTATAGCCCATGTTTTTGAAATTTTGAAAAAAAAAGTTAGCCTCGTTTCTCATCATTTTGGACCATGGGCTATAGCCCATATCGTACGGCATACTATAGCGCGCCGTTTTTCATCATTTTTGAGGATTTGAAAAAAATGACAAAATGACAAAAACGATGGGTTATAGCCCATGTTTTTTGAAATTTTGAAAAAAAAAGTTAGCCTCGTTTCTCATCATTTTGGACCATGGGCTATAGCCCATATCGTACGGCATACTATAGCACGCCGTTTTTCATCATTTTTGAGGATTTGAAAAAAATGACGAAATGACAAAAACGATGGGTTATAGCCCATGTTTTTTGAAATGTTGAAAAAAAAAGTTATCCTCGTTTCTAATCATTTTGGACCATGGGCTATAGCCCATATCGTACGGCATACTATAGCGCGCCGTTTTTCATCATTTTTGAGGATTTGAAAAAAATGACCAAATGAAAAAAACGATGGGTTATAGCCCATGTTTTTGAAATTTTGAAAAAAAAAGTTAGCCTCGTTTCTCATCATTTTGGACCATGGGCTATAGCCCATATCGTACGGCATACTATAGCGCGCCGTTTTTCATCATTTTTGAGGATTTGAAAAAAATGACGAAATGACAAAAACGATGGGTTATAGCCCATGTTTTTGAAATTTTGAAAAAAAAAGTTAGCCTCGTTTCTCATCATTTTGGACCATGGGCTATAGCCCATATCGTACGGCATACTATAGCGTGCCGTTTTTCATCATTTTTGAGGATTTGAAAAAAATGACAAAATGACAAAAACGATGGGTTATAGCCCATGTTTTTTGAAATTTTGAAAAAAAAAGTTAGCCTCGTTTCTCATCATTTTGGACCATGGGCTATAGCCCATATCGTACGGCATACTATAGCGCGCCGTTTTTCATCATTTTTGAGGATTTGAAAAAAATGACAAAATGACTAAAACGATGGGTTATAGCCCATGTTTTTTGAAATTTTGAAAAAAAAAGTTAGCCTCGTTTCTCATCATTTTGGACCATGGGCTATAGCCCATATCGTACGGCATACTATAGCGCGCCGTTTTTCATCATTTTTGAGGATTTGAAAAAAATGACGAAATGACAAAAACGATGGGTTATAGCCCATGTTTTTTGAAATTTTGGAAAAAAAAGTTGCCTCGTTTCTCATCATTTTGGACCATGGGCTATAGCCCATATCGTACGGCATACTATAGCGCGCCGTTTTTCATCATTTTTGAGGATTTGAAAAAAATGACGAAATGACAAAAACGATGGGTTATAGCCCATGTTTTTTGAAATGTTGAAAAAAAAAGTTATCCTCGTTTCTAATCATTTTGGACCATGGGCTATAGCCCATATCGTTCGGCATACTATAGCGCGCCGTTTTTCATCATTTTTGAGGATTTGAAAAAAATGACGAAATGACAAAAACGATGGGTTATAGCCCATGTTTTTGAAATTTTGAAAAAAAAAGTTAGCCTCGTTTCTCATCATTTTGGACCATGGGCTATAGCCCATATCGTACGGCATACTATAGCGCGCCGTTTTTCATCATTTTTGAGGATTTGAAAAAAATGACGAAATGACAAAAACGATGGGTTATAGCCCATGTTTTTGAAATTTTGAAAAAAAAAGTTAGCCTCGTTTCTCATCATTTTGGACCATGGGCTATAGCCCATATCGTACGGCATACTATAGCGCGCCGTTTTTCATCATTTTTGAGGATTTGAAAAAAATGACGAAATGACAAAAACGATGGGTTATAGCCCATGTTTTTTGAAATTTTGAAAAAGAAAGTTAGCCTCGTTTCTCATCATTTTGGACCATGGGCTATAGCCCATATCGTACAGCATACTATAGCGCGCCGTTTTTCATCATTTTTGAGGATTTTAAAAAAATGACGAAATGACAAAAACGATGGGTTATAGCCCATGTTTTTGAAATTTTGAAAAAAAAAGTTAGCCTCGTTTCTCATCATTTTGGACCATGGGCTATAGCCCATATCGTACGGCATACTATAGCGCGCCGTTTTTCATCATTTTTGAGGATTTGAAAAAAATGACAAAATGACAAAAACGATGGGTTACAGCCCATGTTTTTTGAAATTTTGGAAAAAAAAGTTAGCCTCGTTTCTCATCATTCTGGACCATGGGCTATAGCCCATATCGTACGGCATACTATAGCGCGCCGTTTTTCATCATTTTTGAGGATTTGAAAAAAATGACGAAATGACAAAAACGATGGGTTATAGCCCATGTTTTTTGAAATGTTGAAAAAAAAGTTATCCTCGTTTCTCATCATTTTGGACCATGGGCTATAGCCCATATCGTACGGCATACTATAGCGCGCCGTTTTTCATCATTTTTGAGGATTTGAAAAAAATGACGAAATGACAAAAACGATGGGTTATAGCCCATGTTTTTGAAATTTTGGAAAAAAAAGTTAGCCTCGTTTCTCATCATTTTGGACCATGGGCTATAGCCCATATCGTACGGCATACTATAGCGCGCCGTTTTTCATCATTTTTGAGGATTTGAAAAAAATGACGAAATGACAAAAACGATGGGTTATAGCCCATGTTTTTGAAATTTTGAAAAAGAAAGTTAGCCTCGTTTCTCATCATTTTGGACCATGGGCTATAGCCCATATCGTACGGCATACTATAGCGCGCCGTTTTTCATCATTTTTGAGGATTTGAAAAAAATGACGAAATGACAAAAACGATGGGTTATAGCCCATGTTTTTTGAAATGTTGAAAAAAAAAGTTATCCTCGTTTCTCATCATTTTGGACCATGGGCTATAGCCCATATCGTACGGCATACTATAGCGCGCCGTTTTTCATCATTTTTGAGGATTTGAAAAAAATGACGAAATGACAAAAACGATGGGTTATAGCCCATGTTTTTTGAAATGTTGAAAAAAAAAGTTATCCTCGTTTCTCATCATTTTGGACCATGGGCTATAGCCCATATCGTACGGCATACTATAGCGCGCCGTTTTTCATAATTTTTGAGGATTTGAAAAAAATGACGAAATGACAAAAACGATGGGTTATAGCCCATGTTTTTGAAAATTTGAAAAAAAAAGTTAGCCTCGTTTCTCATCATTTTGGACCATGGGCTATAGCCCATATCGTACGGCATACTATAGCGTGCCGTGTTTCATCATTTTTGAGGATTTGAAAAAAATGACAAAATGACAAAAACGATGGGTTATAGCCCATGTTTTTTGAAATTTTGAAAAAAAAAGTTAGCCTCGTTTCTCATCATTTTGGACCATGGGCTATAGCCCATATCGTACGGCATACTATAGCGCGCCGTTTTTCATCATTTTTGAGGATTTGAAAAAAATGACAAAATGACAAAAACGATGCCCATGTTTTTTGAAATTTTGAAAAAAAAAGTTAGCCTCGTTTCTCATCATTTTGGACCATGGGCTATAGCCCATATCGTACGGCATACTATAGCGCGCCGTTTTTCATCATTTTTGAGGATTTGAAAAAAATGACGAAATGACAAAAACGATGGGTTATAGCCCATGTTTTTTGAAATGTTGAAAAAAAAAGTTATCCTCGTTTCTAATCATTTTGGACCATGGGCTATAGCCCATATCGTTCGGCATACTATAGCGCGCCGTTTTTCATCATTTTTGAGGATTTGAAAAAAATGACGAAATGACAAAAACGATGGGTTATAGCCCATGTTTTTGAAATTTTGAAAAAAAAAGTTAGCCTCGTTTCTCATCATTTTGGACCATGGGCTATAGCCCATATCGTACGGCATACTATAGCGCGCCGTTTTTCATCATTTTTGAGGATTTAAAAAAAATGACGAAATGACAAAAACGATGGGTTATAGCCCATGTTTTTGAAATTTTGAAAAAAAAAGTTAGCCTCGTTTCTCATCATTTTGGACCATGGGCTATAGCCCATATCGTACGGCATACTATAGCGCGCCGTTTTTCATCATTTTTGAGGATTTGAAAAAAATGACGAAATGACAAAAACGATGGGTTATAGCCCATGTTTTTTGAAATTTTGAAAAAGAAAGTTAGCCTCGTTTCTCATCATTTTGGACCATGGGCTATAGCCCATATCGTACGGCATACTATAGCGCGCCGTTTTTCATCATTTTTGAGGATTTGAAAAAAATGATGAAATGACAAAAACGATGGGTTATAGCCCATGTTTTTTGAAATGTTGAAAAAAAAAGTTAGCCTCGTTTCTCATCATTTTGGACCATGGGCTATAGCCCATATCGTACGGCATACTATAGCGCGCCGTTTTTCATCATTTTTGAGGATTTGAAAAAAATGACGAAATGACAAAAACGATGGGTTATAGCCCATGTTTTTTGAAATTTTGGAAAAAAAAGTTAGCCTCGTTTCTCATCATTTTGGACCATGGGCTATAGCCCATATCGTACGGCATACTATAGCACGCCGTTTTTCATCATTTTTGAGGATTTGAAAAAAATGACGAAATGACAAAAACGATGGGTTATAGCCCATGTTTTTTGAAATGTTGAAAAAAAAAGTTATCCTCGTTTCTAATCATTTTGGACCATGGGCTATAGCCCATATCGTACGGCATACTATAGCGCGCCGTTTTTCATCATTTTTGAGGATTTGAAAAAAATGACCAAATGAAAAAAACGATGGGTTATAGCCCATGTTTTTGAAATTTTGAAAAAAAAAGTTAGCCTCGTTTCTCATCATTTTGGACCATGGGCTATAGCCCATATCGTACGGCATACTATAGCGCGCCGTTTTTCATCATTTTTGAGGATTTGAAAAAAATGACGAAATGACAAAAACGATGGGTTATAGCCCATGTTTTTGAAATTTTGAAAAAAAAAGTTAGCCTCGTTTCTCATCATTTTGGACCATGGGCTATAGCCCATATCGTACGGCATACTATAGCGTGCCGTTTTTCATCATTTTTGAGGATTTGAAAAAAATGACAAAATGACAAAAACGATGGGTTATAGCCCATGTTTTTTGAAATTTTGAAAAAAAAAGTTAGCCTCGTTTCTCATCATTTTGGACCATGGGCTATAGCCCATATCGTACGGCATACTATAGCGCGCCGTTTTTCATCATTTTTGAGGATTTGAAAAAAATGACAAAATGACAAAAACGATGGGTTATAGCCCATGTTTTTTGAAATTTTGAAAAAAAAAGTTAGCCTCGTTTCTCATCATTTTGGACCATGGGCTATAGCCCATATCGTACGGCATACTATAGCGCGCCGTTTTTCATCATTTTTGAGGATTTGAAAAAAATGACGAAATGACAAAAACGATGGGTTATAGCCCATGTTTTTTGAAATTTTGGAAAAAAAAGTTGCCTCGTTTCTCATCATTTTGGACCATGGGCTATAGCCCATATCGTACGGCATACTATAGCGCGCCGTTTTTCATCATTTTTGAGGATTTGAAAAAAATGACGAAATGACAAAAATGATGGGTTATAGCCCATGTTTTTTGAAATGTTGAAAAAAAAAGTTATCCTCGTTTCTAATCATTTTGGACCATGGGCTATAGCCCATATCGTTCGGCATACTATAGCGCGCCGTTTTTCATCATTTTTGAGGATTTGAAAAAAATGACGAAATGACAAAAACGATGGGTTATAGCCCATGTTTTTGAAATTTTGAAAAAAAAAGTTAGCCTCGTTTCTCATCATTTTGGACCATGGGCTATAGCCCATATCGTACGGCATACTATAGCGCGCCGTTTTTCATCATTTTTGAGGATTTGAAAAAAATGACGAAATGACAAAAACGATGGGTTATAGCCCATGTTTTTGAAATTTTGAAAAAAAAAGTTAGCCTCGTTTCTCATCATTTTGGACCATGGGCTATAGCCCATATCGTACGGCATACTATAGCGCGCCGTTTTTCATCATTTTTGAGGATTTGAAAAAAATGACGAAATGACAAAAACGATGGGTTATAGCCCATGTTTTTTGAAATTTTGAAAAAGAAAGTTAGCCTCGTTTCTCATCATTTTGGACCATGGGCTATAGCCCATATCGTACGGCATACTATAGCGCGCCGTTTTTCATCATTTTTGAGGATTTGAAAAAAATGATGAAATGACAAAAACGATGGGTTATAGCCCATGTTTTTTGAAATGTTGAAAAAAAAAGTTAGCCTCGTTTCTCATCATTTTGGACCATGGGCTATAGCCCATATCGTACGGCATACTATAGCGCGCCGTTTTTCATCATTTTTGAGGATTTGAAAAAAATGACGAAATGACAAAAACGATGGGTTATAGCCCATGTTTTTTGAAATGTTGGAAAAAAAAGTTAGCCTCGTTTCTCATCATTTTGGACCATGGGCTATAGCCCATATCGTACGGCATACTATAGCGCGCCGTTTTTCATCATTTTTGAGGATTTGAAAAAAATGACGAAATGACAAAAACGATGGGTTATAGCCCATGTTTTTTGAAATGTTAAAAAAAAAAAATTAGCCTCGTTTCTCATCATTTTGGACCATGGGCTATAGCCCATATCGTACGGCATACTATAGCGTGCCGTTTTTCATCATTTTTGAGGATTTGAAAAAAATGACAAAATGACAAAAACGATGGGTTATAGCCCATGTTTTTTGAAATTTTGAAAAAAAAAGTTAGCCTCGTTTCTCATCATTTTGGACCATGGGCTATAGCCCATATCGTACGGCATACTATAGCGCACCGTTTTTCATCATTTTTGAGGATTTGAAAAAAATGACAAAATGACAAAAACGATGGGTTATAGCCCATGTTTTTTGAAATTTTGAAAAAAAAAGTTAGCCTCGTTTCTCATCATTTTGGACCATGGGCTATAGCCCATATCGTACGGCATACTATAGCGCGCCGTTTTTCATCATTTTTGAGGATTTGAAAAAAATGACGAAATGACAAAAACGATGGGTTATAGCCCATGTTTTTTGAAATTTTGGAAAAAAAAAGTTAGCCTCGTTTCTCATCATTTTGGACCATGGGCTATAGCCCATATCGTACGGCATACTATAGCGCGCCGTTTTTCATCATTTTTGAGGATTTGAAAAAAATGACGAAATGACAAAAACGATGGGTTATAGCCCATGTTTTTTGAAATGTTGAAAAAAAAAGTTATCCTCGTTTCTAATCATTTTGGACCATGGGCTATAGCCCATATCGTTCGGCATACTATAGCGCGCCGTTTTTCATCATTTTTGAGGATTTGAAAAAAATGACGAAATGACAAAAACGATGGGTTATAGCCCATGTTTTTGAAATTTTGAAAAAAAAAGTTAGCCTCGTTTCTCATCATTTTGGACCATGGGCTATAGCCCATATCGTACGGCATACTATAGCGCGCCGTTTTTCATCATTTTTGAGGATTTGAAAAAAATGACGAAATGACAAAAACGATGGGTTATAGCCCATGTTTTTGAAATTTTGAAAAAAAAAGTTAGCCTCGTTTCTCATCATTTTGGACCATGGGCTATAGCCCATATCGTACGGCATACTATAGCGCGCCGTTTTTCATCATTTTTGAGGATTTGAAAAAAATGACGAAATGACAAAAACGATGGGTTATAGCCCATGTTTTTTGAAATTTTGAAAAAGAAAGTTAGCCTCGTTTCTCATCATTTTGGACCATGGGCTATAGCCCATATCGTACAGCATACTATAGCGCGCCGTTTTTCATCATTTTTGAGGATTTTAAAAAAATGACGAAATGACAAAAACGATGGGTTATAGCCCATGTTTTTGAAATTTTGAAAAAAAAAGTTAGCCTCGTTTCTCATCATTTTGGACCATGGGCTATAGCCCATATCGTACGGCATACTATAGCGCGCCGTTTTTCATCATTTTTGAGGATTTGAAAAAAATGACAAAATGACAAAAACGATGGGTTACAGCCCATGTTTTTTGAAATTTTGGAAAAAAAAGTTAGCCTCGTTTCTCATCATTCTGGACCATGGGCTATAGCCCATATCGTACGGCATACTATAGCGCGCCGTTTTTCATCATTTTTGAGGATTTGAAAAAAATGACGAAATGACAAAAACGATGGGTTATAGCCCATGTTTTTTGAAATGTTGAAAAAAAAGTTATCCTCGTTTCTCATCATTTTGGACCATGGGCTATAGCCCATATCGTACGGCATACTATAGCGCGCCGTTTTTCATCATTTTTGAGGATTTGAAAAAAATGACGAAATGACAAAAACGATGGGTTATAGCCCATGTTTTTGAAATTTTGGAAAAAAAAGTTAGCCTCGTTTCTCATCATTTTGGACCATGGGCTATAGCCCATATCGTACGGCATACTATAGCGCGCCGTTTTTCATCATTTTTGAGGATTTGAAAAAAATGACGAAATGACAAAAACGATGGGTTATAGCCCATGTTTTTGAAATTTTGAAAAAGAAAGTTAGCCTCGTTTCTCATCATTTTGGACCATGGGCTATAGCCCATATCGTACGGCATACTATAGCGCGCCGTTTTTCATCATTTTTGAGGATTTGAAAAAAATGACGAAATGACAAAAACGATGGGTTATAGCCCATGTTTTTTGAAATGTTGAAAAAAAAAGTTATCCTCGTTTCTCATCATTTTGGACCATGGGCTATAGCCCATATCGTACGGCATACTATAGCGCGCCGTTTTTCATCATTTTTGAGGATTTGAAAAAAATGACGAAATGACAAAAACGATGGGTTATAGCCCATGTTTTTTGAAATGTTGAAAAAAAAAGTTATCCTCGTTTCTCATCATTTTGGACCATGGGCTATAGCCCATATCGTACGGCATACTATAGCGCGCCGTTTTTCATAATTTTTGAGGATTTGAAAAAAATGACGAAATGACAAAAACGATGGGTTATAGCCCATGTTTTTGAAAATTTGAAAAAAAAAGTTAGCCTCGTTTCTCATCATTTTGGACCATGGGCTATAGCCCATATCGTACGGCATACTATAGCGTGCCGTGTTTCATCATTTTTGAGGATTTGAAAAAAATGACAAAATGACAAAAACGATGGGTTATAGCCCATGTTTTTTGAAATTTTGAAAAAAAAAGTTAGCCTCGTTTCTCATCATTTTGGACCATGGGCTATAGCCCATATCGTACGGCATACTATAGCGCGCCGTTTTTCATCATTTTTGAGGATTTGAAAAAAATGACAAAATGACAAAAACGATGCCCATGTTTTTTGAAATTTTGAAAAAAAAAGTTAGCCTCGTTTCTCATCATTTTGGACCATGGGCTATAGCCCATATCGTACGGCATACTATAGCGCGCCGTTTTTCATCATTTTTGAGGATTTGAAAAAAATGACGAAATGACAAAAACGATGGGTTATAGCCCATGTTTTTTGAAATGTTGAAAAAAAAAGTTATCCTCGTTTCTAATCATTTTGGACCATGGGCTATAGCCCATATCGTTCGGCATACTATAGCGCGCCGTTTTTCATCATTTTTGAGGATTTGAAAAAAATGACGAAATGACAAAAACGATGGGTTATAGCCCATGTTTTTGAAATTTTGAAAAAAAAAGTTAGCCTCGTTTCTCATCATTTTGGACCATGGGCTATAGCCCATATCGTACGGCATACTATAGCGCGCCGTTTTTCATCATTTTTGAGGATTTAAAAAAAATGACGAAATGACAAAAACGATGGGTTATAGCCCATGTTTTTGAAATTTTGAAAAAAAAAGTTAGCCTCGTTTCTCATCATTTTGGACCATGGGCTATAGCCCATATCGTACGGCATACTATAGCGCGCCGTTTTTCATCATTTTTGAGGATTTGAAAAAAATGACGAAATGACAAAAACGATGGGTTATAGCCCATGTTTTTTGAAATTTTGAAAAAGAAAGTTAGCCTCGTTTCTCATCATTTTGGACCATGGGCTATAGCCCATATCGTACGGCATACTATAGCGCGCCGTTTTTCATCATTTTTGAGGATTTGAAAAAAATGATGAAATGACAAAAACGATGGGTTATAGCCCATGTTTTTTGAAATGTTGAAAAAAAAAGTTAGCCTCGTTTCTCATCATTTTGGACCATGGGCTATAGCCCATATCGTACGGCATACTATAGCGCGCCGTTTTTCATCATTTTTGAGGATTTGAAAAAAATGACGAAATGACAAAAACGATGGGTTATAGCCCATGTTTTTTGAAATTTTGGAAAAAAAAGTTAGCCTCGTTTCTCATCATTTTGGACCATGGGCTATAGCCCATATCGTACGGCATACTATAGCACGCCGTTTTTCATCATTTTTGAGGATTTGAAAAAAATGACGAAATGACAAAAACGATGGGTTATAGCCCATGTTTTTTGAAATGTTGAAAAAAAAAGTTATCCTCGTTTCTAATCATTTTGGACCATGGGCTATAGCCCATATCGTACGGCATACTATAGCGCGCCGTTTTTCATCATTTTTGAGGATTTGAAAAAAATGACCAAATGAAAAAAACGATGGGTTATAGCCCATGTTTTTGAAATTTTGAAAAAAAAAGTTAGCCTCGTTTCTCATCATTTTGGACCATGGGCTATAGCCCATATCGTACGGCATACTATAGCGCGCCGTTTTTCATCATTTTTGAGGATTTGAAAAAAATGACGAAATGACAAAAACGATGGGTTATAGCCCATGTTTTTGAAATTTTGAAAAAAAAAGTTAGCCTCGTTTCTCATCATTTTGGACCATGGGCTATAGCCCATATCGTACGGCATACTATAGCGTGCCGTTTTTCATCATTTTTGAGGATTTGAAAAAAATGACAAAATGACAAAAACGATGGGTTATAGCCCATGTTTTTTGAAATTTTGAAAAAAAAAGTTAGCCTCGTTTCTCATCATTTTGGACCATGGGCTATAGCCCATATCGTACGGCATACTATAGCGCGCCGTTTTTCATCATTTTTGAGGATTTGAAAAAAATGACAAAATGACAAAAACGATGGGTTATAGCCCATGTTTTTTGAAATTTTGAAAAAAAAAGTTAGCCTCGTTTCTCATCATTTTGGACCATGGGCTATAGCCCATATCGTACGGCATACTATAGCGCGCCGTTTTTCATCATTTTTGAGGATTTGAAAAAAATGACGAAATGACAAAAACGATGGGTTATAGCCCATGTTTTTTGAAATTTTGGAAAAAAAAGTTGCCTCGTTTCTCATCATTTTGGACCATGGGCTATAGCCCATATCGTACGGCATACTATAGCGCGCCGTTTTTCATCATTTTTGAGGATTTGAAAAAAATGACGAAATGACAAAAATGATGGGTTATAGCCCATGTTTTTTGAAATGTTGAAAAAAAAAGTTATCCTCGTTTCTAATCATTTTGGACCATGGGCTATAGCCCATATCGTTCGGCATACTATAGCGCGCCGTTTTTCATCATTTTTGAGGATTTGAAAAAAATGACGAAATGACAAAAACGATGGGTTATAGCCCATGTTTTTGAAATTTTGAAAAAAAAAGTTAGCCTCGTTTCTCATCATTTTGGACCATGGGCTATAGCCCATATCGTACGGCATACTATAGCGCGCCGTTTTTCATCATTTTTGAGGATTTGAAAAAAATGACGAAATGACAAAAACGATGGGTTATAGCCCATGTTTTTGAAATTTTGAAAAAAAAAGTTAGCCTCGTTTCTCATCATTTTGGACCATGGGCTATAGCCCATATCGTACGGCATACTATAGCGCGCCGTTTTTCATCATTTTTGAGGATTTGAAAAAAATGACGAAATGACAAAAACGATGGGTTATAGCCCATGTTTTTTGAAATTTTGAAAAAGAAAGTTAGCCTCGTTTCTCATCATTTTGGACCATGGGCTATAGCCCATATCGTACGGCATACTATAGCGCGCCGTTTTTCATCATTTTTGAGGATTTGAAAAAAATGATGAAATGACAAAAACGATGGGTTATAGCCCATGTTTTTTGAAATGTTGAAAAAAAAAGTTAGCCTCGTTTCTCATCATTTTGGACCATGGGCTATAGCCCATATCGTACGGCATACTATAGCGCGCCGTTTTTCATCATTTTTGAGGATTTGAAAAAAATGACGAAATGACAAAAACGATGGGTTATAGCCCATGTTTTTTGAAATGTTGGAAAAAAAAGTTAGCCTCGTTTCTCATCATTTTGGACCATGGGCTATAGCCCATATCGTACGGCATACTATAGCGCGCCGTTTTTCATCATTTTTGAGGATTTGAAAAAAATGACGAAATGACAAAAACGATGGGTTATAGCCCATGTTTTTTGAAATGTTAAAAAAAAAAAATTAGCCTCGTTTCTCATCATTTTGGACCATGGGCTATAGCCCATATCGTACGGCATACTATAGCGTGCCGTTTTTCATCATTTTTGAGGATTTGAAAAAAATGACAAAATGACAAAAACGATGGGTTATAGCCCATGTTTTTTGAAATTTTGAAAAAAAAAGTTAGCCTCGTTTCTCATCATTTTGGACCATGGGCTATAGCCCATATCGTACGGCATACTATAGCGCACCGTTTTTCATCATTTTTGAGGATTTGAAAAAAATGACAAAATGACAAAAACGATGGGTTATAGCCCATGTTTTTTGAAATTTTGAAAAAAAAAGTTAGCCTCGTTTCTCATCATTTTGGACCATGGGCTATAGCCCATATCGTACGGCATACTATAGCGCGCCGTTTTTCATCATTTTTGAGGATTTGAAAAAAATGACGAAATGACAAAAACGATGGGTTATAGCCCATGTTTTTTGAAATTTTGGAAAAAAAAAGTTAGCCTCGTTTCTCATCATTTTGGACCATGGGCTATAGCCCATATCGTACGGCATACTATAGCGCGCCGTTTTTCATCATTTTTGAGGATTTGAAAAAAATGACGAAATGACAAAAACGATGGGTTATAGCCCATGTTTTTTGAAATGTTGAAAAAAAAAGTTATCCTCGTTTCTAATCATTTTGGACCATGGGCTATAGCCCATATCGTTCGGCATACTATAGCGCGCCGTTTTTCATCATTTTTGAGGATTTGAAAAAAATGACGAAATGACAAAAACGATGGGTTATAGCCCATGTTTTTGAAATTTTGAAAAAAAAAGTTAGCCTCGTTTCTCATCATTTTGGACCATGGGCTATAGCCCATATCGTACGGCATACTATAGCGCGCCGTTTTTCATCATTTTTGAGGATTTGAAAAAAATGACGAAATGACAAAAACGATGGGTTATAGCCCATGTTTTTGAAATTTTGAAAAAAAAAGTTAGCCTCGTTTCTCATCATTTTGGACCATGGGCTATAGCCCATATCGTACGGCATACTATAGCGCGCCGTTTTTCATCATTTTTGAGGATTTGAAAAAAATGACGAAATGACAAAAACGATGGGTTATAGCCCATGTTTTTTGAAATTTTGAAAAAGAAAGTTAGCCTCGTTTCTCATCATTTTGGACCATGGGCTATAGCCCATATCGTACGGCATACTATAGCGCGCCGTTTTTCATCATTTTTGAGGATTTGAAAAAAATGATGAAATGACAAAAACGATGGGTTATAGCCCATGTTTTTTGAAATGTTGAAAAAAAAAGTTAGCCTCGTTTCTCATCATTTTGGACCATGGGCTATAGCCCATATCGTACGGCATACTATAGCGCGCCGTTTTTCATCATTTTTGAGGATTTGAAAAAAATGACGAAATGACAAAAACGATGGGTTATAGCCCATGTTTTTTGAAATGTTGGAAAAAAAAGTTAGCCTCGTTTCTCATCATTTTGGACCATGGGCTATAGCCCATATCGTACGGCATACTATAGCGCGCCGTTTTTCATCATTTTTGAGGATTTGAAAAAAATGACGAAATGACAAAAACGATGGGTTATAGCCCATGTTTTTTGAAATGTTGAAAAAAAAAGTTATCCTCGTTTCTAATCATTTTGGACCATGGGCTATAGCCCATATCGTACGGCATACTATAGCGCGCCGTTTTTCATCATTTTTGAGGATTTGAAAAAAATGACCAAATGACAAAAACGATGGGTTATAGCCCATGTTTTTGAAATTTTGAAAAAAAAAAAAGTTAGCCTCGTTTCTCATCATTTTGGACCATGGGCTATAGCCCATATCGTACGGCATACTATAGCGCGCCGTTTTTCATCATTTTTGAGGATTTGAAAAAAATGACGAAATTACAAAAACGATGGGTTATAGCCCATGTTTTTTAAATTTTGGAAAAAAAAGTTAGCCTCGTTTCTCATCATTTTGGACCATGGGCTATAGCCCATATCGTACGGCATACTATAGCGCGCCGTTTTTCATCATTTTTGAGGATTTGAAAAAAATGACGAAATGACAAAAACGATGGGTTATAGCCCATGTTTTTTGAAATTTTGAAAAAGAAAGTTAGCCTCGTTTCTCATCATTTTGGACCATGGGCTATAGCCCATATCGTACGGCATACTATAGCGCGCCGTTTTTCATCATTTTTGAGGATTTGAAAAAAATGACGAAATGACAAAAACGATGGGTTATAGCCCATGTTTTTTGAAATGTTGAAAAAAAAAGTTAGCCTCGTTTCTCATCATTTTGGACCATGGGCTATAGCCCATATCGTACGGCATACTATAGCGCGCCGTTTTTCATCATTTTTGAGGATTTGAAAAAAATGATGAAATGACAAAAACGATGGGTTATAGCCCATGTTTTTTGAAATTTTGAAAAAAAAAGTTAGCCTCGTTTCTCATCATTTTGGACCGTGGGCTATAGCCCATATCGTACGGCATACTATGGCACGCCGTTTTTCATCATTTTTGAGGATTTGAAAAAAATGATGAAATGACAAAAAAGATGGGTTATAGCCCATGTTTTTTGAAATTTTGAAAAAAAAAGTTATCCTCGTTTCACATCATTTTGGACCATGGGCTATAGCCCATATCGTACGGCATACTATAGCGCGCCGTTTTTCATCATTTTTGAGGATTTGAAAAAAATGACGAAATGACAAAAACGATGGGTTATAGCCCATGTTTTTTGAAATTTTGAAAAAAAAAGTTAGCCTCGTTTCTCATCATTTTGGACCGTGGGCTATAGCCCATATCGTACGGCATACTATGGCACGCCGTTTTTCATCATTTTTGAGGATTTGAAAAAAATGAAAAAATGAAAAAAACGATGGGTTATAGCCCATGTTTTTTGAAATTTTGAAAATCCAGGCCCATCTATTCTATATTTGTAAAGTGGTACCCAGCAAGCTGAACGAAAACCAAGGCAGAAAACCAAAGCCACAAACAGCTACGTCGCTACTGCAACGCCCACAACACACACCCTCCTTGCACACGCCCCCCACCAAAAGTTAATACTTCTTTCTTTTTACCACTCCACTACAATACATCCCTCTCTCACATCACATCCCTCACTCTCACATCACATTACACTGACACATCACACAGCACCATGCCATAGCAGCACAAGTTAGTATGTTGACAACTGCTGATGATTATTGTCTCACTTCACAGCAGAACGCCATGATGACGCCACTACACCACAACTGGTCCACACCCCTACTTTGCACCTGCATGACACCAGAGGTAATGCATTCACATCATATGTTGCACACATGTCATTTCAGAATAATATAAAACTGATGCTAACCTGAACATGATTATGATCAAACAAATCACTATCCTTTGTTTCACGTCTGCCCTGGTGGACATGTTTCTCCCATTATGCAGGCTCTACTGACCAAAACTTTGTGATGCCCCACACACATACTGAGTAGTGGATGTGCCTGCCTATGGTAGGGCATTGGCCCGATGGCTGATGGGACAGCACCTGGGCCCGGTGTCTCCCAGAGGCCATAAATACCACACTCATCCCAGTTGGGAAGAGAGATCCAGAGGAGCCAGACCTGCTGCCTCCACTCCCTTCATTAGCCTCCATGCCTCCGTTCCTTTATGTTTGATTGTTCTTTCCATCCACACATGCACCACACCATGTATCACACATCCATACTCTACACCTACACCACTGACTCACTGACTACACATTCCATATCATTTGTTATGTTAAGTACTGCAGTTCTTTTTAGTTTCTTATATAGGCCTATTATTTAATAAATCATATATTGTTCATCTTTCGCACGTCTCCTGCTCCGAATGTTTGTCATGGCAAGAACCAGCCATGACAATTCTTTCCTACAAATACACTCAGACTCCATTAAAAATACACTGAGAACAACATTTGAAATGTTGTGACTTTGTCTACCTCCCACAATTTCCTTCCTCCGATTTGCGCTGCGCGCAGCTAGGATGAGCGGGCCGAAGGTCCTCGAAATTCTAGTGAATTAGAGGATAAAGCTCACATGTTACCCAAATAGTTGAATACACAAAAGCAGTGGCGGAAACTCCGTGGGTTCAGAGGCGCGATTGAACCCCCTGGCATTTTGGCAAAGGCGCGACTGAACCCACTGCATTTTGGCAAAATATATCTATATGCACTGCAGTAAATTATGCACCCACTGACTGTCCACTGAAATGTCCCCTTCCCAGTGGTCATGTTGTCGCACGTAGTCACATACCGGTTACAAGATAGGTGTTGGGCCGCCGCGCATGCCGCATTCAAATGCTAATAAGGTGGCTTTTGTTCGAAAAAACAAAACTCGTTTTTTTTTCCACCGCTGGGGGGGGGGGGGGGGGGGGGGGCGTGGCTGCTTGAACCCCCTGCCGTTATAAGAACTTTCCGCCTCTGCACAAAAGCTAAGGCACTGGTGTCGTACTTCTGGTTTACCGGAACGGGGTTCAACTCCCTGCAGTGCCCTGCTCAATGTGTTCTATTTACCGGAAAAAATGTTTTTTCCGCAATTACCATTTCCCCAATTCCGCAATTTCCGCAATTATCATTTCCGCAATTTCCGAATTTTCCGCAATTCCGCAATTTCCGCAATTTCCATTTCCACAATTTCCGCAATTTCCGCAATTACCATTTCCGCAATTTACGCAATTTCGATTTCCGCAATTCCGATTTCCGCAATTTCCATTTCCGCAATTCCGCAATTTCCGCAATTTCGATTTCCGCAATTCCGCTATTCCCATTTCCGCAATTCCGCAATTTCCGAAATTTAGATGGCAATATACGTGTTGTGAACTTGTAGATCGCCTATTTTTTGCAGAAATTTAGTGTAGAGGGAAACAAGCGGCATATATGCGCTCCCCCATTTCTAAGTAGCACTACACCCCCAGCCTGGCATGGCCACACTGCATAGATATTAGTCTGGAACTTCTGTGAGGAAGATTTATTTCCAATGGGCCATTACAGACAGATTCCAACATCACAGCAAAAAAGTATCACTTTGAATAGTTTGGTCAACCACAACTCTGGGATGAGCTCAATGTAATTAAAACAATGGAGTGCCAGACCAATATCTATACCCAGGGCTTTTTTTTAATGTGGCAGATTCGTCTGGTTTCCAGGCTACTACACCCCTGCTTACACTAGTGATTATTAAATCAAATGAAATGTAGTTGCATTATATCGCATTTCTTTTTACCATCACCGTAAAACATAGATAACAGGTTCTCATGGACATTAACCCCACAGTGGAACATAATGGACAGGATAATGGCAATGTTCTCACAAAAGCAGTCAACCTTCCGGTGTCACAGTGCGCCGTTGTCCTTATTTATTTTGGCCAGTTGCCAATAAATGTCTACTTATAGCAACATTTTCTCAGTAGATTGCCCATGCATCATGACCATTGTCTGTCCTATACTGCCTGTCCTTTTAACCCCATGCAGTCTGCAGGACATCACTGACCCCACCATGACCCCACCATGAACTCTCTGCAGAGCTATCAGCGGGTCAACCGCAGGGCAGTGAACGGACACGCGGCCACAACAGCGGACAGTACTCAATGACTTTATTGATATGATTTCAAAATAAAAAATAACATTAAAATAACATTTTTTGTCCTTGTTAACAACTTGCATCGTATGACCACATGGTGGCATTGTAATGCCAAGTTATCTTTTTTTGCTCCTCTTTTTCTTTTTTAAATACCAAATTGCCTTGTTCTTCTGCTGTTCGGTCCATTATGATAGCATCAACCACATATATGAAACACATTGTAGACGTACTTCCACCCCTATCCCAACCACCCGCCACGCCCACCTCAAAAAATAAAAATAAAACCATGATAAATACAGGCAACCCTGTCCCGTCACAGACACATTATGACGACCACTGACACAGGAAACAACCCCAATCGCCCCCCAACCCCACCCACACATATCCCCCCCCCCCCCCCCCCACACACACACACACACACATTCCTCACAGCATCTGGAGAAGAAACACTTATTGGCTATGAACCATTTGCTGCTTCTTTCTGCATGTCCTCAACCTCTTTAAAATCCACACAGTAGACATTCTACCTGGTTTATTATACACACTAGTATAATATATAGTCTCCATCCCCTACAGCCCTACTGTCTCCTATGTATAATATATAGTCTCCATCCCCTACAGCCCTACTGTCTCCTATGGGGTGTTAACGTTTTCCTTCAGGTTCAAGGGACCATCAGAACTGAATGAAAGAAAAAAAAATTGAGTGAAAGAAGTTGATCGTTTTGTGTCAGGGCTGCGTAACCAGAGTACATGAATACTTAGAGTAAAGAAAGAAATCTGACCTGACATACAGTACACAGAAAAATACTTAAATTTTTAAAATCTAACAGTTCACCGGTTAAAACCAGATGATCGACATGGTTAGCTTATCCCAACACCTGTTCCTTAAACCTAATTTTTGCTGCAACCATGTCACTCAACGAAAACTGATTTGCAACTGAAACGTTATTTTAGTTGAACGACAAAACCCACTGATTTGAGCAACTAAGTATAAATTAGCCGTACTTATGTCTGACTGACTGTCATCAGGACCATCAATCAAAGACCACCAATAAAAACCATTCAGGGAACACCCCAGAACATAATTGTAGGCCTAAAGATGATTTTATGGGCATGTTGTGAATAATAAGTACAGTACATGCCAAAAATACAAAGACAATTAAATAATTTTCATTTTTTTAAATGGTTGGCAAAGAACAAAAGAAAAATCAATTATATTGTATTGCATGTAAATATTGTATAAAAATCCTTAAAAATACAGTTTACATAAGTACTGAAGTCACCACAGCCAAAAGTGCAGAGGTCCATAAATAAAACGTTGACTGTGGGCAAGACGAGTGGGGCATCTATCCAGGTTGGAGCTACCGCTCGACGTCATACCCCATGTGACCCCACTCCACCACACAAAGGACAGAGTGAGTGCCTGGTCAAAGGTCACAGTTCATGAACTAGGACTTGGAAGGTTAAAAGTTCACACATCCATGCACAGAGGAGAGGCCAGGAACATTCGCTCTCTCTCTCTTCCTCCCTTCTATCGCTGACATACTCGCAAAAACACACACACACAAACCTCATTGTACAATCACACGGTTGCAAAGTTCATTCTCAGTGATGACTGCCAGGGAGTTATGTTGACATAGGCACACCTAGAGGGAGGTGGGGGAGGGGCCGGTCGAGTGGATGCTGCAGGGCACGTAAGGCGGTGGGGTTCAGTTTGTTTTGCGCTCAGTTATTGAAAAAAATTAAAAACATGAACACACTCCAGGTCCTTGACGCTGTGTGCTTTTGCTCACAGAAGACTTTACGCCTGGTTTATTCTTAGTTGCTTGCCAGTGTCGATCATGGAACACCCGCAGATCTACAAGCTCAACACGAGTCACGATGTGATGCATTGAGCTAGTCGGGTGTGCAACACGGTGCGCAACAAGTATAAATCAGGCGCTACAGTAAGGGCTGGGGGTGTGTACTTCGCAGAGCCAGGCTGGCTGGCGAAAAAACAGTTAAGTATTAAAGCTTTCATAGAATCAGAATAAATACACTGTCGGTATGTATGAAGACAACAGAGAGGAGGGGCGAGAGGCAGGGTGGAAGTCGCTCATCGGAGCTTGAACCACAGTGGGTTGGTGTGTGTTGCGTGTGAGAGCTATAGGGGCCACATAAACTACAGCTTTACATACAAATATTTGATGTGGGAATAAAACAGTGCTTGGTTAATTGAATTTGCCATACATAGTTCCATTGTTGATTATCGACATTTCTGGTAGCTTGATACGTTAAATTCATTCAAAGTCAAACTTTAAAGCTGCATTGTGATATTTTGGATAGTAAGAAATATACGGGTTCATTGAGACATAACAAATATGTGCACATGCCATCAGTCTGTTGTTCACTTTGCCCGTTCTTTAAAAACAAATTAAGCTAATTGTCTAAATCCAGCCCAATCCACGGTGCATCTGGCTTGGCCGCGTGCTCCAACGAACACAACAGGCCATGTCGGCGGATAGGGAGAGAGATCTGTAGCTGCATCAACAACTCCTACAGGTTGGCCGGGTTGCCTGTTCAGCAGGGAGCAGAACTGAAAAGGATAGACTGTTCCTTCTCATGCATTAAATCCATAGAGTTAGAATATAGGACAACCCCGCTTTCAATGGAAGTTGCTCAGTGGCGCTTTGAAGGATTGGTTGGCTCGCGGTACCTTTACGTCACGTTTTACGGTCCTACGTCAAATTAATTCATGAATTGAAACTGGGACCAGCGGGTGTTGCTATGATTGGTTGGCTCCCTCGCGGTACCTCTACGGGTGCGGTATCTTGCTCGTGCATGTATGTCACCAGCCTGCAGATCCAGTTTTGACCACTACCGTCAGTGGCTTCAACATTGCCCAGCCATTCTGTGGGCTTGGTTACATGCTCTGGGTGAAACGCCTCACTAGTGGCAACGGCAAATGGCAACGACACGTGTATCGGGCATTTGGAGGCGACATGGTCGTCTACACCAGGTGTTCTCAAACTATGGGTCTTGACCCAAAGTGCGATTGTGGTCGTGCAGATGCGCATTGGTGACCAAAAAAATTACTTTGGAGTCAAACCATTCAATTTACGGTCGCAATGTAACATTACCGAGCAGGGAGGTGGCTAAATATGCTTCAGTTTACAAATGTGTACCGAAACACTGATATTGTAGCATTCTCCAGCTTAGCCGACTCGGCTGCAGCAAGAGTATTTTGGGCAACACTACAATGTTGATACAAATCAGCAGGAAACAATGATGTAATTTCATTTTCTAATAACTATTCATATATAAAACACCAGCAATTTATGCATTCTTTTTGCCTTTATATTAAAATATTATTTTTTCCACTTTAAAATTGCACTATAAATAAAGTGTGGGGTCGTCCAAAAGTTCCCCCATAAAATGGGGTTGTGGTAAAAAGGTTTGAGAACCCCTGGTCTACACCCTCCACAAGACAAATCAGTGGGGGTCAGCAGTCAGCATGGGGATATTGGAATAACTAGCAAATGGGGCGGGGGGAGAAATCCAGCTCAAGTAAAAGCACTTCTTTTGACTTACGGCTTTGTTTCAGTTGCTTGTTGTGAAATGGAGTGGCTTATCATACTTCCCCTTGTTTATCAGTAGGGGCCATGTATCTTACAATGCAGCTTTAAATGGTTTTGACTGGTTTCACAAGCTTGACAAGTGAGCCCGGACATGGTAGCCCAGTCCCTTCTCCGCCAACAACCGAGAGCAAAACGGACAAATACAAGACACACACAAACTGTAACTAGAGCTAGTCAACATGAGCATCAACAAGGCAGTCATCCAATGCTTTTGACGGTGTCTCTTACAACACCACGAACACAGTATCTGGAGCTTCTTGTTCGTGTATTTGTCAACAGAAAAAAAAAAAGGTACTGAGAAAAGGGGAAAAAAGACAGCAGCCGACAAAGTCACTGGGGAGGGAGGAGAAACTCATGTCAGGAGCCATAAGACAGAACAAGATGTTCAGGCATCCCCTTTAACACTTGTTCCAAAGGAGGAGGGGGAGGTGGAGGTGGGGGATCCCCTCTGTAGCCGGCACTAGGCTTACTGACAACAGAGCTAGTCACCCCCTCCCCTCCCCTCTCACACTGCGAGTTGCAGAAAGGCACTAAATAGAGGGTTTGTTGCTAGCCCTAGAGAAATTAAAAGCATATACATTCATATCTCTGGAAATTACACCAAAATGCATTTGTAGAAAAATAAAATGTAGGAAGAAGGAAAAACGCAAACACTGTGGCCCCTAAAGATTTCCTTAAACTTCTGAGATGTCTGGGAGATGTACTGAGATGTAAAGTATGGCTACTTTTTCACGGCTTTTTATGATATTTTTTTCCCTTCCTAAAATGCCCCCCCTCCCACCCCCACTTCAAGGCAATACAGGAGTGATCCTTCACCGCAATGTGCCCCCCACCCCCCCCCAACCAGCAGTTGAGCCCTTTCATGCACGCCGGTGTGGGAATAAGGGAGAGGGGGAGGAGGAACGGGAGAGAGTGAGGGTGCAGGGAAGGTTTCAATAGAGCAGAGGGCGAGGTCGAGGCTCAGCTTTCAGTGTGAGGAAAGGGGGGGGGGGGGGGGGGGGGGGGGGACGGAACTTGTGGTCACACAGAGAGAAATCTCATTCCCCCAAAAAACCCACTGACAGACATCAGTGGCTTCACGTGTACAGTAGAATGTACAGTACACGGTAGGAACAGGGAGCATGATTTTATACGTGGGTGGATGGTGAGAGTGTGTACTAGCAGTGAAGTAAATAAGTTTTCAATGTAATGGGTCCCGGGACCCAGGGGTGGTCTAATAGATGGGTCCCAGGGACATTTTATGAGTCCTACTTCAACGACGTTGGAGTACAGTATTGCACCCCAGGACCCCCGGAGGGTGACATGATTGCATCCTTTCTCAATTTAGTGAGTCTAAGGATGCAGGATGCAGGCTATTTGCATCACTGTTAGTGTGTGTGTGGGGGGGGGGGGGGGTTACAGACTGCCATTTGTGCTCGGGCTTCAGGAAGAGTGGAAAAAGTCACTAACCACAAAGACATCTCGTTTTGAGCCCCGGGCTCAAGAAACAAAACACAAAAAAAGAGACGACTCTGGGATATGCTGGCAGAGAAATGAGCTCCAGCAGAGAACAGAGAGGGAGGGTGGCGGCGGGGGGTTTGGAGTGTTCTGCCGAGTAAGGACTAAGAGTGTGGGAAGGGGCGGGCGGGGCGGAAGAGGAAAGGAAGTGTTGGGTTGGCGAACATCAGGGCACTAAGAGTGCGGGAGGGTGAAGGAGGAGAATTGGAGGGGGTAGGGGGGGCATTCCACAGTTCTGCACGTGGGCATGACACTCTGAGAGACATGTAGTGAAAATCCTGAAGCGCCGACAGTCACAGTCTAGCTAGCGGTAATGTCCTCCTGTCCAAGTTTTAAAAGAGACAGCAGCACGCCTCCTCTCTCTCACACACACCCACACTCTCCTCCCCACCCTGCTGTGGGTACCCACAGACCCCCGCCCACCTCTCTCTCCAGTGCCAGTTGATGGTGTGTATGTTTCTTAATGTGTGCTTGTGTCTGTGTGTGAGTGTGTGTATATAGTAGTTGTTCTATGGTTCTTTCGGGTCTGTGATACAGCCGTGACAGGTGTGGCCCCGCCCCCTCTTTGAGGAGGCACGACCACGGTCTCCCTCCACTGCCGCGCCGACCCCCGCCTCTTCCTGTCACGTGGCGGTAGCCTCCAGGTAGCTCTGTAATTTGCGGACGGTGGACTCGTCCAGTGAGAAGAGGTCGAAGTCGAAGGTGGTGTTGGTCACGTTAAAGTGGCCCGTCTCCTCTATCAGGTTGACGATCTGTGACGAGACAGCAGAGGAAAGCTAAAGAACCCTCCTGTAGTAGTGCTGTGAAGCAGTGTCCTTCACTGAAAGAACATTTTATTTATATTTATATATAAAAACGAAAAAAATAAAACTACTACAACTACTAATTACTACAACGTGGTTGTGTAATTCCAATCAAGGATATTTACCGCAATTTGAAAGACTAATAATTCATGATGATTCACAACGGAAAATGGTGTGGCATCATAAACTGAAAACAATGTCTTCATTAAAAAAGTCAAGACATATACCTGCTGTAAGACATTTCGCTCTCTCAAAGCCATCAGTCTACGATGAAGGTCTACCAGCTCTTCTGTGTAGGCCTGCAGAGAGGCAGGAGAAGTGGAACACAGGCAGAGAGAGAGAAGAGAAGATCAGTTCTGTATTAAGGCTCTGGTTCTGCTGGGGGATCTGTATCGTTTAAGCTGAGCATTCAGCACAAAAGAGGCGTTCGGAGAAAGCTCATCAGCTCCATATCCAGATGTAGCAGAAACATTTGTAAATTGTGTGAGCCAATAGTCAGCCTCGAGGGACTAGTGTTACAAAGTAATCTTCCTTAAATTGATGTCATTTTTGTTAATAGGCCGTAGGTAAAACATAATCAGACATCTGGTTAATTTCTCTGACCATTCCTTCATCTTGAATTAATTTATGTGCTGAAAACCAGGTTGTCATAACATTATCAAGCTGTCATTGAACATTAACGAGCATGAGTGTGAGAGTGAGTGTAGTGCAAATATATAAAAAAGAAGTTTGATTTACCCTTCCTACCTTGTCGTATCCCTTCTTCAACACCTTCTCTGAACGGAACGAGGGATCTGGACTCTTTCTGCCGGACACCTGCACATAGATGGAGAGATCAGAGAAAGAGAGACGGGACAAAGATAGAGGACACACTGAGACTAATGCTTAATTTATACCTTTTCGCCTCGCTCTCTATTTTTGGTGATTTGACTTGCCAAAAATAGGAGCGACACAGTCATGCGGCAAACTACAAAGTAAGCTTGAGGAGGAGGACATCTAAAAGTGTCACTTTTCACAGATTTGGATCAGACTCAGACAGCCATTGTCTATAGACATGTCACTGTCAACGGTCAATAGAGAGCTGGACAAAGGACAAAGATAGTGGGACACAGCTAACAATTAAGATGGCCGACATGGAAGCGGAAGGCCGGTACACTACAGTCCTCAGAGAGTCTAGGGTTCTTTGTCTGCCTGGCTGTTTGAATGGCTTTGGCTGCTTAGTTTTGACATCAAATACTTTCTCCTCCTGATAAAAGCACTGTTATTTGGATAAAAGATGTTTGTTTTTTTTCCTAGGTGAGCTATTGAAAGATTACCGGTATTCTTCCATACATTTAAGAGTCAACATTTCTGGGCTGCACTTTGCAAATAACATCGGAGCACAGAGGCTTTGTTTTTTCATTGATTCACAATGACACGCAGGTCATCTTGGCACCAGGATGCTTTCTGGGAAATCCCAATACAAGTCAGTGTGAAACAATGAAGCTCAAGTGGCAAGTTGTCCCGCCGCACCTTGTTATTGGAGGAGCTGTGCTTCGTTGGAGGCGGGGCAGGGTCTCGACTGGGGCGGTGCGATCCGTCACTGCTGTCACTCTCGCTGTCCAGGCTGAGCCTGAAATGAGACGGGGCAGGGAGACACGTCAATCACAGCACATACTATCAAAAAGCTTTGCATTGGTTTTGGAGTAATGCCTGATTTATACTAATTTGCAAGCTAATGTTGCTAAATCTAAAATAGCAATTTGTCATAAGATGTGATGTGCAACTAAGGATATGGGTGATTATGTGTATCATAGACGGAGGCTGTGCTAGTTGTCAATCTGGGCTTTTGGGTCCTTTTTGTGCTTTCATTTGCTAATGAATGCTCAATTATGTGGCAAACATATTTATATAAAATACTTTAAAAGAAAAGGTCTATGCCAGTGTCAAGAAATCATTGTCTATTCAGTTGGCCAAATATCATACCAATTTGCTGTTTATGCATGACACTTTCTCAAAAGTAATTAAAACATTACCAAATCTGTTGAAGTCATGTGATTTAGAATTATATTAGTGAATCTAAACTTTAAAATGCATTCAAGTAAGTAGGCTGGATTAGCTTATTGTTGGCATCACTTGAGCAACAGACTATCTACTATCTGTGACTGTGTTGACGACATGAATTCCTTTCTCATGCTAAATGAAAATAAAACAGATTGTTCTATTCTGCTCTCCAGACAAAACTAATGATACATGTACTTCCCTTGGATCATTATCTTCTTTCACTGAACCACAAAACCTTGGTGTTGTGTTGTTAGACAAGCAGATCAACTCTGTTGTAAAGGGAAGCTTTTTCCAACTAGAGCAGTTAGCCAAAATCATTCTTTGGGGCTTTTTTTACACAAGAAGCAACTGACGCACCTTGGATTCATTTTCAATGAGAGGCAAACGTTCAGGTAGGTCTCAAATCAAATGCCCGCCTGCATCAAGAGTTGAAATGTATTGAACTTTTTATTTAACACATTGAAACATGGCCTCTAAACTGCTCTCCATGTCATGTCTTCTGTTCTTTGTGTTATTCTACATTTATTATAGTTATTCACATACTATACAGCAATTCTCAATTCAATGTGCTTTATAAATAAGACGGACCTGACTTCACAATGCACAGACTAGACACATGGGAGATGGATTGCTGAGGTGAAACGCCACATAAACGCCCAGCACTTAAAGCACAGTTACCCAAGCTGTAGTGTGTAAGATCGAACACAGAATCACGCCATTCAAAGGCGAGCATGCTACTGACCCGGACACTTAATTTACCAAATTAACCATGAACTGAATCCAACGGCTTCTTTGAAAATCTATCAAACCATGGAATGCTTTGGAATATGGTTGGCAGTATTGTCAACTATATCGTTACCAGACCACCAGTATGGCTCTTTAATGTGGAAGTGGGACATTACAGAAAAGAGTGTGTGTATGTGTGACTAACCGAGAGTCACGGTTGGGAGGGTTGGTTTTGACGGGGGTCCCCTCTTCCGAGCTGCTGTCATCGTCATCGGACTCCTCTGACTGGATCTCCTCCACCATGGAGCGAAGGGGGCCTAGGAGGAGTGCAGAGGGGTCATTCAAATGAAGCACATCTCAGACCTAAACTCTTTGGATGCCATGGACGAGATTTCTCGCCTTTTTCTTCTATGGTTCAGTCAAATTGTGTTCAGTGGAGTGCCCAACCAAGCTGGAGGCACCGTGTAGAAATCGAATTCTAGTCTCCAGCGTGGGCAGGTACTTTACTCCACTCCACCCGGACACCCCTCATGAGTCATGATGTTAAATCTAAGTAAAAATGGCTTGTGGGCTTATTTCTACAAACAGTAAACAGCGCAGATCGCTATGCTACCTTGGCCTTGTTTCTGTCCTGGTTCAAAGTCTGAGTCTGAACTGGAGTCAGAGCTGGAGCTGGAGTTGGAGGGACTGGAAGGGGCAGACTGCTGTGGACAGACAGGGGAGAGAGAGAAAGAGCGCGAAATGGATAAAGTAGTTGGTCAGTAAAGTTTCAAATCTCACAAGTCCTTAAAATAGGCATGAAATGTAAACAGAGACATTGATCACATTGTATATTAAAAGTCAACAAATGACACCTGACCACAATAGTTTTTGGTGCAGTCTTTGATGATCCTGCACACAACCTAAATAATTACTTAAGAGATTTTTTTTATGATGATCCACAGAAATAAAAAACAATTGGTCCAAAATATTGTTTTTCCCCTCCAGTGTTTTATTACCACTATGAGACATGCAGGATTTCCATCAGGAACGCCAGCAAAACTGTCTTTCAGACACTCAACTTTTGAGGTTTCCAAAAGGACCAATCATGTCATGCTACCTAAGGGGGCTAAATATCTAATGATCAGGTTCTATACATGGTACATGGTAAAAACAGACAATTTTCCAAATGATCCCTTCACCCATCACCTCACTGTGAGTAGAAATGGGTTACATGGGTACCACTACCTACAAGCCTCCCCTGTACAGCCAATTTCTGCTAATGTCATGCAGTTTGCAATACAAATGCGTAATTTCCGACTATTGTAAAAACCGTTCTGTATCTATAGCTGTATGAGACCACTGTAATGTATTGGCACAACCAGCAGCAACTGGTCAGCTGACCTCAGGGCAGGGGGGGTCATTTGGGTCAAAATGTCCCCCACTATTGGGAGATGACTGGTCTAATGAATAAATATATTAATCTATTTTTGATGACCAAACACCTAATATCTCCCCTGGCCATGAGGGAATTCCCCTTTAAGCTAGTGGTTGAGATGTTGGCTTTCCACGCGGGGGAGACAGGTTAGATTCCCGGGCGTTATATATAGACGGCTGTACTGTATCTATAGCTTTATGAGACCACTATACTGCATATTTATGCTGTACTATGGTATAGTGTGTGTAGTGTAGTGTAGTCCAGGCTCAGCCACTGACATGACAATTAATAGCAACAATAGTACTGTGCTATCAACAGACCAACTGACTTGTACTTGTATCGTAGAACGCTTGTGCTAGTCTACAATTCTCACAAGATCAGCAGGGGTGGCGCAATGACCAGGACAATATAATATTGCAACAGAGTTCAAAAAGTATAATGACTTCCAATCATACCCAATTTATGCAATTCATTTAATGTTTAACCCATTCAGGCCTGACCTCGAAATAAATAAAAGTTTTCTAAATCATGACAATTTTCTGTAAGATTTGAGGCACATTTTAACGATTTTTCAAAAATAGCAGACCTGCTATTTTTCAATAGCTAAATTATAACATTTAGTATGTAACCACCAAAACGGGTTCCCGCTCAAAATGGGTTAAGAACGCCCAGTCTGCAGAAAGGGTCAAATACACCATTTCTACAATAGGAGGAAATCACATATTTGTACTGCGTGCAAACAAACTGCATGGCTATTGCCCAAGACCGCATGAGAATAGGTAGGGGAGAAGATGTAACCCATTTACATGTATTGAGGTGAGAGGTCAAGGGATCATTTGGAAAATGGTACTGTCCGTTTTCCCTTGACAAAATTGTGTTTATCTTCATTAGGTATTTAGCACCCTTCCCAACAAGGGCTCCTCTCGTCGGCGTTCCTGACACATCGTCTCATAGGGGTAATAAATCATTGAAATTAAACCACAATTTGGATGATTTGTTTTCTTGGCATCATCAAAATCTTTAATTTAGACGTCCTATGGATGCCCAAAATCCAGACTAGGGAAAATAATGAAGGCGGGCCGGGGGTGCACATGGACCCATCCTAGGTCCACTAAAACCAAGCAGGCCCACCAACCTCTGACTTGGAGGAGGCTTCGTCCTCAGAGTTTGACTCGTCAGACTCCGGAGGTTTTTTGGGTTCCTTCAGGTCCTGCGTGTCCGTCTTGCCTTTGGGCCAGCGGCCCTTCTCTTTGGGCGGCTTTTTCTCGCCGTATGGCTGACCAGCGGCGGACGAGGAGGAGACGCGGGGAGAGGTTCCAGTGAAGGCCCCAACAGCAGCCCCCTTTGGCCCTTCAGAGCTGCCCTTCTTCTGCTTTTTGGCACTGGGCTTGGGGGACTCCACCGTGGAAGGCCGCTTCCCGGGGGCTTTGGCGTCCACAGGACCTCCCCCTCCTCCTCCCCCACCACCCCCTCCTGCCCCCCCTCCTTTGGGCGACATGCTCTCCATCTTGGCCTCTTTCAGGGTGAGTTTGGGTTCCTTAAAAGCGGCCTTGGGCAGCACCTTGCCCTCTTCTTTTACTTTGATCTCTGCTGGCTTCTTGGAAGAGGACGATGAGGAGGAAGGATCTCGTCCGCTCTTGCCATCGCGGTCACTGTCTCCTTTCGACGTGGCCTTGCTCTCAGAGTCTTTACGTGGCCGTTCACGGTGCTCCTTGGTCAGCTTGTGAGGTTTGGGGCCTTTGCTGCTGCCACCACTGCTCTCTTTACTGGGCTCCTACACAGACAGTCAGACACAGGAACACCAACGTTATCATCATATCCACTCTTCTCTGACAGCACTTAGTACAGGGGCAACAATGCATGCATTCCATACTTAAACAGAACACAGAAGCTGGATGACTTGAGTGACTCAAATCGTAATCATCCATTGGAGATACAAGCTGAAGGCAACATCCAGGTAAAATGAATTGGACAGCATGGAAAATTGAAAGACTTTGCACACCACTCCGTGCTTGGAGCAGTGGGCTCTGCTTCCATTGCGCGTCTGTGAGCAAAACTAACCTTTGACACATGGGAGGTCTTGGTCTTCTTGGGATCTGAGAAGGCGGAGAGGGGGATGGTGGGGAGCATGGGGTAGTCTGGACTGGGTCTAGATATGGCTTCAGCCCCCTCTGGAACCACCATTACCTGTGTTATGAGGAGAGAAAGAAAACATTGGTCTCATCATACAAGAACAGATAGAAAATTGGATGTACAGTTTGCATACAGTCATTGCTTTGTTTATATGCAGTTGCAAACTACATACACTTAAAAGTTGCTTCTGATGCCCTTACCCCTCCAGCCTTAACCAGCTTCTTTCTGAACTCTTTGGTGGGGTTGTTAAAGGTGAGCTTCTCACAGCGTAGGTGGTTTACAGGTGGGTTCCCTTCCAAATTCAGAAACAGGTCATAGTTAAAGGTCACCTTCTTTGGCTCCTCCTGCAAGAACAGAAAAGGGAAACGTTATTTAATAAAAAACAGAACTCTGTCCACAATCCACATAACCCTTGTAAAACATGTGTACAAACACATCTTCAGAGATATGCCTTGAGGCAATATCTGTTGTCTTTTTCTTGCATTGCCATCCTAGGTAGAAAAAAAGCAGCTCTCAAGTATGTATTTCACAGTAGAAGATAAAAGGCAAGCCCGACCCTATGCAACATCCGGACAGATGTTATCAGCACCACCATATCGGCTAGCTAACAGTAAGATAACAAGCCATCACCTCGGAAGTCAATAAGACACAGAGGCATACCTAGAGTCAGTCTGAACACTGATAAGAAATACACAGCTAGCACTCTGTCGCTGTCTGGGTGGAAACCTTGTATGTCCAAAAACATGACTTTTCAGGAAATGGAAAAACTGAACTGTGTTCCAATGGATCCAATGTAGTTATTATTTAATAACAACAAGCTCTTGTTAACACTTCATTGGTTCAACATTTGTAAAACCCACAGACACACTAAACCACTTGCATGTTCATGCAAAAGAAATTCAAACATTGTTGTAAGCTTGCAGATCGGATATTTGTTGCTACTTGTGTGACAGTAGTGTGGCAAAGTACCGGTAGGCATTAATTACAAAGAAAAGGTTTAAATATGGAGATAAAAGGTTTCTGCTCAACGACGATTCCTGAGGGTTCCATTTTTTAAAAGACAAACGGTAGTGGATTAGCGAACAAAAAGAATGGTGGTTAGGGATTCATGACTATAATAAGCCTTAGAGGGGGACAATTAGCCGGGGGACAATTAAAGAAGCAGTGGCTGATGAGGACATTCATCAAAGACTCCATAATAAATATTGTCATTGGGTCACCAGGACTCCTGGTAGATTTGGGGATTCTGAAAAATGTGCCCGACTTCATCCTGTCCCCCAAAAACTCTTGTTAGCACTAGCAGTATTAAATGATGCAGGTGAAAATACATCCTCATTTTATTTTAATATATTAAAATATTATGCCACACCAAAAAACTCTTTAGGGTGAATATTTCCTTCAAGGGAAGGACAGGACAGTTAATGGCTGAGAGAAATTATAGTAATCTAGAGACGACTTCCTAAATGTGGGGGTTTATCTCCAGAATCTTATCTAGAATAGATACCTGCTGTGTCACCTGTGAAAGTGTGAACAATGCGATTTTGCATTATGTATGCAATCTACTGGATACTGGAAATGGTATGATGACGGAAGATTGCAAATCCTTGATTTAGTTTAAATGCAGAATCTATTTCTTGTTAATGTGAAAAGAAATCCTAAAACAAGCTACTATAAACGAAATGCTGATGGATGTCTAACATCGCATCATTTTCTGTAACAAATTATTTTTTTAAAACCACTCAGCAGCATTAGGTGCAGCCTACTACTGTGAAAAATTTCACAAGTTAATCAGTCAAAGTAGACAAAGCACTACCGAACATTTTAACGCACACAACAGAGTGAAGAAAAAGTATGGTACAAAGTCTGTATCCCCTGCACAACTGTGTTAGCAGGCCATGTAGGTACTATTCAACATATTATTAGATCACATACTCTAGCACTTCACATTGGAGAATTTAAACAGGGTCAGTGTCAGAGCGTTCAGGAAACCCTTTGGAAGGTTAAAAGGGAAGTTTGTCGCTAGGCCTACATGTCTGATAGTAGGATCTAGCCAGACTGACCAATAGACTATACACAGTGCGACAATGGGACAAAGGCAACTGTATCATTTACAAGCAGGTCAAATGCCACATATACTGTAGGCAAGGAGACACACATTCTAACACATACTCACACATGTGTGAGCATTCAGAGTAGTTACCGACTTGGCTCATTTAATGAGCCAAGTCAGTAACAGAGGAACCTGGCTCAAATAGACATCTATGAACTTGACATGCGGAAACAAAGTCACACCAAGTCAATTACTTTAGGGATTTTTTGTTGTCCGTCTGAATGAATAATTACCCTATTGTTGCATAGTTGCCATGAAGATGTCAAGCAAACTCTAGCTCAAAATAACTCACAGGCAATTTCCTCTCTGTCACACAACAGCTCATAGGCGACCTCGAGTGAATGCTAGAATCATTCTATCACATGGCCTGCCGCAGCTCAATTCCCAGTCAAAAACCTCAAACTGACAAATTAAACCTAGAAGAGAAAACCTTTTGCCAACTGTCCACAGCTTGCGAGTGCGGCATGTAAACAGCTTGTCGCAAGGTGACTGCGAACGATGGTACGCTATTTGATCTGATTTCAAGGGAAAGTGTGATGAGAGGAGGGAACTTGATCTTAGGGGGAAAGAACCATGTGACAGAGGCTCATATCCTGAGGGACAGGCTGGCCCTCGTACCAGAGAGCAGATTCCAGATCTGCCCTGGTGTCCTGGTTGTACCCCACTCTGCTATATGGCACATCTTTTTTCTTGTTTTTGACAGCGATAGTGGCGAGAAAGGAAAGGAGGAAGTATGGGAATTACATTCAGTAAACGGTCCAGTCGGCTGGGAACTGAACCGGAGATTCGCTGATCAGGGCACTGCGCCCATGTGGTATGTGTCCTAACCACTTTGCATCGTATCACCCTAGCAATGATTTTACAAAAGAGAACAGTGTGACAATACGAGCCGGACGTGAACCAACACATTCATCTACTAGGATGTTGGGGGGGCGGTCTCTCTCACCTTGTTTTTGAAATAGACCTCAATGGGCATGAGGAAGCCCGCGTAGCCACACTCCTCCACTTTGTATGGTGGCTCCTTGCATACTGTAGAGACAAATACACACGGTAAGAATGATAATAGTACAGTATCCTAATCCTCATAAGAGTCTAGTAGGAATCCGATTTTATTCTGCAACATGAAAAACTAAATGGTGATGATAAAAAATATATCTGGACTAGGCACCATCTAATATACTTAACTATAAGACAAAAAGCTAGTATGCAGCTAGGGGCAGGGTCTGGGTGTCTGTGACCTTCAGGGGGGAGGGCTTGCCCTGATTCGGAGGAGCCAACTAGCATCTGTGATGAATCCCTCTCGATAGTATGACGTTCAGTTATTCTACCTTTGTTCTCCTTTTATCAAAGCTGTGTGAACGATCTCCAGGATATACAGGGGTTGACACCAATGTTCCCTCTAATTTCTTTTCGGTCTGAGCAAACACTCAAACCTCCTGAGCAGACATCAGCAACTACTGAGCAAACATACGTCGCCTTGACACCAACTATCCAAACGTTAGATAATGCGAAGTGAGCGCCCCTCACTTCACACAGGTGTGATTTCTTTTTCTTTTTTCCAAATTACCAGATTTTGGTATACGAGTGAATCAATGAATAGTTACATAATGTTACGCAAGTTACAACATTTTTATTTTATATCAAGGTGGTAGGCTAGCAATTTTAAGAATATTCAGTTAGTCTATATCAGTGGTTCTCAACCTTTTCAGGCTGTGACCCCCCAAAGTAATCATATTTGAACTGGGGATCCCCCACCCAGACAAGCAACAGAATGGTTCCACAGATAAATATTGTGAAAATAGCCGATCTACAAGCTTGTAGTTGTGAACTTGTAGATCGGCTATTTTCACCAGTTTGACCAGTTTTTATAGCATGGTTTGCTGATTACTTTTGATGCAGTATTTTTTTTCTTTTAGAGCCTTTGAGGTATTATAAAAGTCTTAAAAGTCCTTAAATTGTCACTTATTCACTGTCATCTGGGGTCCCCCCCCCACCCCCAAATCATGTGGGGACCCACAGGTTGAGAACGACTGGTATATGAATAGCCTACTCAATTGTGCATTACATGGGGGGCATGAGAAAACGTAAAAACTTTACGTAAAAAATTTACTTTACTATAGTTGTGCTGTAGTGATAACAACGTTAGCTAACCAGCTAATGCGATGCTAACGTTATTCCCTCTCTCCTGGTTGCGCACAGCCGTGCTTTTGTACACACTTCCATCCGTTCGCCTTTTAAATCTAAATGTCCCATCAACGCACGCACGGGTCCAAGGCGCAACGCGATCTTATCTGGTTCTTGGGGTTTCATTAACACTGAGCACTGACTGCAGTGCTGCCTGCTCGTTACCCGTTACGTCTCCACCTCCTCACTCGCCGCGCAGACGGCGCAGTACACACAGGAGGAGAGGAGAGCAACGAGTCTGTGTAATCTAAATAAAACTGAAGTAAATAGAAATAAAGTGTGGGCACTGGGCAAATGTCGACTCGGGATAGGTATTATTACTGTAATGTAGATGATACTCGGGGGGAACACCTTTTTCTTTTAAAGAGAACTTTTTTTTACACCAGCGTCGGTGTGCGAGACATATTTCAGTTGTGCACGAGAGCATTTGGCCATGTGCGCGAGCGCGCACGGGCGCACGTTAGGGGGAACATTGGTTGACACTAAGGGTTGCCCACCTGCCTCTGGCAGGTAAATAAAAGATTTGGGCAGGTGGAGTTTGCTTTCAGGTAGCCCGACCAGGCAAGTAATCGTTTGAAAGTGGACGCAACCATCTATAGACACAACACCAGAGTGGAATGTAAAATAAGAGCACTGTTTACCTATAATGTGCTGTTTTCGCTGTTGCTACATTTAAAAATAAGTCATATTTATACAGGAGGTAAAAAAATTGGTATCACAGACCCAGAAAGTAAAAAATAGTGTTAAATTGAACGGAAATTCAAATTTGACCCATACTTTTATAATGAACAATTTACTTTTCGGGCAAGTGGGCATGACCTTTTGGCAGGTAGAACATGACCTGTACTAAATACCTCTCTTGGGCTTGGGGAAGCTCTCGTGCAGCCTGAAGACGACCTTCTCCACAAAGTGCTGGATGTCACCGGTCTCTGGGCCTCGAACAAACACCATCCAGTCATGGGTGAAGCCCTCTGAGGTCACCTTCTTCCTCAGCAGGGCTCTGTGACCCAGCTCCAGCTTCACCTGCACTGTGCACTGTCAGGAATTGGGGAAAAACAAGAGTGGTCAAATTAGTGGAATATGTTGGAAATGGGGGGGGGGGGGGATGCATCAGGAAAGTAAAATGGAAAGAGAGATGGGAAAACTAAGACACTAGAGAGACTCAAATTAAAGCTGGGGATTTTAAGCAGCTAAGACTTTCTCCCATATTTGTGCTAGTGTGTGTGTGTGTGTGTGTGTGGGGGGGGGGGGGGGGTTAATAATAAGATTGGCTTCATGGACAATGTCATCGATAGCCATCAATGTTGGTTGAGGCACATCACTACACTAAACGACAAATACTCTCACTGGTCAGCAACTGTCTTCTCTTAATTTATACAAGAACAAATTGAAGTATGTTCTGATTATCCAGATCGCTTAAATTATTCTAATTCTAATCATCATCTTTTCCCTGTTATGTATAATTTTTACATATAAGCATATATGCCATCTAGGTTGACAATCCATTTTCGATAATCATGTTAGATAATCAGTTTTGTTTTGTTCTAGACCTTTTCTTTATACTATGCAATCATGTCATATGTAAATAACATGTATTGAATTCAAATCTTTTCTGTTTTGTTTGTTTGTTTTGTTGTACACAGGTTGAGGTCTCGTAGAAGCCCTTTGGGCTCCAGGTCTCCAGGCCTCCTCCTAGCACTTTCATTTTCTATTTTCTATTTTCATTTTATACAATTTTTAAACTGTACTAAATAAATAAATCAAATCAAATCATGATTGTTTAAATAACAGTAAACTGCGCTCTGTAGTGATAGGACGTTCATGATTGAATCATTCTAAAATGCTTCCGTCTTTGACGTGAACGTAAACAAAATCGTTCATATCCTGAAACCATTACGTTCAGGGACAGGGAGTGTTAGCCAATTAGGACGGAATATAAAATAATAATAAAATAAATGTATATATATATTTTTAGCCCACGATTTTATAACCCATTTTTCCACCCCTGTGTCAATTATCTAATGTGATCCTGGGCTTTACACACCCTCCGCCAACCTGGGGAGAGCAACGGACTTGAACTCATGCTTCTTTCATGCATGAGTGTCCAAGTTGCTACTTTACACCTGACAGGGGGGAGTTTCCCTGGTTGGACGTAGCTCGTGGAAGGAACACGTTATTCCAACCAGTTCCTTTCCCCTCCATCAGGCGCCCCGGCTGGCTAGGGGGAGGCAGTTTAGAGACTAGGATTACTGCATGTTATATAGGGTTACAGCACTGATGACGCGGAGGAGAGGACACGCCCACAGGCGACAGCACTACCGACTGTGCCACCGTGCCCCGACAGATCTGTTGCGGGATTTTTGGACAGAATCTGGAGGAGTAATATCCAAAAATAGTCGGCCTCCTAGTGGCGCTATAACAGGCCGTTCTGGAAATTTTGGGGCAAATCATTTGAATCCAGGGAGTGTGTGTGCAAAATGTGGCATCGACCAGGTTTAACGGTGCCGAAGATTAGCTGGTAACAGACGGACACGCGCACACACTCGGACGGAGTGCAAAACATACTCTCTCCCCATGCTTTCGGCCTGGTGGAGACAATAAAAAGTACTGTTGTTCCTGACCTTGACAAAAGACAGATCGGGTATCAAAATAAATAAATAAGCATGGTCCTAGACAAAGGACAGATACAGGTCAATTAACACGTTTTAGTTTGAATAGAAGATGCAAATAGTATTCTACCCCGTCCCCTACTATTGAATTTCAAGACATGCTAGGAAATCACAGTCATGTGAGTGTATGACTTAGGAGACTGCTTTGTATAAAACATTGAATCTGTGGAAATAATTCTTGACTAATAAAAAACTAACTAAGAACAGTGCTGTGTTTCTGTGCAGTCAGTGGGACCGGCTGCACTCAGTGCTGTGTTTCTGTGCAGTCAGTGGGACCGGCTGCACACAGTGCAGTCATTGGGACCGGCTGCACACAGTGCTGTGTTTCTGTGCAGTCAGTGGGACCGGCTGCACACAGTGCAGTCAGTGGGACCGGCTGCACACAGTGCTGTGTTTCTGTGCAGTCAGTGGGACCGGCTGCACACAGTGCTGTGTTTCTGTGCAGTCAGTGGGACCGGCTGCACACAGTGCTGTGTTTCTGTGCAGTCAGTGGGACCGGCTGCACACAGTGCTGTGTTTCTGTGCAGTCAGTGGGACCGGCTGCACACAGTTGCATCACTTGCATGCCTAAAAGTAGCACATGCGCTCCGCTGGGACCGGAAGCTTGACTAAGTTCTAATGAACAAATCATTGCAATGAACAATTGTTCACTGAAATTAGCGTTTTTCCCCCCGCCACTAGTGCTCTGCAGGGCACGTTTTATGAAAACCATCACATTTTGGTCGCAAGGAAGGATACGTGTCAATAAACTAACTAACGATTCAAAAGTAATGGATAGAATAATTGCTAAGAAAATCGATAGTTGTCTCCACCAGGCCAAAGGCATGGGGAGAGAGTATGTTTTGCACTCCGTCCGTCTGTGTGTGTGCGCGTCCTTCCTTCCGTCCGTTACCAGCTAATCTCCGGCACCATTGGCCCAATCCCTGCCAACCTTTGCACACACACTCCCTGGATGCCAACGATGAACCTCTGCCCCACATTTTCCAGAACCACCAGGAGGCCGACTTTTGTAAAACACATTTTTTTATATTACTCCTCCATATTTTGTCCAAAAATCCCGCAAATCGTTACACAGTATCTCTATAGTCATGTGATCAAGACAGATCTGTCCGATATTGCATATTCCATCCTGATTGGCTAACAGTGGCTTTCAAAATTTGCAGGATTGGCCCGATTTGAACAAAAAGCCTCAAATCATGAACGCAACGTGCAATTTACGTGAAATCTTTCACAGACGTTCCTACTAGGCTGAGGAATATATCCCACCTTTTCACATTGGCCTATTACAGTGCCACAAGGACACCACAACCTGACCTGCCCTGGTCAGGGCTCGAAATTAACTTTTTTACTTGGTAGCACTGGTGCTCCCAATTTCAAAATGAAGGAGCACCAGAAAAAAATTAGGAGCACCCACCAAAATCTAAGGAGCACTAATATGTAATCGATTTTTTACATTCATAAAAACAATAATATAACGTGTGGTTTACAAATAACATAAAATGACTAAAGTATAAAAATACATGCCAGAATTTAAAATGTAGTGTCCAGACTTTCTGTCCCTCATCCATCCATCTCTTCAAAGAGGCCGAGGCATCAAACATCTCCAGTTGAGGACCCTCGATCTAGTCTACACTGATTCCAGCCAGTCACATCACCCGTTTTCTTTTTCTTTGTTTTGTGTTTTTCACCTTCATAGCCTATTTAGATCATATAATTAGAATTTCTAATATAAAATAATTTCTATGTAAAACATGGTATTTATAGCTATGCCTACTCACTATGCCTACCACTTCAGTGCTGGAAAATTACTCTAATGTTATACTTAAGTAAAAGTAGCAATACTGCTGCTATGTAGAAACCAGGTAGAAACACTTACAAGTCTGCTATTCTCTCTCCCTCTCTCTCATTCCCTACCTCTCTCTCATTCCCTCTCTCTCTCTCTTGCAAGCGCGCGAGCGCACACACACGCACACACACACGCACACACACACACACACACACACGCCGGTCCGCCTCCTCCTCTTTTACATTCACAATCACAGAGTCCGTAGCGTACCGCTCCGGTCTTTTCTGAATCGCTGCCTTGAAATAATGTACTTTCTGACACATAGTGAAGTTGCGAGCCGAGGCGCTCTGGAATGTGAGCGATGCAGCGCTCAACGTTGTCCCGTACCGTTGTGTCAAAGAGTAGTTAACTACACACGTTGGTTTGTTAGCATCAAGTGCTAGTGCAGCTAGCAGACAGGAGTCTGCAGTGGAGTTGGATAGAGCGGCTGCGGCTCAGAGCGCCCGTTTTTCGAGAATTGATCGCTGTAGCCAGGCGCACCACAGTAATTATTTGTAGTAGCACTGGTGCTCCCAAATATATTTTTAGGTCGCAAAGGTTAAAATTCAGGCGCATTTGCGACCAAAATGGTCGCTATTTCGAGCCCTGCTGGTGGAGACCCGTGCCCCGAGGGGCACTTTATCTAGTTTGTTCATGGTTTGGATGTGCAAATTGTGAGACTTTTGAATAGACATCTACCCGACTCAACCCTACTTTATAACATCAGTAGCTAATCAAGCCTGGTTATGAATAAAAAACGCTTAGATTCCTGATTTAGCCATAAACAAACTAAATCACTTGCTTTTTTCAGTGGCTAATATATTCAAAAGAGGTGATGCTCTTAGGAAGTTTGTTGGGAGACATTGCAGATTTCAAAGTGTTTGTTCAAACAGGGGGCTACTTCTCAAGTGTCAAGAACAATGACAGCAGTGGGACAACTAAATGACATACTGCTGCTTTGGTGGTGGCGATCAGGACAGCTAGTGAAGAAGCCTAGGAGATGGAGTGAGAAGGGGGGTGAGAAGGGACAGAAAGGGCACTTTATGTCCAGGCAAGGGCTGAAGGAATGTGGGGATTTGGCCCCTTCAGTGAGCTGCTCGTGAGATGGGACTGAGTGGGGGGATTAGAAGGGGAAAGGATTGAGATGAGCTGGTGTGGCGCTCTCAAGCTTGCTCATTCTCACTCTCACACCTCCCCTGCCTGGCGTTCCGCCCGGCTATTCTGTGGCAGTAATGCCCTTTAACTCCAGACTCCACCACACCCTCAGTCAGCAGCCACGGAGCCCCTCCCACCACCCGACTCCGCAGGACCCCTCTGAAAGTGCCAGCCCCAAATAAGGGATGTGATGATAAGGACAACAAAAGCGCAAAACACAGACGATCAAAACCTCCCCCCCCCCCCCCTTATATAATATAACAGAGCAAACAAAAAAGCATGAACCATCAGTTATACAGTAATTCTTGAGGAACCTCAGAAATGAAGCGACATGAGGCGTAATAATAGGAACAGAAACAAATTCACATTGTAGGTGTAATGCGGATTGCATAAGAAAATGTAAATAGCATGCATGTAAAATTTGTCTTGTTGGAAAAGACACCCTGTTCTGATAACAGATTATCAGTCATTGTTTTCCGACATGATAAAACAGACAACATCATGTTGTCCAGCTACTCTATCAAAGCCACTGCAGGGGAGATAGAAACACACACACACACACTTCCCACTGAAGGGAAATGCTCGTTTTGGCAGACACGCCGGCTCGCATGAAAACAATGCACCCCCACGTGCCATGTAAATAAAAGCTCTCATGACCAAGTTAATCTTTGCCAGTCAAAAAATCTACTCAATGTTTCCTTTGAAGAGGACACAGACGAAAGGAGACAAAGTGTAACCAGTCTCTTCAAACGACCACCACAGTGTATAAACACAACAGCTAAATGATCATCACAGAGTCATAACACACACAATCGTACCAAGTTTGGACATATCAATAGAGCAGTCACCTGTACTGGAATCTGTTCAAGCCCCCGACTATCACAAACAGGTGGGTCACAGTCACACCCAGCCTACCTATTTACAACACCTCTGGTAAGGAATGTGGATGTATGCATATGTGAGGGCTCTTTTGGTGGGGGTGTGAAAATTTACATGACCACTCAATAAGTCCTCACATGCACACACACACAATGGTGAAACATTCACAAATTTCACAGATTTAATACAACTTTCCTTACCCAGAGTGGTTGATACTCTGAGTCGTTCAATATCAGACAACAAACAAACAAACTAAAATGACCAGTGATCACATTCAATATTACAGTTATATATTAATGTTGCTCATGCAACAACAGATTATATATTGTATAAGAGCTGATCTTGACCGATCTTCCATGTCGTGACGTCATTGTGGAATTCCACTAACCGCACAGAGCTGAGAGAGCAGGGACTTCAAAGGAAGAAAAACCAGACAGGGAGTCAGGGACCAGCTCCCTCCAATGCTCCCATGCTAGAGGGACCAGCTCTTGGGTCACTTTACATGGCTTCATGTGGCCTACCTACCTGCAATACAGACTTCAAACAGTGTCTACTACCTGGACACAGTATAATGATACATTCTTGTCTTATTTTGTAAATCTGAGCGTACAAATGAAGTCAAATGAGCCCCCGGATCATGGGTCCATTTGCACACTCAGTTAAATAGACACAGGATTTACCCTGTCTCTCATCTTCATCACAGCAAAGATGCAAGCCTCACGTTGTGCCAAATACTATGGGAGCGTTTCCACCATGCTGGATGCCCCCCATACACAACCTTCATTGTGTTCTGATCTAAAATCATGAGATGATTTCGCACAACTTCTATGGAAGCTCGTGAATTAACAGCACCAGTCCCAGCTTTTACCCGTAAACGTGCACGCCGCTCGTAGTACAACTACAACCAGCAGCCCTCCCCTCCACAACCTAGGAAAGGGCAAATCTTTTCCACCGGCGCCTTCCATGTAGCTGCTTCTGCTTTAGCCTAGCCAGCCAAGGGCCGATACACTCCTGGTACTAGGTAGACAGGCTGGCTGTGGCTAGCTTAGCTTAGCAAGACAAAAGCCCCCCTTAAATCAGGCATGGGGCTGATTTGTGATGTGCATGTGCTGCACATGATGTGCACGGTTTTCAACATCAACAACATGCCAGAATTCAGCCACAGCTGAGGAAGCCTTTGTGCTGCCTCGGGTTGTAGAGCTATGCAACGCTGCTGAATGAGGCTAGCAGTACAGTGTAGCCTAGCGGTAAATACCGATGTATGTACAGCTAGCGGAGCCAACCAACCAACTAGGACTTCATTACAGCAGGAGCGTTTTTTTCTCTCTATGCTAGCAGGACAGAGCATTCATTCCTGTCTGTCCCAGCCGCAGCCTTCTTGTGTTTTCCGTAAAAGTTTGCAACTGGAGACAGCGACGCGAAGCCCACTTTACCTGGTTCTCCATGATCCTCCCGGCTTCAGTGGTTGTGGTATTTATTTACAGCGGCGTTTCGAGACCGTCTTCCCTGTCCCTGCTCCTCATTGTGTGTCAATTTCAGCCTCAAACCGGAAGCCAGACGGCACCCCTCCCCTTCCAGACGGCTGCTGGCATGCAACCAAAACAGAAAGCCTCCTCGTCCAATCACACGGGGAGAACGTTTGAGCCGCTGGGAAAGCACCAACCAGAGCTCTGGAGGGGGCGGGGCAACGCTTCAACCGCAAATACAATTGAAGCATTTTCTTATAGCTTTCTCGAGTGGCAGAGAGCTTCTCCCAATGGCTACAGCTCATTTTCAATTGTAAAATGCACGTAATGCCTGCTAATTGATTAATCAGTGTGGGGTTCCCAACCATTATATATATATATATATATATATATATATATGTAATAACATGTATTAAAAGATTGACTGAAGACTGATCAAAGTCATGGTACCGATAACCGATATTAAAAGAAAATCTAAAATGTTAAATTTGGCCTCAAGTAACTCGCCCCTGGGCGATTATGGGCCGCCCAGGGGCCCTTAGCCTTGACTATAGGGGCTGTGAGGGTACATGAGGCCTATCAACATATACCTACATTTAAATATATATTACTTATACAGTATATTAAAAGATGTGCATGGAGCCCTCAGCCTATAGTACAGGTCTCCTCCTTGTGGTGTGACTAACAGGAGTATTTTTTTTATAATTTTTATACATTTTTACGTGCAAAAATCGAATGTAAATAGTGTTTATTAAATACTGTATAGTCTGTGCAATGTAAATCCTTGATAAAAATTATGTTATCTTGACCATACAGCTCAAATGGTGTGTTTTTGTGAACACAGAGAGAGAGAGAGAGAGAGAGAGAGAGAGAGAGAGAGAGAGAGAGAGAGACAGAGAAGAAAGCAGTGTGCATTTCTAACTGGAAATGTCTATACCGGTAATCTTTTATATAGAGAGAGAAGGAGTGAGGGCCCATTGCACTTTGATGTGAGCTTATGTGGCCTCAGCTATAGGATGGAAGGTCACAACCCTCTCACTCCGTCCCACACATATAGGAGGTTCCACCTGGCTGTCACACGTGCCCTCACTGCATTGAGATGTCAACCTTTAAATCCTCCTTTTGTAAGCAGAGATTGAATACAAATAGCGAATCCATTTCCTAAACACTTAAAGCCATATTACAATGGAGGACAGGTGTTTGAAAAACCTTTAAACATATGCAAATAAATCTCTTTTTTCTCTCTCCATTTGTTCGACGTGTAGTGAAAAGCTAACAAATGATTACTTTCTTTGTGTCTATATAGTGGTTCTCGAACCTTTTCATATCAAGCACCTACAAATTAATATTTGGCTGCGGACTCCCATCTGAAAATATGTTGTGCCAGGGACCCCCAGCCCCAGCCCCATACAAGATTTGGGTTATTAATTTTTTTCAAAATGATTCATATATCGCTCACAACACGTGGCGATGCATTGTGAGCTTGTAGATCGATTCAAATATCGACAAAGTGGTTAACCTGATTTTGATCACCGAATCACCACTATCAAAAATGTATTTCCGGGTAGATAAAACAGGCAGCGTTGCTTTGTAGCAGTATTATTCATTAACTTTATTGCTGGAAGAACAGGACACTTATGATATTGTTATTGACTATTATAAATATATTATTTTGATATAAATATCCACAGGTTGATAAACTAAACATAGCTAATGTTCTGGTCACTTGTGAAAACGTCCATAGACATACCTGTTTATTTATGAACATTCACTGGGGGTCCCAGTCTGCGACCCCCAGTGAATGTTCATAAACAAACAGTGGAGTCTGGGACTCCCCACTTTGAAAAGCATTGCTATAGAGGAACTGTCCAACCGACTTTAATAACATAATTAAATGTATTCATTACCTGACTGCCATCCTGATATTAACATGTTATATGTTGATGTTGAAAGCCTGTCTTTGAATCATTTCAACTACATACTAACCCACAAGAGGTCACTGTTGTCATTTGAAGTTGTGATCACAATACAAGTAAACCAAGAACCTGTCATCTGATGGGACATGGAGCGTTGTCCCAAATGTTTTAGAACAGAGAGACAAAACAAGATCATTGACATTATCCCTGATCTTTGACCTCACAACTCTCATAAAAGGCTCTACATTGGTCATTGAACCATTTTACATCTTAAGGAATTGCTGGTATAAAAGGTTAGCCTCATCTAAAAAATCACACTCCGTGTGAACTGAGCGGTGTTGTGTGTGTGTGTGTGTGTGTGTGTGTGTGTGTGTGTGTGTTTAGCTAGGAATGGTCCAGCATCTGCAGGGGTCAATAGGTCATACTGTCTAAGCAGCAGGGTCACATACTATTCACACGAGTGTCACACGAGGGGCACCTTTTATCACCCGCCACATGGGACTAAAACCTATTTACATCATTACCATATAGACTTGGCTGCCACATGACATCATGTCTGAAAGTCAGAGTCAGTTGGAGGGGTTAGAGCACCCCCAAAAAAACATTAGGTTGTAGCAATAATGTCTGACGGTATACCAGTAAGACGCGCAAACGCGGGAAGGGAACGCAGCTCGTACATATTTGGGTTTTTTAAAGATTTATATAAGGAGTCCCCAAAGCAGCTCCATATATGGGCACAAGTTGGACCACGCCATCACAGTCATGTCACCATGACTCAGCCATAACCATATAAGGAGTCCCCAAAGCAGCTCCATATATGGGCACAAAAGCGTGACACACGGACAGACAGACAGACAGACATGATCTGCTAGGTCTCATAGTAAGTGCTCACTGCGTTCGCAACAATGGTGTAAACCAGTGTTTCACAAACTTTTAGCTCAAGATCCAAAAGACAAACTTGGCACCTGTTGACATTGTACTGTGCCTGTCTGTCTCTGTCTGTTTATGCCCATATATGGAGATTTGCGGTCAGCAATATAGGCCCATATATGGGCATGCCCATATATGGGCATATCAGTTACATTTGCAGTTCTGGACAACTGGATCTCCATATATGCCTATGTATGGGCATATCAGTCAGACCCCCCAAGTTTGAAGTCAGTCTGTCCCATATATTTGAAGTTGGCCAGTCGGATGGTTCTCGATGTGGATGTTCATGGACATACACATACAGTACAGTACATACGTAGAGTGATTTTTTGTGCAGTTGTTGTAAGAAGATATCACCTCCTTTTGGATGTCTCAATGGACCACGCTTTAGGCCAGGCAAAGTCCTGCAACATGCTGTTGGAGAGGTGATGAATGTCATGTGGGAATCTGTGAATCTGTGATGATGAGCTAGGTTACCATACATAGCCTCCTCTGGCTGGGTCGCAGTCCTGTCGGTAATCATCTCTTACCTGCCCGCCAGACCTGCCACGGCCATACTGCCTTCCCTCTTTAAATCCGGCATCCCAGTCTGTCCGGTGATGCAGTCATCCAGCCTTGTGCCGTTAATAAAGCGCATGGCATGTTCTGCATCTGCACGGGTATAGTATTCAACGAAGCAGAACCCACAGGCAGTCTTCTTGACTCTATCCAGACCAATGACTATGCGTTTTACATCTCCAGATTTGGCAAAGAGCTCATAAACCTCGACAGGTTCCCCACATACAGGGTAGTACTCTGCTTCAGCAGCTTATCCTGTTCATATTGGTTGCCCTTACAATTATCAAGTAGCTTGAGGTGTGCCCAAATATGGAGATGTCTGAAATCCTATTGATGATGTCATTGAAGGCATCAGCCTTCCAAATATAGAGTTCTACACAGCTCCAGACTGGCATCCAAGTACTTGCCAATAATGTGCCCAAATATGGAGATGTCTGATGTCATAGTACTGTCACAGATGACTGGCCTCAAATAACCTGTATAATGGGTACTGCAAATTGGTGATTTGTAGGTCTGCATGTCTAGTATAGCCAATTGGTGAATTTAACCATCATGTCTCAGGTGTGTAAGCAATGCGGATGTTCTGACATCGAAACGGACGAGGCGGAGGGGAATACTGTGTGTACCAGCTGTGGTTCTGTGCTTGAGGAAAGCATAACTGTGTCAACGGTCCAATTTGTTGAAGGCGCTGGTGGGAGCTGTTCTGCTGTGGGACAGTTTGTCTCTGCAAACGCTCCAGAGAAGACTCCAACTCTAGGACATTGTTTCTACGGCAACACTGGCAGAGACTCGCGAGCCAAGACATTACAGAATGGGAGGCGTCAGATCTTCCAGCTCGGCAGTCAGCTCCAGTTAAATCAGCACCATCTGGATACAGCTTTTAACTTCTTCAAAATGGTCATCAGTAAACAACTGACCAGGGGACGAAAGACAACACACATCATCGCTGCCTGTCTATATTTGGTCTGCAGGACTGAAGGAACTCCACACATGCTTCTTGATCTCAGTGACCTTCTACAGGTCAATGTTTACATTCTGGGACGGACCTTCATCATAGTGGCCAGAGAGCTGTGTATCAACACCCCTGCTATAGATCCTTGCCTCTATATTCCTCGTTTTGCTCACATGTTGGGGTTTGGGGAGAAAACTAGCTTTGTTTCCATGACAGCGCTGAGAATCCTGCAAAGAATGAAAAGAGACTGGATGCACACAGGAAGACGGCCATCCGGCCTCTGTGGAGCAGCTCTTCTGGTAGCTGCCAGGATGCATGAGTTTCGTCGTACAGTAAAAGATGTCATTGGAGTGGTGAAGGTCTGCCATGCAACACTCAGGAAGAGACTGACAGAGTTTGAGGACACACCCACCAGTCAGCTTACCATCGGTGAGTTCATGCACGTCGATCTGGAACAGGAATGTGACCCACCCTCGTTTATAGCCAGTCAACAGAAAACCAAGGTCTTCCAGCTGGAACAGGAATTGGTCAAGCAGCTGAATCAAGTCCAAGAGATCAAAGAGGAGATAGAAACAGAACTAGAAAACAGCCACCCCAAACTCAGAGGAATGTATGCTGCTTTTGCAAAGGAAAGGGAGAGTGGGGATGAAGCCACCCTCTCCATGGCCTCTAACCCCTTGGAGCAGCAGGAGGGCGAAGAGGAGGATCTACAGGCTGCCACCAATCACCTAACCCAGGACTTCCTGTGTCACATCCTCCAGGATCAAGAGGACGGACAGAATGATGGACAAGAAGATGCAGAACAGGAGACGGTGGCCATGGCCGTGGCCTCCATACAGGGACAAGGTCCTCTACAGCTCCCAATCCAACCCCTAGTACAACTGACTTCTAGTACACTGACTGAAAACACAGAGACTGATGATGACAGATCAGACAATGGAGAGCTGGACCTGGGTGGAATTGATGACCAGGAAATTGACAAGTACATTCTGAATGACAAAGAGATTGAGAATAAAACAGCTCTTTGGATGAAACAGAATGAAGATTATCTGCGAGAACAGAGAGAAAAAGAACGGAAGATCAGTATAGAGAAGGAGCAGGGGACATATAGGGAGAAGAAGAAGAGTGTTTCACGTAGAGCTCAGTTGAACGAGAACGGCTCAGCAGGTGAAGCCATACAGAAGATGTTGGAACACAAGAAGATCTCCATTAAAATCAACTATGACATTCTCAGAGACCTGGGCATGACGACTCCCTCTCCTCCTCCATTGTCTTCCCCCAGAGCACGAGGCATGAGTGAAGGTGTAAGTCAGAGAAGACCCTCAAACCAACAGAATGACACAAACGTTCTGGGCCTGGCGGCTTCCACTGGAAAGATGGGAAGGAGACTCCACTCACTCGTCCCAGCGATGCTACCATATGTGAGGAACCAAGTTCATAGACCAGAGAGACACAAGAGGATTTGTTGAAAATTGTCAACGTTTGTAATTCTCAGAAGAGTAACAAATACTTAATTAACAATTCTGGGCCCTAAACAAAAAAGGCCAACATAACAGAACAATAAAGCTCAACCACAGCAGGAGAGAACTGAACAGAACAAACCTAGTAACTCAAATACAACTGAATCAACAGAATGCAAATTTAGCTTAAATGAAAATGACAACATAGGTTTAATTAAATTTGTGCGTACTCCAATCAGCCAACTGTACTGTCAAGAATTTGCTAAGAAAGCAGTATGTTATTTAAAATCTATGTGTCCAGTTCTTTCTTTATGTATTTTGAGTGTTGTGCTAAGAAATAAACCTAAATGAACCATTGACAAAATGTTTGGGCAGTGAATGGGCACCACTGAAATGCACTGCAGATCTACCAAAGTGATTAATTAAGAGAATCATAAAGTGTAGAGTATATTGTATATTGATATGATATGTATATTGCAGGTTTTGTTGATGATCTACGCATGAGAAAAGCTAGACAAGAGCCCTAGGGTGAAGCACTCTCGAGGGGCCACTCTGATAACATCTAAATGCACTAGCCTACTGTAAAAGCTGATATCCTGCCATCAACACACACTGACACTTATTGAGCCAGCGCAAGCCGCAAGACAAGCTTGATCTGAAGGACACAAATAAGAAAACATTGCTAGTCGTGATACAATGGACAAACCAAGCACGTCCATGTATCGAGTAGCGAATGCTTCAGCACCACCGCCGCTGGACAGTGGCAGGCTATACTTTCTCACATTTGTGCCCATTAGACAAGTTGTCCTGAATTCAAATAACATAATTATTTCATTTTATTTACTTGACAGCCTGATATTACTACAGCCATGTCTCCCTGTTCTATATGAATGTCAATTGCTTTCTTTTAAATAATAATGGCCATCTCTTTGAATAACTTTAACTACATGTATTAATCCACAAGAGGTCACTGTTGTAATTTCCCGTCCACAGAATGAATGTGAACGTCTTTGTGTGAACCCGAGCAAACAAATACTCTCAAAACACCAATAAAATGACAAAATAACTTTATAAACAATGATCCATTTAAGCCATCCAAACCAAAATGAATGTACCTTCGGCTATATTGTTTATATTAAATATGGAGTGCCACAATTTTTTTCCCAGTCTATTAGGTGACAGTACTTCATTAGACATTTTAACAAATACTGTACACTTTTTGGGAAAAGTTTTTCCTCCTTATATTATAATAATACCTGATGATCATGTTTTAGGTTGCAAAAGAATCGTGGCACTCCATCTTTAAGCCTACACAGGGGTCAGTTACAAAATAGCTTGGTCATATACTTTATGGTTAAGACAGAGTAAACTGAAAACACAAATGTTCTCAATACAAGATTATTAGCACACTGTATAAAAAAGGAAACATACATATAAAAAACAAACAAGTTATTGTATCAAGACAAAGGAAGAAGCCAATAGCTTATTTGGAATCCTTTCCATAATAGAAGAGATTGTTAAATAACATGAATTAATACCTTGTCCTGGGATTCATTTCACACTTCACAATTAGCTTGTTAAGTTGTTTCTAATGACAGTGTATATAAGGACTCCAAAACCACACTTTTGAGGTATATGTTACCACCTGATGACAAAAAAAAAAATTCATAGTAGCATTCAAAAGGTTATATTTTTAAGATGTTACTATTCAACACTTTAAAAATATATTTATTTCATCATAGTGAAAAGGAAAATTAAATAAATGTGGTGTACAGAATACAAATTGCATTCACATCTCAAAAACATTCATTCATCATTTGTACAGTATTCTAAAGCCACACATTTCCACTCTCAAGCACACGTGCATGCACACATTAATTTACTCATACTCACAATTTGTTTCATTGTTAATGTCAACACTGTAAATGTACCTACACTCAATGTATGGAGCCATTTCGTTCTTTAGAACTTAAAATACTCAGCTTCTAATTCTTGTATTTTGGAGTGGCAAGAATTTCACAAACAATAATCTTTTCCATATAATCTTTTTGAATATACTGTGTAAAATGTAAAAGTAAGAAACTATGGGTACCCAGAGTAGACCTTTTTCAAAGGTTGACATAATCAATTAAATATTCATTAAAAGTATTTAGCAGTATTTCTGTTGGATTGCATTGGGTTGCCTCATATTGGCTTTCAGTACAATATGAGGCAATCCAATGGCCCACTTGTCACAAGGCCAGTACTGTAGTCCAGGGAGTGAGTAGGGGATCTCAGAGTTGGCATCCAGGTAGGCTATCAAGGTACTGCCATAAGCCACAGCCATCACAATGAAAATGTGCCTGGTGGTGGGTACACAGATGAAGATGGCATGAATGACTTATAAAAGGCTTGTTATTTTTGGCATAGATGTAGACTAGAGCTATACCAACAGCAGGACTTACCAGAAACCATGCAAGTAGCAAAAGTTTAGTCTCTGCCAAAAGCTGCAGGCAAAACGGTCACTAATCCAGCAGGAGATGGCCAGCACCCACAGACCCACTGACAGCTTGGCCAACTGCAGAGCCTTCTGGTCGGTACAGCTGAAGGACAGACACATAAACGGAGACAAAGGGTTGAGAAGAGGTGGTAACTTATTATGAACACGCACGCACACACGCACACACGCACAGTCGCACACACACACACACACACGCACACACAGACAGACAGACACACACAAATATTAAAATTAGTATAGTTGTCCATACCGTCTCATCTCCATGCCTAGCGAGTACAGCAAGTGGAGGCCAAAGCAATTTAGAGCGTAAGCATTAGCCGTAGGTTTAACAAATGATGATACTGTGGTGATAACTGTAATCCAGAGGACCAGCCTCGTGAAGGTAGCCCTGTGGTTGAACACAAAGAGAGGGAGAGATGAATGCATGGATATAATGGAGCAAAAGGATATTGAGGAAGAATTGAACTTCTCATTGTTGAAAAAGGAAATAAATCAATGGGAAGTTATTGAACCGAGGCTATTATTATTTTCAGAATTTCATCCATATTTTCCTACTTGATGGTTAAATATTTACACAGGGTTTAGTGTGCAATCCTTTCCTCAAACTATAAGGAGCTCCTCTCTGTCACTGGTAGGTGGACAACAGCACTATCTCTGAGACAATAACTTCAACCTTATGAAAAAAAATATATATTTAAGGTGTTTTTATTTTATCTTTTTAGTAATAGAGGGCAAGTATAGTATAGTATGTTTTAAGACATATTTGTCTCATTAGCCAGGGATCCTTTTAAAGGAATATTGGTGCGTGCGTGCGTGCATGTGTGTTCACCAGTTCACGAGTTCACGAGTGCATGTGAACTTGAAGTACCACATGCAGTGTGTGTGCGTGCGTGCGTGCGTGCATGCGTGCGTGCGTGCGTGCGTGCATGCGTGCATGTGTGCGTGTGTGCATGTGTGTCTCTATCATCAAACATGCACGTATGCATGTACAGTATGTGCACGCACCCACACACACCCACAATCACACCAGTTTGGGCTATTTCAACAATGTTACCTTACCTGTCCTTGACAAAGGAAGGGAAGAGCCTACGTGGAAACCACAGGGCATATCCTACAGCCAGCACCCACAAAATGGACAGCTCATCCAGCATCTGACCCATGAAACTCAATGTCATGTGGAAGTAGGCAGAGAAGAGCCCTAAACATGGAAGTAAAGTAAGATTGCCATTTCATTTTCATTTTAAGTATTATGATATATTATGTGGAGGCTATCAAACTTTAGAGAACAATTAATATCAATTATACACACAACAGAGAGAGCGAGAGAGAGGGGGTACTGACCTACAAATATCATCATGACCCAAACCAGATGGATTGCCAGGTTCCTCTCCTTTGCATATGGATGCAGCAGGTAGAGCATGATGGGAGATACGATGAAGAAAAACAAGCTGCTCATCTATACAGGGACAAAAAATATATAATTCAGTCCGTCAGTCAGTCAGTCAGTCAGGCAGTCATGTATGTATAGCATATATCATAAACATCGGATGGGACCATAGACTGATTGGACCTGGAGCCTGGAGGAATATGGGTTTGAGATTATAACGAAACAAAAGTTGTTGATGGATTTGAGAATACTATTCAGTTTGAGTTCTTTGGCCAGCTGGCAGCATGCACAAGAAATCTGAAGCTGGTGGTTTGTAGTTGTTTGAGAGATTAGCCATGGAAACCGACACACACACTCTCCTCCCTGCCTTCAGCCATAAATGTGTTAACTGTATTATGGAATACATTACTCTCTTGTAACATGTAAAAGAAATTAATTCATTTTACTCAGTCATTAAGGATGCAATGCACAATAGAGTGAAAGCAGGCTTACTGTGTTAAAGTACTCCACTACATGTTCTGAGTGCCTGTAGTTATCTTCACACCAGTCCACCTCTGAACTTTCGTAAGAGAATACTCCGGTCATCCTTTCACTTGAGTAAAACCCTAGAAGAGAGACAGGTAGAGAGAGAGACAGAAGAAAGAGAGAGAGAGAGAGAGAGAGAGAGAGAGAGAGAGAGAGAGAGAGAGAGAGAGAGAGAGAGAGAGAGAGAGAGAGTGTGTCACTATTATTTCTGCTAGAAATCCCCAAGGCAATGAGTAGTAACTTAAGGCACTCCACCTTGTAACACACACACACACACACACACACACACACACACACACACACGCACACACACACACACACACACACACACACAGCATGGTGATTTTAATAAATGTATAGCCTAACAATGTGAGGCGAGGAGATCCATCTTATCAAGGCCTGCATGTGCGCATTTAAACACCAGTGGAACCATATTCCTTATTCTTTCACAGGTGAAATGGTGAAATCAGTTTATAATCCTTGTGAGTTGTGTAAATAAACATGGGCTGGGTGCCCTAACTTCAATCACTCAAGACATTTGTATATTAATTTAAACAATGGCAATTCAGCTGATCAGCTGTTTAGTTAAAGGTTTCCCAACCACAGAGCCTTCTATATGCTCTAGTAGTCTATTGTGTATAGATATAGTCTGAGGGCTCCAGACAACACTGCATGTTCCAGAGAATTGGTGATGTGAATTGCCTGTGTACAATATAGGCTACATCCTAGTAGCCATTATAGTTAATGGTTAAACTATAATGTTATAGCCTATATATATATATATATATATAATGTTGCTATTATTGTTCATAATGTTTAAGTGACAACGGCATGATGATGACATTTTGTTTATGTGAAATCAAATGTAACTTTACACTTCAGTTCATCAGATTCACAGAAATGTAATATTTGCCTATACTGTGTGTGAAGAAACAAACAAAACAAAACCACTACAATAGGCTACTGCATGTATATAAGATAGATCAGAGATAGAATGGCAGAGCTTACCTCCCATGCTGCTGCTGCTGTTGCTCCAATGACTGTAGCCTAGGCCTACCTACATTACTGCGCTGTTCAGGAGACACACTCACAACAGGTGGATTTTATGGAGGGGAGGAGCGCAGAAATGTCCCCGATCCTGCTGCGCGAGTCCAACGTGCATGCAGCTGCTGTGACATCACGCCCCGTTGTGACAAGTAGGCTGATGAATATCAGACTGATAGACTAATATAGGCCTACTACATTCCTGTCAACAGGCATTCAATCAGGGCGGAGGTTGATTTACCACCACTGACAGTGCATGGATCATGTATGGACGTAGGCTACGCGCTATAGTAGCCTGCAGAGTAACCATGCGCCCCATATGACTATTTAACGTATACAGTTATATGATTGATTTTATTTGAATTATTTCCCCCTTTCAAATTGCAGTATCAGGCGACTTCCTTCCCTTGCCTTGCCTGAGTCCCTCAGTCCTCTGCAAGCCTATAGGCTTCTGCTCCGGCTTCTCCGGTCCCACGCGTTTCGAAAGCGGTATCGCCCACGCCTATACTGTATAATACCGTATGAATTAATCCTTCTGTGCCTCTTTTTCGGTGCCGCATGGACTCGGCTGGAACCTCCAGTCTACAGCTGGAGGCATCACATCAGGCATTGCCAATGATTGCCTCTCTGCTCAGCCTCTGACTGATAGCAGTGGTAACCAATCGTAGGCTATGGAGTATGAGCCCACGTGTTTCTCATTCTGCGCTATTATTCATGTGTTCTGGAACCCCGTGTAAATTTCACTAGCCTCGTTGAAACTGGAAGCCCATGTCTAGATTTTACAAGTCCATAAAGCCTATATAAAATGAATAGTTAGCCGCTATGTCTTTGTAAGTTGTAACTATTCATTTTGGAGTTGTGTTGTATCCTATTGAAGAGCAGAACATCATTTTTAAATAAATATCCTAAATAAATAATAGCTATAATATAATAACTTATACACAGCTTATACACAGCCCTATAGTAGCCTATAGGCCATGTGAGCCCATGAAAAAATAGTGTCAATATTGACAAGAAATGGGCTGACGAGGACCAGCTCTCCAATGAACAAACTCTTGTAGGCTAAATAGTTGACAGTTATGTCTTGGTCTCTCTCAGAACCCGTTTTGTTTTCTAGCACTCATGACTCATGCATATAGTGAAACTGTCAAATTACTCAGACACCTAGGCCTGCTGCAGAAGCGCAAGACATGCAGTCAGATGGATGCCAAGACAGAAAGACAGACAGTGCTGCTCTCTGCATGATGTTGTGTTAATTAGCCTACTCCCAGGGGAAGACAGACTGTGTCATGAGAGAACATGACCTCATTGCTCATTCCAGACTGAGCACATGACAGGTGGATGTGACGTAGTGTAGCCTATATAAGTCTGAATTCCATTAGGCCACTTCGGCATGTAGGCCTATAGGCTTAGGCCTAGGCCTATTGTTAAAGGGATAGTAGAATTTACTATCCCTTTAACAATAGGAATCACTTTCAAATATGTTTGAAAGTGATTCACCAATCAAGAGACTATGGCCAGTTCAGTGCAGGTGAGAAAGAACGCTTTGGTATTCTATTATGCACATTGCTGTATACAACTCTTGACCAACATATACTGGAAGTTTATAATTACCACCTGTAGTTTTTCACTCTTTGATAAAACAGGTCCTCTCTTTATTAAAAAGAGTAGAAAAGAATTGTCAAATCATCTTGTCCTGTATGAAATCACATTGTGAATCCGTTACAGTTCAAAATTAACTCATTGAAGATTGAATTACTTGAAGACTGTAAAAAATATGTATTTCTACACTCATTCATATAAAAAAAACAATATATTTTTCATTTATGGTTTTACAAAATACGATAAGATTAAAGAAATTAATTACAGAAATCATTATTTCACCACTAGATTATTTTATTAATTCCCAGTGTAAGTCTTTGAGATGATATATGAATGAACAAGAACTATGTCTCCCATGGTGAATTATGAATGTTTGGAAAAAAAAAGAAAGAAAACGAAATCGTATTCCAAAAATATGTTTTAATCTCTTTCTCTCTTTCTTACATTTGAAAACACTGTTTTTATTTTTCTATGATTGATAGATATTTCTCTTCATATTTTATGTTCACATATTATCGTAATGTTAAAAAATGTCCTTGCTCTGGTGTACAGAATTGCCCTGTCACCTAGTAGGGACATCTCTGTTTTTGCATGTTCATTCATTCTATTATCAGCTGTCACCCACTCCAGATTGATTCAAACTGGAGAAACAACCTGACCTAAATGACACTCTCACCCCATGAGATAAACCGTCAACAACAGAATCCGTAATCATGGAACATGATTACCAGTCAAAAACAGGATCTGTTGTTTAGCGTCTGATGACGCCTGACTCTAATCACGCTCTACGACCTATGGAGATGTGACACTGCATTCTGATAACGATGACATGTTGAATTGTATATGATTGCAAAATTATGTAACAGTGTTCAGAAACTCTTGCGGTACGGAGAATTCTCTCTCCTACCATATTTCATGATTCTTGTCACATATTTCATGTGTAACATACTTTGTAAGAACCGAAGACTTTCACTAAAGATCCTTGCATTAACCTTTTTGGTCCGTGTGAACATTTCCTTCAAAGTCTTTTTCCCTCTGGTTTTCCACCAGAGAGTACTTTTGGGTTGTTGACTGAGGTGTCTCTTGTTTCCAAGGAAAGATAGTTAAGGTGGAGTGAAAGTGTATATTTTAGACATATCAATGATGACATGTGAAACAGTTTAATTCCGGTAATAGGTGAATTCCTTTTGTATTGTAATACTGTACCTTTACATTTACTGAATGGTCACCAGACTATTAGGTAGCCTAATGCAAATGAAAACATATATTAATTTCAGGTGACAATAACAGGTCTAGACTTCTGTGAGCTAATAAAGAAGGTGTTTGAAGGTGGGTCAAATAGCTTGTTGCTGGGTCACAGAAAACCGGAATCTCTAATATAACAACAGAGATGAAACCCAAGTATCACATTGTACCAGATCGCCTTTTATTAAATATCATGAGACAGTGTCTCCGTCACTTGGTTAATACAATAAGTTGTTGAACAAGTTATACCTATTTGTGTCAGCAACTAAACAGACTGGGGCTGCAGATCCACCTACTTTTGTGATGTATTGCTCTGTGCGCTATAGAGGCCTTTCACAGAATACCTTTAATGCCTATTTGTATTTATCCTCCATGTGCAAAACAATAATCGCTGTATTGATATACCGGTATACAATATTCATTATTTTAACATAATAATTTGGTCACAGCGGAACAGTAATTTCATGCTTTTCCAATGTTTTACCTATTCTACCATCACCATGGCACGGAAATTGGGCATTTTAATTTGAAAGTGGTTACCAATGGTTACCAAAGTGGTTACAGGCAGTCATGCTGCATGGAAGAAAGATAACTATATACAAACATTCAATACACAGCCTCTATTAACATTATGCCCCGCAACAGACATTTATGCATACTGACAGTTCATAGCTGATCCTGGTCAGTGCGTTGATCTATTCTATGCACATATTTTCACCACACAAAAATAATTATCTCCCGCCTAGAGTAGACCAGGCAGAACATATCAAATCTTCTCTACATAGTTTCCAGGGAATAAACCCTCCTTGCCTCGAATCCTGCCTCTCCACCAACCAGATGGATCTACAGTGAAGAAGAGCAGGGAGAAAGGTCATTAAGAGGCATAAAAGAATGCACAGTGACCTCGGAACAGTCGCCACTAGGTATTCCTAAATGTGTTTCGGTTAGGACTAGTTCAATAGAGATGTGTCTGTCAGTAGCGGAAATCTTTGTTTGCCTTTTTAGCGTATACTTTACACTGACACTGAAGTATGACAAAGTAGGGCATTCATTTAGTATTAATTTACGAAAAACATAACAAGTTGAAATATGGATATAAGAGGTTTCTGCCCGACAGCAGTGATACTACTCTATACGATATAAAAGTGTCAAAGTATGTAATAATATAATTTTATTTAATGCCCTTCCAGAGTTCAAGTTCACTCCCACATACCTTCATTTGTCAGGTCAATGGTGTCATTGGCTTCAAAGCTGATCTCATCTGTGTCTTGACCAACATACTGATATAGCGCCCGGCAACGGGGCCCCTGGGGCTGCTGCTGGACTTTAGGACGGCTAGACGGAGCTGGGGGCGGCCGCTGGCCAACGTTACTCTGCCTCCGCTTCCTGGACCGAAGGAGAGATGGAGGAAAAAAAGAAGAGAGTGAGAAGAAAATAGAAAGGATGGACCTCAAAATCATTATCCATCTCCCCTCTTCATTTCTTTCCTTCTAGTTAACTGGAAGTTATCAGCCATACCCTGACATGCCCTGATCAGGCACATTGAGGAAATCCAAGTTCCCTCGCTGCTGATGAGCCTGGGCTCTCCGGCTCTTCTGAGAACCCAGTTTGGGCAGGGCTGTGCTGGGTGGACGGCCATGTTTACTGGGAGTAGAGTATGTGGCGTCTGATGGGGCCGGAGGGGCTCTGCCTCTGGATTGTCTGGAAAACTGTGCTGCTCCATTCTGGTGTCCTGAGAGAGAGCGAGTGCATTTTATGGAGGGAGCAGAGACAGTTTCGTGAGTTATTTTGTTTACAGACGCACACGCACGCACGCACAGAGTACACACACACACACACACACACACACACACACACACACACATACACATACATAATACAGTTTTCCCACTCCCACATTTTTTTGGTTTTTGTTTGTGAGGACATTGAATGCTTCAGACTAGTCTAATTTTGAGAGGTCTAGTTAGTTAATGTAAATTTAATTAAAACCAAAGGCAGCTGGTAAGGGATAAATAATGTATGGTTAACTCTAGCCTATATAAGAGGAGATAGAACTCTGGAATTAACAATGTAGAAAGCTGTTCAGTAGAATAATACCTTTGCCTGGCTGGCAGCTGGCTGGCTGATTCCTCCCTCTTCCAGACTGAGACTGAGTCTTCCTGGTGGGCTCTGAGGAAATTATAATTAACTTATTGTTATTATACAGTATACACTACAGCAATGCATGAAACAAAGAATCAGCCACTGTAGAACAGTGTTTTTCAAAAAAATTCATGTCAAGTATATGGCTGCAGACCCATTCTGAAAATATTTAGCTGGAACCCCCATAAGAGAAGCTTTGTGTACCGGTAAATATTTACAAAGCTCCAAAGTCATCACAATCTTTCAAGATTTTTCAAATTTGTTTCAAAAATACAACTACCAGCTCACAACACAACGTGTTCCTTTAGATTTCAAATATAAAGTATATAAAATTGGGATAAGTGGTTGAACTGATTTTGATCCTATATTAACTAACCAAAGTGGCTCCTTTCCAAGTGAAGAAGCAGCGACTCTACTCCGAGTCTCTCTCGTGTGACTGAACTTCTCACCCTATTTCTAAGGGAGATGCCAACCACCCGTCCAAGAAAACTCATTTCGGCCGCTTGTATTATGCTCATGTTTATGTATTATGCTCATGTTTCTGACTCACAATTCTTGCCTCTAATATTTGACTATTTGTCCAATCTTTCATTCAAGAGGTATTAAAAATGTCTTTAAAGGTTAAAGGTATTTCACTTTAGAAATGAAAATACTGTATACACTTATACTGTATACTATACAGTATTATGTTGACTTGTTTACTGTTGAGTTGAGAAAACAATGTTGCACATTAAGCTAATCGTCTGTGCACGCCCCAAAATCATTTGGGGAACCCCCACGGGGGTCCCGACCCACAGGTTGAGAATCACTGTTGTGGAGGTTCTACTACTGTTTACCCATATGCTGCATGTCAGCTGCTGCAGTGAGTCACGACTGAAAGCCTGTTCACATGCAGTGTGTAGACACACTGTGGATACTGCTGAGCCAAGGAAATGAGAGCAGTGTAACTTTGATTTGACCTGTTCAACATCTGTTAGAACTTACTGGAGGTCTTGGGCATGCCGTCACCCACTGTGACAGTGAGCGTTTTCCCTCCAGGTTTGATCTGTACCAGGTCCCCCTGGCCCCTCTGGAAAAGCACCAGCCTGGAGCCTCCTCCACCCCAGCCATCTTTCTTAACTCTGAACTCCAGCCTAGGGGAGGCACAAGGTGGTGCAGAAGATGTAGTGAGTGTGAGTACACAAAATACTGCCTAAGATTTCGTTTTTTTTTTCTTTTTTCCCACTGTTTTGTTTATTCAAGATTCAGGGTATACAGTAAATCAAATGACAGTATATGTGTCACACCCATATGAAACATATAAAAGATAACAAAATGTTGTGAGTCCATACACAAAATATTGTGGTAGCATAAAATAAAAATAAGAAAATAAAATAAAAAGTTGCATAGTCCTATGCTAACATGGAAGCGACACTAATACAAACCACATAACCTGAATCAAGTTTTGAAACAAAAACAAGACAAACGTACGACAAGACAAGACAACATGGCATGGTAAGATTTCGTTTTACTTGCCTATATGCAAACATACCTTTTTGATTGATTGAATAGTTTATTAGACTAAATGTAAAAACAGCAACAGAGTACAGTCAAACACTTATTCCAAAAGGGAAAGCACCAAAAAAAAGTTCTTGTGTTCTTGTTTCCGTTTAGGTAACAACAAGATTCAATATCATAACAAACAAAAACTAAAAAAATCTATATAATAAAAAAAAAAAAAAAAAACACAGAGTGTACAGAGTGGGAAAACTGTATTATGTATGTGTGTGTGTGTGTGTGTGTGTGTGTGTGTGTGTGGTAAATGGTAAATGGTGCATTTATATAGCGCCTTTATCCAAGGCGCTTTACATAGATTGTGCATTACATTCACCCATTCACACACCGATGGCAGCGGAAACCATGCAAGGCACCAACTAGCACATCAGGAGCAATTAGGGGTTCAGTGTCTTGCTCAAGGACACTTCGACAGTAACTCTGGGGGAGCCCGGGTTCGAACTGGCAACCTTGCGGTTCCCATCCAGGCACTCTACCCCTGAGCCACCGCCGCCCCCCGCTGTGTGTGTGTGTGTGTGTGTGTGTGTGTGTGTGTGTGTGTGTGTGTGTGTGTGTGTGTGTGTGTGTGTGTGTGTGTGTGTGTGTGTGTGTGTGTGTGTGTGTGTGTGTGTGTGTGTGTGTGTGTGTGTGTGTGTGTGTGTGTGTGTGTGTGTGTGTGTGTGTGTGTGTGTGTGTGTGTGTGTGTTCTCCTACCTGTCGTTGAACGAGAGTGAGAGTTTCCTGCTGGTCCTTTCCTCATAGCGTTTACATAACAGGCTGAGAAACTCTGTCTTGAAGTTGGACTCAAGCAGACTGTCGTAATCTGCCTCATGCACGATGAAGAAATCATCCTGTCTCGTGCTACAGAAAGGGAGAGGAGGTTTAATTTATACCCTGCTTCAATTCCAACTCTTTCAACTCATTTTCATTAAACATGTTACATGTTGACACTTTGGCATGCCTTTCTCAGTATCTCAAGCCAAACCTTCTCTTCCAAAATGTTCAAATGCGAGAGTCTGCCAATTCAAAGTTGGGAACAGAAAGCTGTCAGCTGCCCTTTAGACCGGAACGGTACAGTATATGTGGACAGTGGAAGTCAATTAGTGATATCTAAAAATGTACTGATCTATTATATTGTCACTGTCAGGTGGAAACTTTGTATGTCTAAAATAAATTTACCTGAGTTCCAATGGATTTAGCATAGTTATTATTTAGTCATGAGCTAAAAACCACAGACATACTTAAAGAATATCCAACGATCTCACGTCCAGGACTCGACTCTTCATCAAGACTCAAGACCCGTTAAGACCCTCACCTCTTCTCATCAGAACGACCTCCAGAACTCTTATCATCAGGATGCCAACACTATACCCAGGATCTATAGGCACATACTCTTTTGGCTTGAGCTAGTTGCCTTGAACCACAGGTTACATTATCTAGCAGACACCACTGCAGGGGGAGAAAATAGCTGCATGGTCTACAAGTTCTCAGCACATCACATCATGATTCATTTGTCACACGACGAAAATGAAATATTTAGATAGAACGTTTCTCCCTGACACACTAATTCGTTTTTTTACTTTTTCTTTTACTTTTGTAATACAATCCCCCCCCCAAAAAAAAAAATATATATATATATATATATACATATATATATATACATATATAAATAAAGCAATGAAGCGAAAATAATCTTGTCCTGAGCGTCTCTGGAGTTTTTCTTTTTAAGTAAATAGGGTGTGTGCAAAGAGGGAGATCCAATGTCACACTAGATCGATCATTTCTTGTTTCTTTAACCCACATTATCAAGCCAAATATCGAATATTAGGTCTTCTCATCTGTTGTCCTTACCTGAGAGACACACCACTGATGCTTTCGAACTCCAGCTTTCGTTTTAGCACCTCCCTTATCTGTCCTTTCTCTGGCCCCTTCTTCACCTTCTCTCTGCCAATCAGATAGATGCACTTTGGTGTCAAGATCAGGTCCCTCTTAATGGTCTGGATGGGCAAAAAGAGAAGAAAGGGCCGGGGGAGAAAGAGAAGAGTGGAAAGGTATGGAGAATGAGGATGGTGAGTGTGCTGCGTCCACAAAGACACAACTGATACCGCTGTGTGACGCAATAAAACTAACATTTATTTTTTCATTCCTTTTAAAGATTATACTATTAAGAGCACGACAGTTTGATTTTACTTGGCTCTGTCTGTATTGATATCTGACATTGTAGGATTTATCACTAACTCTCACAGTATCACAAACAAATACTCTTATAAAGCCAAGTATGTGACTTAGATCTTCATTAGATCTTCATCTTCATTCATTCAAAGAGAAATTCTAAGAGGAACTCCCCCCCCACCCACACACACACACACGCACGCACGCACGCGCGCACACGCGCACACGCACACACGCACACACACACACACGCACACACACACACACACACACACACACACACACACACACACACACACACACACACACACACACACACACACACACACACACACACACACACACACACACACACACACACACACACACACACACACACACACACACACACACACACACCTTGAACCTGCGGTCAAACTTGTTGACAGAGTCTGCGAAATCCACCCGCTCCCTCTTAGCTAGGAACTGTCTTAGCTCAGGTCTCTGCTCCAGGCCAAGGTAGTCGCCCACAAAGTTCCTGTTGATGCTGTTCCTCCTACGCTCTTTGGAGTTGTACAGGATGTCTGAGGCTGAGGATGGCAAGGAGAGACATGACAAGAGTTTCAGAGAAAGAGAAGAGAAAAATATAGATCTGACTCTAAACTGTATACACACAACACAACTCACCTTCCTCTCTCATCTGTTCATACTTCTTTCTAGCTATGTATTTTCTCCAGGCCTTCTGGATGAGTCTGGCAAAGGTGTCAAACTTCCTCTCTCTCATCTCCTCCAATAGGAAAAGCTACAGAAACATAGAGGCAATTAAAAAAGAATACTGTATCTCTTCTCTGTTTCTAATGTGTCTTTGGAATTGGAACAGGCAAAAATGTATTATTTATCCTATATAAAACTAACATTACGTTACGTATATAGTTTATGTACACATATTGTTAGGCTTTATAAAATATAAATGTTGTAACCGGAAGGATGCAGACCTAAAGGCTGTGTATCAGGATACAGTGTACAGTATGTGGCTCTTGGTCAGCTCACTTTCTTTCTTTCTATGTACTCAAAGCTTATGGTGTCTCTCTCAACGTGCTCCACAAGCCAGGGTGATGACCCCAGATCCCCAGCATCCCCAGCTGCTCAGCCCTGAATCCAATCTTCTGTGACATGCTGCCCTAAATCCCTGACCACTGCACTACACCGTCCAGAATGCTACAGTATGTGCAGTACTAAACATCCAAGGCTGAGTGAGAACATGCCAGCCAGGAGAATGAGGCCATTGATACTGGGAGGAAAGTACTGGCCAGCTAGCCAGATGTATGGAGGATGGAGATGACTGGAGACGCCGCTGGAGGCGCTGAACTAGTTACTAAAAGTTTGACTTTTGCATCACTTACACAACTGATGAAGTCAAGTAGAAAACAGCACCTCCGACCTGCTTTGTTTTTTGCTTCTGCTGCTTGTTATATGCTGTGTTGTATGCTGTGTGTGTGCTTCAAGCTATAGTATTTACTGTCCTTTTGGGACCCAATGACTGGGTGGCACTGAAACATTCAGACAGTAACGGTTTGTGGCTCTGTAATTGAATTGAATTGACTGGAATTGTGTGTGTGGAAATGTGAGTTGTAACAGGGAACAGATGTGTATGTGGCTCTTGATCACTTCAATAATCCTATGAGTGAATTTGCTATTTAATTTTGGTTCATAACAGCCAACAATTCCAAATTGTTCTAATTTTCAATTGTAGACTGATAAACAGTATAGGTTATGTGTGTTGTGTTCATTGCGAGTTATTGTGACAGACTGGCTGTATTGGTTCATGACTGACTAGCATGGTGGCAATTTGTCTCAGTCAGTCAGTCAGTCAGTCAGTCAGTCTGTCTGTCTGTCTTTTTGTGTTTCTGAAAAATATATATTTTTGTTATCCAGCTCATGAATGTAGCCTGTGATAGTGTGATGTCAGGTAGGTCTACTGTCTATGATGGACCCACCCAGGTTGCTCTTAGTCACTATGGTGGTCCCTGGGTTAAAATCTGTTGAAAACACACAATCTAGATAAACAGAGACATTAGATCCAAAATTTAAACAGCATTTTACCGATTCAGGGGTCTTGACAAAGACCTTGGTACGTCCCATTTGGTACTGGTCGTTGTCCATATTAACCGACCTAAGGAGGTGAAGGACCCCCTGTTGCTCTGGACCCCTCCAGCAAGGCCATGTCTCGGCAGTCAGAATGGCATACCTAAATACAACACACAATTTATACCCACGTTTATATTACAGACTTTGTGGGTGCGTAAAAAGCAAATTGTCATAAAGAATAAAAGGTTTACTTAACATGCTGGACCAACCTAATCTTAATCTTAACCTTAACTACAACCATACCAACCTTAACCACAAAATGGGGACCAGATAAATGTCATCAAACATAACATAAAATCAAACGACACACTCGTCTGCATGCACAAACTAACAAAAAACAGTCGCGGATACTCAAAATCTGATGCAAAAGCATATACTGCACCCAAATAATGGACACTCACCTCTGCATGAACTTATTAAAGGCCCTGCGATAGGCAAAGCCTGCCCTCCGTACACGGATGTTCTCCCGCAGCCCAAGATATTCAACCTGATGATTAGCCCTGTAGGTGTGGAATGCCATCATTATTTGCTATGCTGATCCTGCGTGTGTTTCAGGCAGAAATAGAAATAAGGTGTGCATGTGTGCGTGTGTGTGTGTGTGTGTGTGTGTGTGTGTGTGTGTGTGTGTGTGTGTGTGTGTGTGTGTGTGTGTGTGTGTGTGTGTGTGTGTGTGTGTGTGTGTGTGTGCGTGTGCGCGTGTGCGTGTGTGTGTTATAATTGGTGAACATGCTAACCTGCTGTCCTCCCAGTCCTTCGGTCTCTTGGTCTCATTGGGTTTGATACAGCGAATATAGTGAGGTGTGCACTTCATCAAGGTGTTCACAAGATCATTGGATTGTTTCTACACAAAGAATGCACGTTGAATATGTCAATGAATGGCTGCAGGTTCTTATATGGTACTTAGGATGGATACAAATTTGGCTACACAAAAACAATTTACTGATAGCAATGTAGCGATGGGTTGAAATGAAAACAGGCCCACATACTGTATAAACGTTTCTGTAACTGTTATGTACTGACACTGTACTGTACAACTCTGTGGTCTACCACTGTCGAAATATGCTCCATATTTCAGTTCTTACCTTAATCTTGGAGCTGGCTGTGGTCGGTCTGCCTTTCTTCTCTGAATTTAGGTTGTCAGGAAACAGGCTACGGATGAAGTCACTGTGGAGACAAATTTAGGCAATACATTTATTACAGGTGTAATACATTTTCTATGATTCCCTTTCATCCAGATAATGACAGAGTACATCACTGTACATGCTATAAACATGGACACTCACTGCCCGCTGCTCTGCATCAGCTCAATGAGATCGTTGAAAAGGACATCACGGTTTCTCTCGCAGAAGCCATTGATATCGTATTCCACCTGCGGTGATACCAAACATTAGAATGGGACAAATACACCAGCCAGTCATTATTGAGATGAACAAAGACAATTCACTCCAAGCCCTGAAAATAAAAACTATTAAAGTTTAACTAATTTGCTATAGAATATAACCAGTAAGACGCCTATAAGGGCGAGAAACGACCTCGCCCTTTACACATCCGCCTCGTTGACGGCAGACTGCTGGGCGAGCACTGGTGCTTTGGCATGGGGGGTCAGATCAACATGGAATGAATTCTGTACTGGCCATACGCATGACTTGAGTGTACAGGGTTTGATGAGGTCAGATCAACATATGTAATGTCAGAACACGTCAGCTCCATACAGTATATGGAGAGATCTAAGGGTGGTAGCGGGGACATTCTCTTGAGTGTACAGGGTTTGATGAGGGCCCAGGTAGGGCCGGGCCTTCATTTTCGGGCCTGTTGAGAACTCTAGTCTTCGCCAGCTGCACTAATAACTTTGGGGCAATAATTATTATTATTGTTATTATACATTTGTTTTTAATGGTGTTTTTATTTTGCAAATTTTGGTTATGCTGCACTAACTGTGAGTCAACCTTATTAGTGAATTAGTTGTTGGTTTGTCAATACTCAATGTGCCAAAGTAAAGTCCTTCAAAGAGTCTCATTGTTGGCACAGTGGCTCATCGTTTAGAGTGAAAAGTCTTGTGCCAACCAATGTGAGTATGTGACTGTTGAACATACTTTCGTTTGCATACAAAGGATACAATACGTTAACCGGGAAAGTGGGTTAAACAACATTCTTCACAGCCCATTGCGCATGTGATCTCCTCAGTTTCCTACCTTGCCAGCATAGTGGTGTATGACAAAGCCTGAGTTGTTGCTGTTGAAGTGCTCGTGCGTTCCCACAGAAGCCTGGAGCTTTTGCAGAAGGTTGCCGTCTGCCCCCTCACCCTTGGCATGCATGGTGGCACACACGTCATCCAGCACACTCATTACACCAGGAGGGTTCTGTAAGGTGTAGACGGGTTGCATCAAGTAACTGTGTGTGTTCATGACCTTTAAGGATGAATTCACCCATTTTCCACGTATCTTCATATAATTGGTCCTCAGTAATGCTCATTATAAGATTTCATTCTTTGTCTACTCCGTCTGTGGCTCAAAGGAGGGCTCTGGTCAGAATTCCGCCTACCAGTGACATCAGGGAATCTAAGCTAACCTGGAAAGTTAGGATGCTATATAAAAATGTGAAATCTGTCTATCCCTCCTATGAGACAGACTGAGTAGAAAACAATTGTACATTATTATCAAGAGCATTAGTGAGGACCAATTATATGAACATGTGTTGAACATTGGTGAAGTCGTTCTATGAGTATGACATTTTCACTACCTGGTAGTAAAATAACAACTTTTTTTCATCTTTGTTGTAATAAATAACATGGACTGCACAAAAACAATGAGTTTAACGAAATTCAGACCACACAGGGCGCAGGCCTTTCCCTAAACTTAAGCATTAAATGTAAACAATACATAATACAACAATAATAGTAAAATCACGTTTTGGCAGTTTAGAGTTTTCTACACAGTATATTGAGAATGGTTGAATTATTATTGTGAGGAAATTCAGGAAGTGACAGAATCAAGAAAAAAACAAACACTTGAACCGTGACAAACTACAGTTGGGGTTGATAATAACACCTGCCCGGGGCAGGTAAATAAAATGGTAGGGCAGGTGAAGTTTGCTACCGGGTTGCCCGACCGGGCAGGTGCACACTATGAGTGGGGGATGCAACCATCTTCAGTTCGCTATAAACACAACACGTCACGAGATATAACGGTCTTAAACGTGGTCAGAGCGCTCTGCGTCTCCCCCTATCTCTCTACCAAGTCCCTCTCCTCATCCCCCTACCACACACACTCATGAAGTGGCTACGGCATTGCTCTCCGGTGAAAACAGCTAATCTACAAGCTCACAAGTTTGCAAAAGCCATGAGTTTTCTCAAGCCAGGGCTCAAAATTGGGACCATATTGGGGCTTCTTGAATGAGTCTATGTCTTTATGAACTTACCAGTTTGTTTTCAATGAGATCACACACAATCTTGTTGTTGAAGTATTCAATGGGTGTCCACTTGATGCCCTCCTGAACATACTCTTCCTGGGATCAAACAGAAGGACAAAGCCACTCCGTGAACACTAAACAATGTGTGCTACTGTCACAGCATGGTAATTACATATATTTGATGAGAATATTTAGAAAGGGGCCTCTGCTTGCTTGGTGCAATGATGAGGTGGATGGTTAACTTCAATTTCAAGTGTATTGCCATAAACGTACACCCACGTAAAAAGCAGCCAGTGAAATTATTTTGTGCAAGCTTCCCACAAGCGTATCAAATATCAAAACGAATATCAAATACACATAAGGTGTGAGACAGTGTGCCGCAGTCTCTTTCGCTTCTTATTGTCATTGTTTGATTGTATAGGACCTGAAAGGAAACAAGACCGTAGTACTTGCCCTAGCCTCAGCGACCTTACAGGTGTATGCATAGCCTCAACTTATGCAACTTAGATAGCATTTTATGTAGACGGAGCACTCTATAGTGTATATAGTTTCATTATATAGATACTGCTAGGTTCTTAGCTTACGTATGATTCATGATGACTATTTCATGTATTTGATGTATTACCATGGTTTTGTTATTGCTTACTGTAAATCACTCTGGATTAAGAGCGTCTGCTTATAACTGCATGCACCCTGTGCTGTCTGCATTTTTTATTGTCTAAATAAAGTAATAATAATTAAAGAATCACATCTGTGTGAAGTGAGGGGCGCTAATATATTAAAGTCTAACTCATGTTGCTATGATTAGGTGATGATGTAAAACAAACGGTGTCAAAACAAACATTAAATTCTCTTTATTGTTAATGGGATTTAATGTTTGTGTTAGGGACAAAACAAATATTAATTTCTCTTCATTGTCAATGGTGTTTTTAAAACAAACTAAACCTTAAATTAAATTAAACCTGTATACGCCCCTCAAAAAAAAAAGGAAAAAAAAATATGCCAATGTATCTACAGTCAGAATGACAACATGACATCTAGACTGACATCTAGTGGCCGCATTGAATAACAGAAGAGGTTGACTTAATGTAGACTTTGGATACCTGCTCAGCCTTGAGGGTCAGTTCAATGAAGATCTGCTGCAGTTTCTCATTGACAAAGTTGATACAGAACTGCTCAAAGCCATTTCTCTGTCAGGGAGGACACAATAAAACCAATTACATCACTGTAGTTAACACAAAATAGGGGGGTAAAGGGACTTTCATATCTGCTGTAATGCTATAAGCATTTCATACAATGATGATTCTCATGGAAAACTAACCTGGAATATCTCAAAGCCATAAATGTCCAATACTCCAATACTGTACTCTTCATGGGGCTTTTGAATGGCATTATTTATAGCCTAGAAGCAGAGGGAAGCAGAGAAAGTGAGAATGATACTGATCTAGTGAGAATGATACTGATCTAATGGTAGTTATATTTCACTAGCGGTTCAGGTCGCTATGCGGCCCTCACACCACTATGTGGCCTATATTCTGTAAGCAACATAGAATTATATGACAAAGTATAAATTAGGCGTTATGCTAATGCAACAGTGTTCACTGTACAGTACATGTGATCAAAGATCAACAAAAAATGTGGTGTTTCATATCTGGCAATTACAATCTGGCAAAGAATTGTATATTTAAACACAAGCTACATCATCAAATGTCTGATATTTATTATTTATGGGGCCCAAACTATGAAAAAAGCTCTTGTCAATCTATTACAGTACAGCGATATAGCTGACATGATGCAGACCTCTACCAGGTAGTCAAAGAGGCGTGTGTAGAGGGCTTTGGCCAGGGCATCGCGCGTATAAGTGGCTTGTTCTTGGTTAAAGGTCACATCGATGCACACAGACTTTCCTCCCCACTTTGAATCCATCTGTCGGCTAGTCAGTTTGTTCTGCAGACGGTTGGGATCAATTCCCA